>NC_133331.1:190563216-190885716 GCF_042186555.1 Aquarana catesbeiana
AGATTTTCGTGATAAGGTTTACCTACTTTAGGGAAGGCCGGCTTAACTAATTTTAAAGACTCATACCATCTTTCTTCTTCTTTATTACCTGACTTCTCCTAGCAGTCCAACAAATCTACTCTTTAAGAGCTACTTTTTTTTTAAGCTTTAAAGCCAAGTATTCATATTATATCTGCATAATAGTAGCCGACACTGTATGAATTGTTATTATGCAACCAATAATTGTGTAACATATTGAGCATTATACAAACCTCTATTAAAAAGCAATCTAGCAACAACAACCTCAAACTCATCTTTTAATATGACATTGTGATGCAAATTCCTCTTGATGTTTTTATTCTACTTTGAACACTTTTACTAAAAGCTACAAAATAAAACAATGAACAACAGGAAGGGGTTTTAGCGGCAAGAAAATGCTGCGATGAAAGCTCTTGGTTTGGCAGTTTTCCTCTTGTGAAAACATTATAAAACTGTGTAAAGAAGTCTGAGAAAGTTTAGCTACTGTAAATGGAAAAAAGTTCAGATAGATAGAGATTATAGTGGTTTAATGAATGAATACGTGACACCTTGGCTGCTATGTGGCAATCAGTGGGAGCTCTCAAACAAAAGGAAAAGGATATTTCTGGCTGAGCAATTGAGTAATTAAAGGAAACTATAAGGAAAAAAAGGTGAAGGATTTCTCCAGATGTATATGTATTTGTATGTGTATCAATAAATGTAAAAATAAAAATGATCAACATAATCCATAAATTATGCATTGCCAATCACTGGACTTAAGTTAACCTCTCTTGGAACGCTAACAATCTATATACTGTCCACATCCTGGCCATTTTCACCCTCCCTATCCTACTTTTGCCCCCAAGCATCTTTTTCACACCTTCCAGTTACAAGTTGATGTTAATACTACTAGTTATTAATAATGCAGCTCTACAAATTTGCTACAAATTATAACCCTAGCTTTAATAAAGTGATTGTTATCACAACAAATATTTGTTCTAGAAATTTTATGGAAAATACAAACTATCACAGATTTTAATTATATTTTCATGCAGTGAAATTGTATACACAAATCGCTGCGTATAGGTTGTGTCTGTTCACGCAATTCATAAAACATCCGGTAAGCGGCGGAAGGCCCCCCCCACGCCATGCTCCAGTGCCCTCCACCGCTTACCAGAGCCGCCAGCAGCGGCAGAGGTGATCGCGTCTGCTCTCGTCTGTGGTATGGAGCTGAGTAATGCCGCGTACACACGGTCGGACTTTTCGTCTACAAAAGTCCAACGGACGCTGACGGACTAAAGCTGGCTGGTAATCCGATCGTGTGTGGGCTTCTCCGGACTTTTAACGGACTTTTTTAGCCTCAAATCCGACGGACTTTAGATTTGAAACATGCTTCAAATCTTTACGTCGTAAGTACGACGGACCCCGAAATCCGCTCGTCTGTGTGCTAGTCCGACGGACAAAAACCCATGCTAGGGCAGCTATTGGCTACTGGCTATGAACTTCCTTATTTTAGTCCGGTGTACGTCATCACGTACGAATCCGTCGGACTTTTGTGTGGTCGTGTGTAGGCAAGTCCGTTCGTAAGAAAGTCTGCCGCAAGTCCGCCGAAGGTACGTCGGAAGTATGTCGGACAGGCTGTCGGACTTTTGTAGACGAAAAGTCCGACCGTGTGTACGCGGCATAAGGGGAAGTTGGCCCCCACCCATCTCCATATCATTGCAGGGTGGAAGCGACGTCATAACGTCACTTCCGCCCATAGCTCTTAAAGAGACTTTTTTTTTTTTCAAACAACTTTTTTTTTCTTTTTTTATTGTATTTTAGTGTAATTATGAGATCTGAGGTCTTTTTGACCCCAAATCTCATATTTAAGAGGACCTGTCATGGTTTTTTTCTATTACAAAGGATGTTTACATTCCTTGTAATAGGAATAAAAGTGACACATTTTTTTTTTTTAAAGAACAGTGTAAAAATAAAAAATAAAAGGTAAAATAAATAAGAAAAAAAAATGCGCCCATCCCGCCAAGCTCGCATGCAGGCGCGAACGCATATGTGAGTAGCGGCCGCATATGAAAACGGTGTTCAAACCACACATGTGAGGTATCGCCACGATCGGTAGAGTAACTCAAAACATGCGACCTGTAGAATTTTTTTAAAGTCGCATATGGAGATTTTTAAGGGTAAAAGTTTGTCGCCATTCCACAAGCGGGCGCAACTTTGAAGCGTGACATTTTGGGTATCAATTTACTCTACATCATCTTTCACACCATAAAAAAATTGGGCCAACTTTACTGTTGTCTTATTTTTTTAATTAAAAAAGTGTATTTTTAAAAAAAAAAGTGCTCTTGTAAAACCACTGCACAAATACGGTGTGACAAAAAGTATTGCAATGACTGCCATTTTATATTAGATAGATTTTTTTTTCTGCCAGTAAATAACTTATACAGCCCCACTTCCTGTTTTTTGTCTGGTAAGAAGCCTAGGCTTATGACATCATGCAGATCTCTCTCATTCTTGTGAGAGTTTGCCAGGAAGGGAGGGGGGATGAGTCATAAGATGGCCAATGAAAGCTGCAGGGCTGCAGAGCTGGATGTGTGCCTCTGTTTGTCTGTGTAAATCCAGGAAGTGAACAGGCAGCAGCTTCAGCTGCCCACAGTTAAAATGGTTGCAGCCAGACTCAGTGGAGGGAGATTTCTGCAGCATATTTGGCAAGTACAGAATCACAGTATATAGAAAATAATATGCAAAGTGGTTGGTGTTAAGCTTCTTACCGCCTCTTGTATTGATGAATTTTGGTCATTCTGGTCTTGTTTACTGGAGTCTTATATCAGTCCTCCGGTAATATCAAAGCCACATATCTAAGGTAGTTAGGTATTACCATGCCAGAAACTGCCCAGGTCTCAGAGCTAAATTGTAGGACTTTTTAGAAACAGTAAGGAATAAAAAAAAGGTTCATATGCCTAGGAACTGTGAAATCCAATTTGCTATAGTTGCCCTTAAATTTGATGTGATTAATGCCCAGACCAGATCAGAGAACAGCTTATTCTATAGTTATCAGCATACAGTCCCTGTTGACTGATTATGGAGAAATTGGAGGGTGGGATAGAAAAGAAAGTTTATCCAATAACTATGGTATCTTCCAATATTGGCTAGTGTGGGAGGTGTTTAATTCTACCAGCTCCATGGCCGTTAACGTGCTGTTAACAACCTAACAGTTGGATGTTGATCATCTCCTGAGCACTATGGCCACCTTAACCTGTTGTAGGTAAAAATACAATTTCTAGAAAAGGAGCATATCTCACACACCAGATAGATTCCATGCTGCTAGAATCCCGACGGTTTCTATTCTGATGCTTTCCTCCACTGCACTCCTGTGCTGAAGCCTACTGTTGGCTGACATCACAGAGCCGGTGCAGGCTAGGGAAAGATTGCGACCATATGGTCAGGATCCGCCCACATGCCCAGACCAGCACCCAGCTCAACTTCTCAGCGAGCAGCTGAGAGGCTGACCCGGCGGCTCCCGCCCCCTCCACAGCCCAGTGCTCCAGTGAGTGTGTGGGGAGGGGGCAGAGCAGAGAGCGGTGCCTGACAGTCACCAGCTCTCTGCTCAGGGAGTTCTGAGAACCCAGCGATCGGCGGTGTTTGAATCAGCGGGGGGCAGAAGCAGCATCTACCTAGGAAAATATGATTCCAAAAAAAAAAAAAATCTTATACTTCTCTTTTAAACTCTGTGTGGGATGTACCATTAGGCCTGTGCCTAAAACACTGTTTGGCCATATATACCCTTTCCAGTTAGAGATTCTCTTGTGATAGAGGTAAAGACATGACAACATTTGTGTGCCTATCTGTTCCAGTTTTAAACATCTTGTCCTGATAAGATGTCTAAACCTGGATGGGTCAAGTGTACAGTTGTTTACATAGATGTTGACACCTTGGAATTTTCAACTTTTAATATGTTTATATTTACAAGTAACAAAAATCTGAAAAGTCTACATTCCAAAAGTATGTAAAACACCTAAACAAGCTCTGACCACAGAAGTCCTAAAATTTGTTGAATGAAGTCTACCCGTGTGCAATAAAGATGTCACATGATCACTAAATAGACACCTGTTTCTGGAAGGCATACCCAGATTTGTTCTTGATGAAGCGGTTAATTACAGTACAGTCCATAACAAAATTTAATCAAGGTGGTAGCAAAACAAAATTGTGGAAAAAATTTAGAAAAATTAGGGTAGGGTTAAAAATAAGTATAGCGGAGGGGCAGGAGGCGGAGCCTAGCAGAGCAGACATGCATTGTTAGAGCTGCACACCGCTGAGGAGAGAAGAGAAGGACAAAGCGGAGCCTGCAGGCTCAAAAGGTATCCATTTGAACCTTTTTGCCCCAGGGAACAAACTGTGAAAGTTTGGGCAGGAAATATGGTACTGGGAGGAAACCGTGGCAGAAATAAAAATCACATCACAAAGAGCTCACAGGCACTCACTGCAGCTGAAGCAGCTCCAGTCACCTCACAAGATACAGCATCAGGGCGCTCTCACAGACAGAAAATGTCACAGCAAGACTCTCCATTTGAGTCAGATACAGAACAAATCCTCTCACAAACTTCTCCACAAGCCTCCTCAGTATCCCCAGTAATATTATTACAATTTGAAAAGATGCTTCATAAGGCTTTACAACAAACCTCAGACCAAATAACAAAAAGCCTAACCAAAGAAATAAGAGAGCTGGGAAACCGCACCGCAGCCTTAGAAATAAAAATGGATGAAATTGAAATTACAACCCAAGAAAATATAACAGAATTGCAACAATTAAAAAAAGAGAATTTAATACTTCAAACTAAGCTCGAAGATTACGAAAATAGAGCCAGACGTTCAAACTTGCGCATAAGGGGAATACCTGAAACTGTGACAGACCTGCAATCTACTATTACTGCTCTATTACAAGAACTAAAGCCAGATATCCCTATTGAACGTTTAGAACTGGACAGAGTACACAGAGCCCTCACAGCCAAAAAGAAAGATGGACCCCCACGTGATATAATCACAAAATTTCATTATTACAGAACGAAAGAACAAATACTAATTGCTGCAAGAGAAAAAAGGAACTTAATTTTCAAGGACACAATTATCAAATTTTTGCTGACCTATCCCAACTTACTATTACTAAAAGACGATCCATGAAACCCCAACTAATGGAACTGCAACGCCACAACATTATGTATCAATGGGACTTCCCCTTTTCAGTCAGATTTAACTACCAAGGTACAATTTACAGAAGCAGATCAGCAGATGAACTAAAACAAACCCTTTTAAAATTAAATCTGACAGAACCCACAAGCAGCAACACTCCCACACGCAGAAGAATAGCGTCATCTTCACCTTCAGGCAGCACCCAGAAAATTTCAGAACAAAATGGGAATCATCATTCTCACAAAAGAGGCCGTTATGCCACATCATCCATGGACCAAGAAGATTCAATGGACTGACATCCTAATTCCTGATATCTCTTCATTTATTATACTAAGAGATGGTTCTCTATAAAAAAACCTATATTTATAACTGAATGTAACTGCATTCTGATAGTCACACACTGTGTGGGATCATGTTACATTCCAGTTATATTTCTTATTACTTCTGATTCATATAGCCTTAGAATATATAAGTGAAATAAGGAAATTCTTGTTCAGTTATATATTATCAGGTAATAACAATAGATTTATTACTTTTTAGGACAAATATGTTCAATAATCCAGAAGTAATGGAAGCTTTTTCTTTCTTTTCTTAAAACAAATATATTATTACCTAACTAGTTCCTAGAATTATGTTTTTGTTTATTCTAATCTGAAGCAATACAACCTCAATTTTATGAGTTAACATATCTAAACAGTTACATATGAATAAAATATGTAATTGTTTACTCTAAAAGGGTTAAAATCCCAAAATAATTCAAACTATCTTCATCAATACCAAAGTTATTAACAGTACCTTTCTAACTGAATTATTTAGCCTAGGGCAAGACTAACCATATACAACCACCCTGGAATAAATAATTTCAACAAAAACTATATTCTGCACTCCAATTAATGAAACATAATTTTGATGTCTTTTGACATAGCACTTCTCTCCTGTAAGCGGAAGATCCGTGTACCCCCATTAGCCCTCCTCATTCTCCCAACCATATTATGTGGGAGTGTGACGAAGGCACTTATTCCCCTGAGAGAGATATTTATTCTCTTTCACGGGTAAATTGTGATTACTTGCAAAAAATAATTTATACAATGTATCATCTAATCTCATATGTTTTTTGTTTACTCTTTACTCCAGAATTCACTAGTTTCTTTTCTATCTATTCATCTCTTCAGTCCACACAGGTTGATCTGCGCAGTCAGCTCTGCATAACAAAAAGTAAGTCAAAACTATTTGATCTATTGCCATGGCACCACTGAATATACTTTCCCTGAATGTTCAGGGAATAAATGTCCCTCAAAAAAGGACCAAAGCCTTCCGTACTTTCCATAACAAGAAGGCTCACATAGTATGCCTCCAAGAAACACACTTCACCAAAGATTCTACTCCAAAATATATTTCTCCTTTTTATCAACAAATTTACACGGCTTCTGCCTGTACCAAGCAAAGGGGAACTCTAATTGCATTTCACCGATCCACACCATTCACCTTATCATCAGAAATTAAAGACCCAGAAGGTAGATACCTGATACTCATGGGTTATATAATGGATACAGCAATCGCGGTGATTTCCTACTACGCTCCTAACAAACAACCTACACCATTCCTCTCACATATATTACAAGTGATTAATACACACAAAATAGGAACAGTGATAATGTGTGGGGATTCGAACCAGGTCCTCCTCCCATTTCTAGATAAATCACCTTTTACACCATCCAAAATAACCTCTAGATTACCTTTTTCTCAACTTCTTTCCAAATACAATCTGGTAGATTCATGGAGAGAAAGTAACCCAATGAAAAAGAAATTCACTTATTTCTCGCACCCTCATCAAACCTTCACCAGAATAGATCATATTTTTCTAACAATAGGAATGATACCAGAAATTATTGCATCAGATATAATTCCGATTCCGTGGTCTGACCATAATGCAGTATACACTACTATAGCCTCAGCCATACCAAAAGCGCATGACCCAACGTGGTACTTACCGGACATAATGCTCAAACACCCACTACATCAGATGGCCATTGAACAAGCTTTAAAGGAATACATATCAATTAATAATACAACAGACATCTCCCCAATAACACTGTGGGAAGCTCATAAGCCTGTCTTGCGTGGTACAATACAAAGACAAATGGCACTATTTAAACGGGAACGCAAAAATCTAGCAAAAAAACTAGAACTCAATTTTAATGCAGACTACATATCATTTCAAGATAATCCATCTCAGAGTACAAAATCTCATCTGGAAAAATCTAGATTGAAATACGATCTATTTCTCACTGAGTCAGTTGATAAATCCCTCAAACGCTCCAAACACAATTTCTACATGAATACAAACAAACCAGGTACATATTTGGCTCAGGCATTAAATTCAACTAACAAATCTTTCAAACCAATACGTTTGAAATTATCAAAAAATGTTTACACTTGTAATCCAGTTAAAATAGTCCATAAATTTCACTCACATCTCGCAACTTTATACAAGACAAACAATGAATTTAATCCTACAGAAGCTGAATCCTTCTTCTCAAAAATAACCTTACCTGAGTTATCTCAGAATCAAAAAAGCAGTTTGGATGAGCCTATAACTATAGATGAAGTTGCTAACGCCATAAAAGACCTAAAACTTAACAAAAGACCAGGCCCAGACGGCTACTCGGCTTTATACTATAAAACATTCTCAGAAATACTCTCTCCCATTCTCACTGAAACTTTTAACAAACCTCTAGATGGACATTCTTTTCGGCAAGAAACACTAATGGCAATTGTTTGTATGATCCCAAAACCCCTTTCTGATGATACTTCCTGTGTGAATTATCGGCCTATCTCTCTGTTAAACCTCGATATTAAATTATTAGCAAAAATAATAGCAAAACGCCTCAATAGCATTATAGGAAAATTAATACATAGAGATCAAGTAGGCTTCATGCCAAATAGACAGGCAGGCGATAATATACGCAGGGCAGTGTTATTGGCACATATTGCTAAAAAACTGAAAATCCCTTTATGTTTTCTATCTCTCGATATTAAGAGGGCATTTGACACAGTATCCTGGCAATATATGCAATATTCATTACAAAAATGGGGTTTTGGACCCCACTTTTTAACATGGATCAAAGCATTATATAATAAACCCAAAGCCTATATAAAATATGCTGGATACAAATCTGAAGCCTTTAATATCGAAAGAGGTACCCGACAGGGTTGCCCATTATCTCCCTTATTATTTGCCCTTATACTCAAACCCATGGCCCAATACATCAGAACAAACCAAACTATAACTGGCATTGAAGTAAGAGGTATTACACACAAATTATGTATATTTGCAGATGATATATTACTTTTTCTATCATCACCACAGGTCTCTGGTCCTAACTTAATACCAGCTCTTGATGGATTTGCAGCCCTATCCGGCCTTATGATTAATCCTAAGAAATGCCTAGTGCTTAATATTTCACTCACAAACATGGAATTGATCCCGGCTAGGGCTGCACTCCCATTCACATGGGCAGAAAAATCAATCCCATATCTTGGAATTCATTTAACAGCATCTCATTCTGACTTATTCTCAACCAATTATCCTCCTGTATTAAGACAGATCACAAATCTAATAAAACAATGGTCGCAACTTCCTTTATCCTGGATAGGGAAGATTAATGCAATCAAAATGACTATTCTACCCAAATTGCTTTATCTATTCAGAGTCCTCCCTATTCCAATTCCTTCCTATTTTTTGAGAATAGTACAAAAAAGAGCAACTTCGTTTATATGGGGATCTTCTAAACCACGTATACCTATACACACACTACATCTTCCCAAAAATAAAGGAGGCCTGGGATACCCTAATTTTACTAACTACTACAGAGCAGCACATTTGGCCAGTCTGTCCAAATACCATGCAAAACAGGAAATCCCATTATGGGTATTTATAGAGGCTTCAGAAAATGACCCTCTATTAATATCAAATTTATTATGGCTTGATCCTAAAGACCGCTTTAAAATTCATAATCCCATAACTAAACACTTCTTATCTCTCTGGGATAAACTAAAAACCAAATATCAGTTACAATCTCCACACAATCCTCTTCTTTCTTTTATCAGAAATCCGGCCTTTTATCCGGCATGGATCTACCCAAATTCTTTTAAAGCTTGGACAACATCAGGCATTCAGACACTAAATGACTTCATAGCATCTAAATCATTCCTTTCATTCCCATCGCTTAGAGAAAAATATGATCTACCAAACTCTGAGATATTTAGATATCTCCAAATCAAAAATTTCTATACACCATTCCTAAAGGGGGATACACCATTATCCCAATTATCCATTTTTGAATCAATCTGTACAAAAGATCCATTTGCTAAAGGTACAATTTCATCACTTTATAATCAATTATATGGAGTAGCAAATCTTAATAGACCCTCTTACGTTCAGAGGTGGGAGGAGGACCTGGGACGAACTTTAGAAGACACGGACTGGTCTAATATATGGCTCACATCTAAGTCATCTTCACCCAACATCTTGGCACTGGAGACAAATTATAAAGTCCTAACTCGCTGGTACCTTGTACCCGCTAGAGTGGCAAAATATTCACCTAATACCTGAACTCTTTGTTTTCGAGGATGCCCAGAAATAGGCACATATTTACACATATGGTGGACGTGCCCAGTAATCCAAACCTTCTGGAAGGAAGTCTTCGTGATTGCATCTAAAATATTTAAAAAAATAATACAACCAGATCCATATTTAACTTTACTTAATCTAAAACCGGAATGGTTAACACTCTCTCAATTCAAACTTATGATCCAACTAATAACGGCTGCAAAACAAACAGTGGCCAAGGCATGGAAATCTCCTACATTGGTACTAGCAGAAACAATTCACAGAATGAATAATACAATGTCCCATGCTAAGATGGTAGCCATCGATCAAAATCAAATTCCAAAATTTGAAAAACTTTGGCATCCTTGGATAAAACAACAGTTCCTGTCAAATTTCAATGACTCTGTCCTGTTGCCATGGTAACAGATTAAATGACTTACAGAGACACCCATTCTAAGGCTTCAAAGAGAACTAAAAAGAATAATAAACTGACGAGCGGGACAACCTTGTGGACCATACCTCTACCTTTCAACCCTTTTTCTTCTTTCTCTTTCCTTTTCTCCACCTTATGATTAAAGCTCATTATCAGAATTTATTTGACCTATATACACTCTACTTGTAAACAATATGTATAGTAGGTATAAATCATTTAAATACCTACAAAAGTAACTGAGGAAATGATATATATCTTTAATTTAGGTTTACCTGAACCCAATGTTTAATATTTGAAATTTCATGATATTTACCTATATAAACCCTACTGTAAAACAATGAGCTTACTTTATAGATCCTTGTAAACTTACTTTATGTATCTTTATGTATCTTTATAACATTGTATACTCAATAAACTTCTTTTGACAAGAAAAAATAAGTATAGCTACTGATGCACTGCTAAATCTATTACTACAGATGGAAAGAACATGGCACAATTGTGAGTGCCTTTGCCCAAGGTTTGTGACATGTTTGCTTCAGGCAATTTGTATTTTAAACTTTTCTGATGACATAAGGGTACTTAGTTTACTTTAGTAATCACAGCCGGTACACAGATAATGTGTATATAGCAGATTGCTGGTTAATGAAAGGGAAAGGAATCACCCTTTGCATTATACAGTGGTGCTCTTGCGTGATCTGTGAGAAGCAAGATATTTAAATACCCCATTGTCTTGGAAACATTAGGCATCCAATCAAATGTGTTGATGCGCTGGATACATTTGAGACACTAATCATCTCTCCCTCTTTCTCTGTCTCTCCCTGGGCTGCATGGCCGCCTTTTGTTTGCTCACTAATTGCTATTTAAGGTGGCTCATCAAGAGATGTTCAGTAATAAATGTATAACACATTCACATCAAAGGCATTCTTTCAGAAACTAAGGTTTGGACAATCTAGCTCAAACTAGACATTTATGTTTCTACATGGCTGCTTTAGTTTACTGTTTTGTATTGGTATAACAAGGTATGATACTTACAGCTTAAAGGGTAATTCCATTTTCGTAGTAAAAAAATATAGCATATTAAAAAAAATAATATAACATATACATATACAGTTGCTACAAAAACCATACTATAATTGAATGTTAACCACTTCCGGACCGTCGCACGCCGATGTACGTCTAAACTTTGAAGGGGATATCGTTGTTATGGCAGCAGCTAGCTGCCATAACCCCGGTATCCCCGTTTTTGTGTGGTGGTCCGCTTTCTGATAAAAGTGGTCCCTGCGGTGGATTCGCTGCGAGATCACTTTTATCGGTGGTGAGAGAGGGCCCCCCCGTCCCGCCGCGATCCAGTGCCCTCCGCCGCTTACCGGAGCTGTCGGTAGCGGCGGAGGCGATCGCGTCCGTCTCCCTCCTGTGCCTGGAGACAAGTGAGGCTAAAATGGAGTCCACTCGTCTCCATGGCACTGCTGGGCGGAAGCGACGTCAAAACGTCACTTCCGCCCACGCCTCTTAAAGGCATATTTTTTTCAATGTCATTTTTTTAAATTACTTTTTTTTTTTTTTTTATTGCATTTTAGTGTAAATATGAGATCTGAGGTCTTTTTGACCCCAGATCTCATATTTAAGAGGTCCTGTCATGCTTTTTTCTATTACAATGGATGTATACATTCCTTGTAATAGGAATAAAAGTGACACTTTTTTTTTTTTTTTAACAGTGTAAAAATAAATAAAATAATGTAAAATAAATAATAAAAATAAGAAAAAATTTTTTAAAAACCCCCCATCCCGACGAGCTCGCGCGCAGAAGCGAACGCATACGCGAGTAGCGGTCGCATATGAAAACAGTGGTCAAACCACACATGTGAGGTATCGCCGCAACCGGTAGAGCAAGAGCAATATTTCTAACCCTAGACCTCCTTTGTAATGCAAAATATGCAACCTGTAGAATTTTTTAAACATTGCCTATGGAGATTTTTGAGGGTAAAAGTTTGACGCCATTCCACGAGCGGCCACAATTTTGAAGCGTGACATGTTGGGTATCAATTTACTTGGCGTAACATTATATTTCACAATATAAAAAAAAATTGGGCTAACTTTACTGTTGTCTTATTTTTTTTATTCAAAAAAGTGAATTTTTTCCAAAAAAAGTGCGCTTATAAGACCGCTGCGCAAATATGGTGCAAAAAAAAGTATTTCAATGACCGCCGTTTTGTTCTCTAGGGTGTTAGAAAAAAAACATATATAATGTTTGGGGGTTCTAAGTAATTTTCTAGCCAAAAAAAACTGTTTTAAACATGTAAACACCTAAAATCCAAAACGAGGCTAGTCCTTAATTGGTTAATAAAAATTACCTTTTCAAACTTCAGTGCTGTAATTTTCTGTAAAATTTGATGCAATATGCAACCTGGAGGCATTCTGTACACAAGTGTGGTTGCTTTTTAATATGACACTTTTCTCTGGTTTAAAAAAAAAAAATTCCAACCAAATATGTGTTCTTAACTCAAAAAAGTACCTTCTGTTGCTCTCAGCCTCCTCCAAATCACCAAATACTTTTATTTTTTTTTTTTCCTCTCTGATATGACTTCTTTGAGGATGGGTTCTCCATGGCCCCGCTATATGTAGGAACATAGTCACACTCTCGTTTCCAAGAAGGACTAGGGACTATGAACTTTGGGATTTGTAGTGTGCACAGAGCAGAACACATGACTGTAACTAACATGCACTGCTGGTTCCAAACAAATGGAACTGAGGGGGGAAAGAAAGGTTCAGGAGGTCAAAGAGGCAGAAAAACACAGTAAAAAAAAAAACATTTCATGACAAATAGATTACAGGGAAATTAAGACTAGGGATTTCCTTTCACGGAAAAGTTTTATCCCTATTGTGGGGTCCCCAGTACAGTATTTGTACATAGAAATCATATCCCCTCTCAAGTGTCTCCAGGGAGAATAAGTTCAGTGCTCGTAACCTTTCCTCATAACTAATGTCCTCCAGACACTTTATTAGTTGTGTTGCCCTGCTCTGGACTCTCTCCAGTTCCAGCACATCCTTCCTGAGGACTGGTGCCCAGAACTGGATGGCATACTCCAGGTGCAGCCAGACCAGTGTCTTGTAGAGCGGGAAAATTATCATTTTATCTCTGGCGTTAATCCCTTTTTAATGCATGCCAATATTCTGTTTCCTTTGCTTGCAGCAGCTTGGCATTGCATGCCATTGCTGAGCCTATCATCTACTAGGACCCCCAGGTCCTTTTCCATCCTAGATTCCCCAAAAGGTTCTCCCCCCAGTGAGTAGATTGCATTCATATTTTTGCCACCCAAATGCATTATTTTACATTTTTCTACATTAAACCTCATTTGCCATGTAGTTGCCCACCCCATTCGTCTGTTCAGATCTTCTTGCAAGGTTTCCACACCCTGCAGAGAAGTTATTGCCCTGCTTAGCTTAGTATCGTCCGCAAATACAGAGATTAAGCCATTTATCCCATCCTCCAGGTCATTTATGAATAGATTAAATAGGAATTGTCCCAGGACAGAACCCTGGGGGACCCCACTTGCCACCCCGGACCATTCCGAGTACTCCCCGTTTATCACTACCCTCTGAACTCGCCCCTGTAGCCAGTTTTCAATCCATGTACTCACCCTATGGTCCATGCCAACGGACCTTATTTTGTACAGTAAGCGTTTATGGAGAACTGTATCAAATGCTTTTGCCAAATCCAGATACACCACGTCTATCTTGATGGCAGCTCACCTCCTCATAGAAGGTTAATAGATTGGTTTGGCAAAAACGATTCTTCATGAATCCATGCTGATTACTGCTAATGATACAGTTTTCATTACTAAACTCTTGTATATAGTCCCCTATTATCCCCTTAGCCATTGGGGTGCTTCATGTGACATGTCATGAAGATAAACATTGCAGTCCTCGTGAATGTAATACCTTCACCATCTCTCCATCCTTAGTAACCAGATTGCCTTCATCATTCTTTATGGGACCAATATGATCTGACCTCCCTTTCTTACTATTTATGTACTTACTATTTATGTACTTACTATTTCTTGGGATTTTTTTTACTCTTCTCCGCTATGTGCCTTTTGTGTTCTATCTTAGCCCCCCTGAACCTTACATTTCTTATTGCATTCTTTGTAAAGTTGGAATGCTGATGCTGATCCCTCAGCCTTTTATTTTTTGAAGGCCTTCTCCTTTGCTTTTATATGCGTTCTTACGTTAGAATTAAGCCACCCAGGACTTTTATTAGCTCTTTTAAATTTATTTCCCATTGGGATGCACTGGTTAACAGTAAAGGCAAGCATTTAAAAGATTATATACTCAGATCAAATAATGCACATTTGCTATTAGCTTTGTTTCTCTGTACAAAAAAGTAGAAGTACTTATATATAAAAAAAAATCGATATTTGATGTTAATGGTATACTTCAGCTGAAATGGAAAGTGAAACCTTGAAATTCATAAAAAAAAATTTCACTAGTCACTTTTGTCAGTAATCTGGCAATCTAAATAAGCTGTTTGTGGTACAGGAGACCTATTCCTAAATACTCCCACTGCATGCACTTTGCTGTATTGCACGCTGAACAGACATGTAAAAAAGGATCAGCACTAAGAAATATCTCACAGTCACCAATCAGATACAAACATTTTGAAATTGTGAAGGCGATTGCTGTTACAAGAAGCTGCACACTTTGGGAAGTGCACTCCCAGTCACCCTTTGAAGTGTTCCATGAAATCTGGCAAGGTGGATTACAGAGAGCTTAGACCAAAGCTAGCAAAACTTTGTTCGATATCTTCTGCTCAGCCTGTGGGCTGAATGAAAGAAATCTAACAGGTTCCTCCAAGCACACTAAAGACCACAGATGATTAAAACCCCCTGTTGGGTTATACCCCTGCACAGAGGGAGGAATTTCCCTGCTGGTGGTGACTGTCAGAATACCCAAACAGCGGCTAGTGATTGAATGCAGGAACTGTTCAGCCAAAAATGTTGAGATGCTTACAGGGAAAACATACTTTCTGCTTAGTGCTGGTGATGTGAGAAACTTTGCTTGTGACGTAAGAGATAGCTGTTCCCACAAACACCCACAGTGTGAAAATGAGTGGTGATGCCGGAAGCAGAGAAAGTTGTTACATGAGACTGTTAAATGCTCTCTGGATTCTGACAGAGGTCAATTGCAGATAATTTTAGAGTAAAGGAAACCAGTGCTTACCAGTGCTGATAAGGATATTATATATGGATATGATATGGAAGCTGCAACTTCTGATCTGTCCTTCCTTCACTTGCTGAACATTTGTTCTAGGCCAGTGGCTCTGAAAGTATTGAAGCTAGAGAGAGTCAGGGAACTAGTATTAACATAAAGTGGTTATTAATGGCAACCTCCATATTTCTGGTTTCCATATTTTCCATATTTCTGGTTTGTTTTCAAATAAACCTAGTGGAGTTTCTGACTTTCTTTACAGCTGTATTTACTTTGTATATTAGTAGCTCGGCAATTGTTTTCAGTTGTTGCCTGAAATTGCTCTTTATAACTGACCTATTCTCATCTGAGATCATCTCCATTAACCTCACTCCCTGAAATGGATATAAAGAGTGAACAAATCCTTAGGTCACCAGCTTACTGAATTTGTGTCTGGGGGATCCCAAGACTGACATAAATTAGCAGATTATAAACACAAACTTCAGAGAAATGCTATTGAGTGCATATTGAATGTTTTCACATTGAGTAAATGAAGCTTGTTGTCCATACTTCTCATCTTCTCTTTTTCATTTATTTCAAGGTAACACCTGGCAGTAAAGCAGCACAATCCAATGTAAATCAGGGAGACTTGGTGGTGGCCATCGATGGAGTAAACACAGATGGCATGACTCATTTAGAGGCCCAGAACAAGATCAAGTCAGCCAGCTACAACCTGGGTCTCACCTTACAAAAGTAAGCTTCTCTTGAAGTGCTAGATGTAAACAATGTGTAAATGTGTGTAAATTAGTTGTATCCAAACCATTTGCATGAATAGTAGAATTGGGTAGCCATAACACCAATAACCCATTTAGTAAAGAGATGTCAATCTTAAGTGTTAGTCTGGCCATTCACGGTTAGATTTTTTTTTTGTTCAGCCAGAGGGCTAAACGTAAAAAAACAAAGCTGTTCCCCCATCCACACGAACGAGGTGGATGAAGGAATGCCCCCATTGGGATATTATATTCTAACTGTGGTGCATGCCACTGGGAGAATACACTGATTAGCAGGTGCAGCCAAATGACTGCAGCTGCTGATCAATTGACAACTTTCCAACACGTCCCTTTAACAAAAGTAAATTGGGCAATCGACGTCTGTGGAGTGGGGAAGCCCACATACTCATCAAAATTTGGAAGTTCCCTTCTGGACCAGCCTAATTTTGGTCAGTATATGGCAAGGTTCAGACTGTCTATATATGTTAAGCCCGCGATAGATGGCTTGATTTTCTCTCGTTCAGCTCCTTAGCTGAGAAAATCCCTTTATTTCTACACTAAAGGTGGCCATAGATGGATCGAAATTCAGCTGCTTCAGCATGGATCGGCTGAATTTTGATCCATGTGGGGCCACTGCAGTTAAACAGAAATCGATCTACTTATCGACTTCAGTAAAACCTTCCTGTTGGATAAAAGCAGCTCATTCATCATCTCTCAATCTGCAGCGCTTGGTTGTGTATTCTGACAGTGAAGGAGTCCCCGCAGAATGCAATAGCACAGCAGTGTGGATTCCCACATCCACCTTGAATGTATGGATGGGGAAAATCGGTTCACTTTTTTGACTGAACAAAAAAATGAATCATGTATGGCCGGCTTTGCAAGGTGGATAGATGAATCTCCGCTGCTGGCTAGTTTACTCTGGCAGCTGTGGCACCCATGACTGCCTGAATTCAGAGGCACTGCTGAATAGTGACTGTATTTTATATGATGAAGTCACTGTTCAACCAATAATTTTCCGCCCAGTTCTATACATTTTTAAATTTACTTTTTTCAACTGGTGGTGCTTGCAAGGTCACCCATAGCTTGAATTTTGTCTGATTTAGCAGGAATTGGCTGAGATTTAAACCATCTATGGGGGCCTTTGAAGTTTGATTGTACAACCTTTGTAAAATCTACTTTGGATTTAGCATTAATCCTTTAGCGATAGGGTCGGCCTAAACAATTCAACTTCTGCCCCGAATACAAAATAGTTTTTAATAGAATTAACAAATTGTAATGTTGTATGGCCAACCCAGTGGGCTGAACGAAACAGAACTGAAAAGCTCGAGAGGAGATCCAGTGCTGATTGGATGCCGATTGGCAGACCTTTTTCGGTCATGCTGTACACACAGGCTGAATGTCAGACGGTTTTTATTAAATTAATCAATAAAGAAATAAAAAGAATGCCCCTGTACCTACTGAATAAGAATATGAATATTATTGAGTAAACCTATACACTAAATTGAGTTGTTATTCTGTAGTGCTCTTACATTTTAGAACACAATGAGCTATAGTATATTAAACACAAAACTTTTAAATTGCCCATTTCACCTGACCTTCATATGTGTGAATGTTAATAATGTTTGTGAAAGTTGAATTAGGTCCATCCCTATTGGTGACTAAGGCCATCCATCATTTCTAGACCAAAAAAATAAGGGATTGATAACTTGTGGGCCAGGCTCAATTTTTACAAGTGTAGCACCCTCTAGTGTACAGTGTGGTGGGGTAAATTTATGCTGACTCATAGTAGTTTGTGTGATTCTGAATTTGCTGTGGGTTCAGCTTAAGGTCAGGCTGGAAGGCTCTGCAGACCAGACCTCTATCTCCTCTCCTTGGTTCTGGGGGTCCTTGGAAACTTCAAGAAACTAGTGGGTGGAGGTAAGGAGGCAAGGTCTGAATATTGATGGGAGCTTTGACCAATCCCTAGGCAGGAGGCCTGGCAGGGTGGTAAGACCCATAAATATTGAAAAGCCTGGCAGGTTGTTGTTGTTGGGTGGAAGATAGAGTGCTGAGGAAGATGTTGTAAGGCCTGGGAGGGGACCTCGGGCGGGGGACTCTGCCTCCAGGCTGGAGCTGAGGAAGGAGGAAGAGGAATCTGACGAGAGGGACCTTCACCACCCTTCGGTCTCATCCAGTAGACACCCTGTCCAGCATGGAAAGATCTGTCCAGCAGGAGGCCTGAACAGCAGTCTTATCCAAAGCAGCAAGATTCAAGAGACCGTTTGAGTACCTCTACACCCCAAGGGCCTACAAGGGAGAAGGCTGCCAGATGCAATATACAACATGCTTTCATAGGGACGGTGTCACAGCTAAACATAAATCCCTTGCTCTTGGACACTTTTCAAGGCAGCCAGGTGGGCTGGTATTTTCTGCAAGCGTTAGGACTTTGTGAGGTTCTCTTCCTAAGGGGACATAGTGCTCCTGCATACAGTTCGTTACTTTTTGCTATTTCTACCAAGGGGCAACATTGCTCCTGCATACATTTGATACTTTGCTGGTTTCACCAAGGGGACATAGAGCTCCTGTAAGTTTTGGGACTTTGCTATTCACCCCAGGGAAATAGAGCTCCTGAAAAGAGAAAACCTTGCTACTGATCCATCAGCGATTGATATCACTCTGGAAGTACACTCTGGGTACAATCCAGAATCTGCATTTTTTATGTATATGGTGAAGGAAGTTTGTCCTCAAGTTACTCTACCATGTCAAGTTGGGCATCCCATAACCCCCTCACCCCCATCCAAGTTGTTTTCTCTCAATAAAACAACAAAAGCAAGCCCATTGACTGGTTACTGACTCTGTGTGGAAGTTGGAAAATGTGTGTTGCATAGAAATAGGGGTACCCAAAAATCCAGCGGCCCTCTAGGGGGTAATACTACACAAGAAAAATCCAGTTTTCAATAAAAGTTTAGTTGCTGATATTCTAATTCAACTAACATGCCATTTTCACTAAAGTAAAAACCCTGCCTATTCTTTTTTTATCATACATTGTAAAGTGCTGCGTAAACTGTTGGCGCTATATAAATCGTGTATTATAATAATAATAATAATAATAATATTCAGAGTTTGATTTGCCTAGAACTGCAACACGTTTACTCAAAGCTTCATCTACATAAAAAAAATGGCAGCCAACAAAACACAGAAAAAGATCAATACATCAGTAGATAATAAATCACAGAAAAGCTTCAGTGACTGCTGCGAGATCACTGAAGAGCTATTTTGCTGAAAGCAAAGTAGTGAAGTTCATTCTTTCTGTTCATTGAAGTAGCATTGATGTTTATAGAAAGAAGATAGAGCTTTTTTCTCTTAGTCAATTTTCCAGTTCCAAAAGATAGCTTAGAAATTGAATACACGATACAAGACAGCTGAAAGGACAAGCTAAATTACATCCAATTTTTAATGTGTTTCAATACATTGTATGAATTGCTAAACTGATGATAGTTCAAACTTTAGAAAGCCTTTAGAAAGCATTGTGAGTACTACAGCTAGAAGAGGAATAACATTCTTGTCTTAGCACTTCAAAAGGAGCTACATAAAAACTGAATTCCAGGAAAATATAAATTATACCATAATTAAATCCAGTTACAGTATGCATTTGTTAGAAAAAATCATTGGAAGATTACAACAGCCTGGCAGTTGGGTCACCCAATTAATGTACCACTTACTGTATATTGATGATCAGACTGATGTGGATATATTGTTAATTTGGTTGATGAAGCTGCTGGTTTATGATCATATTTTTGGTGAATGCCAGGCCTCTTACGATCCCATAGCTCCCAACTGTCCCTGATTTGGAGGGACTGTTCCTGATTTGGAGCAATCTCCCTCTGTCCCTCTTTCCTTATTTGTCCCTCAGTTTGGTCTGATCTATTTAGTTGTGTATAAAATGAACTTTTTAGCTTTCAAAAAGTGTTTCCCAGAGCTAAACCTTTCATCCAAATTGCTGAATTTGTAAATGTCAAAACCCAGTATAAAGGAATAGTAGTGGTAAAAAAAAGCACTTGGGAGTTTAACTTATTTTTTTTATATATAATTCTTCTAGTAAAGGGGCATGGCAGGGGGTGCGGCTTATGCCCACATACTTTTTGATATATGTTTCCTTCATTCCAATCTCAAAAAGTTGGGAGGTATGCTGTCCCCATGATTAAAGCCTAAGTTCACCTTTGGAAGATGTTACACCTGTATTTAGGGTGTCATTTGTACCATGTTCCAGCTTATGCCATGCTCACAGGGCACATTTTCTGCAAATAAATATGTACATGTATTATTTCTTCCTAAAAAGGTGAACTTCTCCTTTAATCATTGTTATGTAATGTGCAAAAACTTAATAAAATGTATTGAAGCAGAAAAAAAAAATCTTTTTTTTTTTTTTTCTTTTTTTTTAATAAAGATAAACTATGTTTATCTAGATTAATTAACCTGGCTTTAAACTAGCTTCAAGTCATGCATTTTGGTTCACAACTCTATTGCATTGCACAATGTTGTCAGTCTAATGCCGTGTACACACGAGCGGACTTTCCGGCATACTTGGTCCGGCGGACCAGAGTCCGCCGCACAATCCAATCGTGTGTAGGCTCCGGCGGACTTTTTTTTCCCAAAAGTCCACCGTACCTAGATTTGAAGCATGTTTCAAATCTTAGTCCGCCGGACTCAGTTCCTGACGGAAAGCCCGTTCATCTGTATGCTGGTCCGACAAGGGCAGGGTATTGCATCTTGCGCTCGCTGCAATAGGAAAAACACATTTTCCTATTGTGCCAAGTGTGGCGCATACCAGGCCCTTAAGTCTGGTATAGATTTTAAAGGGAACCCCCTACACCGAAAAAATGGCGTGGGGTCTCCCCTAGAATCCATACCAGACCCCTATCCGAACACGCAGCCAGGCCGGTCAGGAAAGGGGTTGGGGACGAGCGAGCGCCCCCCCTCCTGAACCGTACCAGGCCGCATGCCCATAACCTGGGGGGTGGGTGCTTTGGGGGAGGGGGCGCCCTGCAGGGGCCCCCCACCACAAAGCACCTTATCCCCATGTTGATGAGGACAAGGGCCTCTTCCCGACAACCCTGGCCGTTGGTTGTCGGGGTCTGCGGGCGGGGGGCTTATCGGAATCCGGGAGCCCCCTTTAATAAGAGGGCCCCCAGATCCCGGCCCCCCACCCTATGTGAATGAGTATGGGGTACATTGTACCCCTACCCATTTACCTAGGGAAAAAGTGTCAATAATAAAAGGTTTTTAACGTAATTTATTAGACAGCTCCGGGGGGGGGTCTTCTTCCGGCTTCGGGGGTCTTCTTCTGACTTTAGGGGTCCCTCCGGTTCCTCTTCTCCCGGCGTCCGGTTGGTTCTTCTCCGCTCTCTCTGGCCTCTTCTCCCAGTGTTCCAGTTCTTCTGCCGCTCTTTTGCCAGCGGAGGCCCGGACTTCTGGCTTCTGGGCTTCTTCTCTTCTTCTCTTCTTCCGATGTTGACACGACGGTCTCTCAGGCTGGAATGCTCTCTGAGTGCTCTGATGTGACTTATATAGGCGGAGGCCCCGCCCCCTTATGCCGTCACCGTCCCTGGGCATGCTGGGACTGTGACGTTTTAGGGGGCGTGGTCAACATCACCCGGTGACCACGCCCCCTAAAATGTCACAGTCCCAGCATGCCCAGGGACTGTGACGGCATAAGGGGGTGGGGTCTCCGCCTATATAAGTCACATCGGAGCGCTCAGAGAGCATTCCAGCCTGAGAGACCGTCATGTCAACATCAGAAAAAGAGAAGAACAGAAGAAGCCCAGAAGCCAAGAAGCCAAGAATCCAGAAGTCTGGGCCTCCGCTGGCAAAAGAGCGGCATGAAGATAGCGGAGGAGTCGGCAGAAGAACGGGAACACCGGGAGAAGAGGCCAGAGAGAGCGGAGAAGAACCAACCGGACGCCGGGAGAAGAGGAACTGAAGGGACCCCAGAAGTCGGAAGAAGACCCCCGAAGCCGGAAGAAGACCCCCCCAGAGCTGTCTAATAAATTACTTTAAAAACCTGTGTAGTGTGTTTTATTATTGACACTTTTTCCCTAGGTAAATGGGTAGGGGTACCATGTACCCCATACTCATTCACGTAGGGTGGGGGGCCGGGATCTGGGGGCCCTCTTATTAAAGGGGGCTCCCGGATTCCGATAAGCCCCCCGCCCGCAGACCCTGACAACCAACGGCCAGGGTTGTCGGGAAGAGGCCCTTGTCCTCATCAACATGGGGACAAGGTGCTTTGTGGTGGTGGGGCCCCCGCAGGGCACCCTCTCCCCCAAAGCACCCACCCCCAATGTTGAGGGCATGCGGCCTGGTACGGTTCAGGAGGGGGGGGCGCTCGCTCGTCCCCACCCCCTTTCCTGACAGGCCGGGCTTGCTGCTCGGATCGGCTCTGGTATGGATTCTAGGGGGGGACCCCACGCCGGTTTTTTTGGTGTAGGGGGTTCCCTTTAAAATCCATACCAGACTTAAGGGCCTGGTATGCCCCGTGACGGGGCTCGCAAGGTGTCAATCTCGCCGATAAAAGCGGCGAGATTCACTTCCTTTTCTAGTCCCATCGTACCCGAGTCATGTTCAAAATGAACGGACTTGTCCGTGTGTGGGCAAGTCCGTTCATTCTGAAAGTCCGCTGTAACTCCGGCGAAAGTCCGTCGGAAAGACGGGCGGACCTAGCCTGCCGGAAAGTCCCGTCGCGTGTAGGCAAGTCCGTCCGTTCAGGTAGTCCGCCGGTAAGTCCGGCGGAAAGGCCGTCGGACCAAGTCTGCTGGAAAGTCCGATCGTGTGTACGAGGCATTACGCTGGGAACATGTTTTCAGGAGGGAAAGGCACAGGGATTGGCTCATACATGTGCTGCAGCTCCTTTATTCTACAATTAGCAGGTTGGAAGCAAGAAGGCAACAACTTTGTAATCTTAAACCCTTGCCAGAGACATTTTTCTTTTTGCACGCACATAATAAAACAAACTTTTACCCCAAAACAGTATATCATTCATGAAAGCAGAGGCCCTGAGGGAAAAACATGTCACTAGTGGCAATTTTTTTATTCCCACAATATTTGTTCTTCTGTTTATCAAATCTATATATTCAGTAATAAATACACTCAAATGTATTTTAATGTACACAAACACAATATAATCACACTGTTAGAATATACTGTAAAAGATGATGTTGCTTTACGTAAATAGATACCAAATTTGTGAAGCCTAAAAATCGTGATGACAACAATTCGGTACTCAATATTGTCCATAGGTGATGCTTTTAACCACTTCAATACCAGGCACTTAGACACCTTCCCGCCCAGACCAATTTTCAGCTTTCAGCAATTTGAATGACAATTGCGCGGTCATGCTACACTGTACCCAAACACATTTTTTATCATTTTGTTCCGACAAATAGAGCTTTCTTTTGGTGGTATTTGATCACCTCTGCGTTTTTTATTTTTTGCGCAACAAATAAAAAAAGACCGAAAATTTTGAAAAAAAAACAAGTTTTTCTTTGTTTCTGTAAAAAATTTTTGTAAATAAGTACGTTTTCTTCTTCAATGATGGGCACTGATATGGCTGCACTGACGGGCACTGATACAGCGGCACTGATGGGCACCGATGAGGTAGCACCAATGAGGTGGCACTGACGGACACGGATGACGGGCACTGATAGGCAGCACTGATGGGCACTGATAGGTGGCACTGATGGGCACTGATAGGTGGCACTGGTATGCGGCACCGATGGGCACTCATAGGCAGCACTGATGGGCACTCGTAGGTGGCATTGATGGGTACTTATGGGTGGCACTGATGGGTACTTATGGGTGGCACTGATAGGTGGCACGGATGGGCACTGATGGGCACTGATAGGTGGGCACAGATGTGCACTGACAGGTGGCACCGATGGGCACTGATGGGTGGCACTGATGACACTGATTGTTGGCACTGATGCCCCTAAGGGTGGCATTGCTGGGCATCACTGCAATATACTGGTGCCAATCAGTGCCCATTTGTGGGCACTGATTGGCACAGATTGGGCACTGACTGGGCACATTGGGCACATGTGGATGGCCATGGGGTACTTACCTGGCCATCCACATGTTGCCCCTCTCTCTGGTGGTCCTAGTGGCAATCCCTGGTGGTCCAGTGTGGTGATCTGAGGGGGGGCTGTGCTGATAAACAATCAGCGCAGACCCCCCTGTCAGGAGAGCCACCGATCGGCTCTCCTCTACTCGCGTCTGTCAGACGCGAGTGAGGAAAAGCTGATCAATGGCTCTTCCTATTGACATCGTAATCTGCTGTGATTGGACACGGCTGATCACGTGGTAAAGAGCCTCCGCTCTTTACCAAGATCGGTGGAGCGGTGTGTCAGACTGACACACCACTCCACCGATCGCCGCGATGCGCACCCCTGCAGCCGCGCGGCGGCATGTTGTCCTGTCATATGACGCCCAGTCAGGATAACTGAACCACCTCCCGGCCGTCATCTGCAATGGGCCGGGCAGTAAGTGGTTAAAAGATAAGTTCACCTTTTCGGGCAGAGTTTCACTTTTCATAATAAATAGAAGTGTTTTCCAATGCCATCTCTGGCCCAGCCATCCCAATGTGCTTTTCTCTCACTTGCCTCATCCACAGGAGATTTAGAATCTTGTCAGTCTTTTTGTATCTCTAAATGGATTTTCAGATTCCATCACTTCCTGTAGCTTGTATCAGCATTCACTTCCTGTTAGGTCATCTCCCAGAAGCCTTCACTTCCTTGTTGCATCACAGAAGAGGGTGTGATACGATGTGTTCACCACTCTGGACCACACCTCCATCATTATAATACTACCTTACTTCTACTCCCTATACAATCTGATTGTACAATCTTCTTTAGATCTCTCATCAGCTATGTAGTACTAGGGCCTGTCTGATTGGATACAAATTGAATGGGTTGTTCAGGTGTGTCCTCTATTGCATAGTGCTGGTAAATCTAAAGAAAACTGTACAGAGATTGTACAATCAGTTTGATAGTATATGGCCATCTTTATACAAGTATATAGGAGGGAGTGGATGGGGACGCTCATTTGTCAGGTCCCGTTCACATCTCCACGTAGTGAAAACTCACATTCCCACATGCATTTGTTTGTTTTTGAGCATTTTCTCCTCGTCAGGCATAAGGCAGCCCATTCACTTGAATAGGCTGCCCTACATGCAACAATCGCTCCAAAAGCTCCAGAAATTTTTTTGTAGCGGAGCGTGGTGTGTTACCGCAGTTTTTGGTGCATTTGCTGCACTTTGGGAGCCTATAACATGTAATGACAACACAGGCACGATGCACATTTGCAGCATTTCTGAAATGCATGGCAAAGCATGCATTTTCTGTGCAGTTTGCCATGCGTTTAAAAATGCACAGATGTGAATGGAGCCTCATTGTTCTTATGTTAATGCACCAATTTCACTTTCAGGCCTCATTCACACCTAGAGTAGTTGGAGTGCATGTTTTTTTGGCTCATTTTTCCCATGACACACATAGGGCAGCCTGTTGATTTCAATGGGCTGTGCTACACCTGGCACAGTAGCTTGTGGGACATTTTTGTAAGTTCTTAACTGCATTTGTCACCTGTTTTTTTATGTGGCAAAATTTGTTTTTGCTTCTGTGTTTGGTGTGCCGTTAACAATTAATGACACTGAAAGCGCAACTAGGTCATTTTAGGTGTATTGTCCATACACTATATAATCTAATTGTAAAATCTCTGTACAATCCCCTTTAGATTTACCAAAACTATATAAAAGGAGGAGACACCATCTATCCAATCACTCTGTATCCAATCAGGCAGGCTCTTGCACTACATCAGGGGTGTCCCGTGGGCTGAATGGGGCCCCAGGGAATTTAGCATGCAGCCTGAGCCCGTCTGAAGGGATGCCAGGCAAATGCACGCATGGAGGAATGCCGGGGATGCTGTGAAAACTTAGTTGATGGGTGAAGGTATGCTAATGAGGTCAGCTAGTAAACTCCTTTCTGTGTCTTACTGGTTTGTCTGTCCTGTGTGTCTGTCCTCTATCTACCAGGACGTTTCTGAAGTGATCTGAAAACTACCGCCATGGATGAGGTAGGCCTTGTATTCAAAATCAAAGAAAACTTGTGCAACAGAGGTACAATACTGGTATATTGGTACATAGGGGAGCTGGATTTTAGAAAAAAAAGGTGAACTTAGCCTTTAAAGCTTTTGTAGGCAATCAGTTTAGAATTAACAGAGGATGATGACCCTAGAATTATAGTTCCCACTTTGACATGTGTGATGATGCCTAATATGTATAGTGCAATTATTTTCATACATGAAGCACGTGTTTGCATTGTATATGTGCAAGTAAAGGTAGAGGTGTTTTTATTGTATTTAGTTTATTACACTTTTTACTTCTCACTTTTTTCCCTTTACTTATGTGTTGTAAAGTCAGAAGGTTTTTTATCCTAAAGTAGTTGAGAAAGGCAGGAGGTTTTTTATCTTAATGCATTCTATGCATTAAGATTAAAAAAAAACCTTCTGTGCGCAGCAGCTCCCTTCAGCCCCCCTAATACTTACCTAAGCCAATTCTCTATCCAGCGATGCTGCACGAGAGATTCGGCCATCCGACACTCTCCCTCCTTTTTGGCTGAGACACCATTGGCTACCGCTGCTGTCAATCAAAGTCAGTAAGCCAATCAGGAGAGAGAGGGGTGGGGCCAAACCACTGCTCTGTGTCTGAATTGGCTCAACTTGGTTGCCCCCATAGCATGCTCTTTGCTGTGGGGGCACTCCACAGGAGAGAGAAGCCAGGAGCACCAATGAGGGACCCAAAAATAAGATCTGGGATGATCTGTACAAAACCACTGCACAGGGTAGGTAAGTATAACATGTTTTTGTTATTTTCATACAAAAAAAAATGAAACTGTTCAATCACCTTAATGCATTCTATGCATTAAGATAAAAAAGCCTTCTGTGTGCAGCAGCCCCCTAATACTTACCTGAGCCCATCTCGATCCAGCAATATTGCAGGAGTGTCTCGGGTGCCCGGGACTCTCCCTCCTCATTGGCTGAGACAGCAGCATGGCGCCATTGGCTCCCGCTGATGTCAATGAAAGTCAGTGAACAGATGAGGAGAGAGAGGGGGTGGGGCCGGGTTACATCTCCATGTCTGAATGGACACACGGAACTGCGGCTCAGCTGCTTGCTGTGGGGGCACTCAACAGGAGGGAGGGGCCAGGAGAGCTGAAAAGGGACCCAAAAAGGGGAGGATCTGGGCTGCTCTGTGCAAAACCCCTGTAACATGTTTGTTATTTTTAAGAAACAAGACTTTAGTATCACTTTAACCTTAGGCCTGTTTCACATGGACTTCAGCTTGTATAAGAGCAGTGTGAACAGCAAGCTTTGACAAAGCATTGACAAAGCTTTCAGCTAGCTTTGTTGAAGCTTTTAAAGTACCATTCAGCTACATTTTGTAAATGTTGAACACAGATCAAAATGGAAGAGATGATTGCCACTTTAAACAAGATGCTAGTAGGCTTCAAACATGCTAGTATAAGCATAAACTGGCATTAACCATTACCTGACCATGCACTGTAGCTTTGCTGCTACAATACGGGCCGGCTCCACAGAATCATGTATATATACGTGATTCTGCTCCTCTGGGTAGGGGCCGATGCAGTGCCTGTGCTGTGATTAGTCACAGCACAAGCCGATCAGCAGGCGCCAATGGATGACTGCCACAATACTCACTGATTGGCGAGGAGGAAGGCAGGACAGAGCTCTGTCTATGTAAAAAAGGCAGAGCTCTGTCCTGTCTGCAGGGAACTGGTGTTTTTTGTTTCCATGCACAGCAGGGAATCAAAACCAGCACATCCCAGATTGAAAGCAGCTCCCAGTACACACATAAACACTGGTTAGCCACATATTTAACCCTTTGATTGCCCTAGATGTTTAACCCCTTCCCAGCCAGTGTCCTTAGTACAGTCACAGTGCATATTTTTAGCACGGATCACTGTATTAGTGTCGCTGGTTCCCACAAAGTGTCAGTTAACATCAGTTAGCGCTAGATTGCTTTAAGTCGCTGATTGCCCCATTACTAGTATTAAAAAATAAATAAATACAAATTTCAGTATATTCAATAGTTTGTAGACACTATAACTTTTGCACAAACTAAATATATGCTTATTGGGATTGTTTTACCAAAAATATGTAGCAGAATACATATTGGCCTAAATTTATGAAGAAATTAGATTGATAAAACTTTTGTATTGGATATGTTTTATAGCAGAAAGTAAAAAATATTGTTTTTTTTTTCAAATTCTTCAGTATTTTTTCCTTTTTTATTTGTTGGGAAAAAAGTATAAATTTAATTTGTGTACAGCGTAGCATGACTGCGCAATTGTCAAAGTAACGCCGTGACGTATATAGCAAAAAATGGCCTGGTCATGAAGTGGGGTAAATCTTCCAGAGGTTTACTTTAGGTTAGACAAATCCTGACTTACTCCTTAATCTTCAACTCATGACGCCAGTCTGCAGGACTGTGTACATTGCAGATGTACAAACCAGTGAATGATACATTATTGTGGTATCATCACCCAAGGAGAGGAAGGCACACTTGACTTTACACTATGGTGGCTAATATATTTCAGTGATCTATAAGCTTTAAATCAAAGCAATTGGATAATAACTTTCAGCAATGTACTTAAACCAGTAAAACAAATTTCTAAATGGTTTCTTTGGATTACTTCATTGTTTTTTTTTTTTTTTTTTTTACACCTGTTGAATAGAACCAATTTAAAACGAGCAGGGCCCTCTGATTCCACCTGTATTAACCACCTCAATACAGGGCACTTAAACCCCCTTCCTGCCCAGACCAATTTTCAGCTTTCGGTGCTCTCACATTTTGAATGACCATTACTCAGTCATGCAACACTGTACCCAAATGAAATTTGTGTCCTTTTTTTCACACAGATAGAGCTTTCTTTTGGTGGTATTTAATCACTAATGGGTTTTTTATTTTTTGTGCTATAAATAAAAAAAGACCGTAAATTTTGTGAAAAATTGCCTTTTTCTTTGTTTTTGTCATAAAATTTAGCAAATTAGTAATTTATCTTCAAAAATTTTGGCCAAAATGTATACTGCTATATATCTTTGGTAAAAATAACCCAAATTAGTGTATATTATTTGGTCTTTGTGAAAGTTATAGAGTCTACAAACTATGGTGCCAATCACTGAAAATTGAAAACATCTGATCAGGCCTTCAGTACACCAGGTGAATCTCATTTCTTGAGGTACTAACAAGTCAGAAAAGTACAAATACCCCCCAAATGACCCCTTTTTAGAAAGTAGACATTCCAAGTTATTAAGTAAATAGCATGGTAAGTTTTTTTTTAAGTTGTAATTTTTTCCCACAATTCTTTGCAAAAGGAAGATTTTTTTTTTTTTTCAAAATTTTCATATTAACTGGTTATTTCTCTCACAGAGCATATGCATACAACAAATTACACCCCAAAATACATTCTGCTACTCTTACCGAGTATGGGGATACCACATGTGTGGGACTTTTACACAGCCTGGCCACATACAAAGGCCCAACATTGAAGTTGCACCATCAGGCGATCTACGAGCATAAATTGCACATCTCATGTCTCAACCACCTATTACACTTTTGAAGGCCCTGGAGCACCAGGACAAAGGAATTGCCCACAAAATGACCCCATTTTGGAAAGCAAACACCCCAATGTATAATCTATGAGGCATAATGAGTCTTTTGAACGGTTATTTTTTTTCCAGATGTTTTTGGAAAATGTGGAAAAAAAATGAAAATGCATTTTTTTTACACAAAGTTGTCCATTTATAAGATATTTCCAACACATAGCAAATACATAGCAAAAATGACACCCCAAAATACATTCTGCTACTCCTCCTGAGTATGGCCATACCACATGTGTGGGACTTTTACACAGCCTGGCCACATACAAAGGCCCAACATTGAAGTCGCACCATCAGGCGATCTACGAACATAAATTGCACATCTCATTTCTCAACCACCTATTACACTTTTGAAGGCCCTGGAGCACCAGGACAAAGGAATTGTCCACAAAATGACCCCATTTTGGAAAGCAAACACCCCAACGTATAATCTATGAGGCATAATGAGTCTTTTGAACGGTTATTTTTTTTCCAGAAGTTTTTGGAAAATGTGGAAAAAAAATAAAAACGCATTTTTTTTACACAAAGTTGTCCATTTATAATATATTTCCAACACATAGCAAAAATGACACCCCAAAATACATTCTGCTACTCCCCCTGAGTATGGGGATACCACATGTGTGAGACTTTTACACAGCTTGGCCACATACAGAGGCCCAACATCCAAGTAGCACCATCAGGCGTTCTAGGAGCATACATTATATAGATAATTTTCTGGCAACCTATCATTTTTAAAGGCCCTTCATATTTCTAACACATAGCATGTCCATACCAAGAATTACAATCCAAAATAAATTCTATTGCAGAAAGGATAAAAAAAAAGTATTACCTGTGCTTTTAGTAGTGTCCACAGAAGAGAGCACTGGTCCAGGCAGCAGTCAGGGATGTGCTTAGCGACAGCAATAATAACTATCCAGGCAGCAGGCAGGAATATTGTCTATAGTTGGCACAGCACAGTCCATAGGAATTGTCCAGGCAGAGACAGCCAGCACAGCCATAATATTGGTCCTGGTACACTGTTACCTGCAGACACTCATTATTGTACCGCTCTCCAGCCCTTCATAAACATACTGCCTCTTGCTACAGCGAATTATTTGCATAGTCCAGGTAGCAGGCAGAGGTGTGGTCCGTTCATGCGGCAGGCAAAGGCATGATAACAGTAAGTCAGCAGAAGGCTGAGGGCCGCAATCGGGTAAGACCTGTGCACAGGGGCACAGGGGTAGAGGCTTCGACCCACCCAAATCTCTATGAAGCCTCCGGACTCCAGACCCTAATCCGGAAATTACAAAACTGGGAGAAAACAAAAAAAATTGTTATCTCCATCCGGAAAAACTTTTCTGGAGCCCCTCACATATGTAAGACCCCTGTGTACTATAGTAGCAGGGCAACAGATCAGTCCAAGCGGTAGGCAAAAGCATAGTCCATAAAACAGGCCAGGGTCAATTAACGTGCAAGCAGTCCAAGCGGTGGGCAGAAGCGTAGTCACAAAACAGGCCAGGGTCAGTTCACGAGCAAGCAGTCCAAACGGTGGGCAGAGGCATAGTCAAAACAGGCCAGGGTCAGTTCATGTGGAAGCAGTCCAAACGGTAGGCAGAGGCATAGTCAAAAGGCAGGCCAAGGTCAGTTCACATTGAAGGCAGTGGCATGGTTATTTGGGGAAGCATGGAAAATGATCAGCGAAAATGGGGAAAATATGGGCTAATAACTTAGGGATGTATGATACAGTTCGAAGCATTCACCAATGCAAAGGCCAGGTTGGGAGGGACACTGGGGACAATGGAAGCTGGTATCTTTTCGAAAACCTCTTCTGCTGCACACGCGACATCTTTTTTGCCGTCTTCGGCTTGCTTCCGATGGTGGAATGTTGTACGGGAAGTGGCGTTCATGAAGTTGGCTAACAGCATCAGAACGAAGTCCTTCTGGGGGGGGTCTTTGTTGATAGATGAGGGACGTGACTACTACTTCTTTGAATTTTAGGAAGGGGGCGGGGCTTTCTGTGGATTTTGTGTAGATTATGTAGGAATTGTAAATGGCCAAATGGATTAGATATATTGCTACCTTCTTGTACCAGATTTGGGACCTCCTTATTGACAAATAGGGCTGAATCATTTGGTCATTGAAATCCACCCCCCCCCATGTAGAGATTATAGTCTTAGAAACATGTCGGTTTTTCAATGGGACCTCGTCTTCGCTGAACTACAACTGTAGTGTCATCATGAATGGTGGACATCATGTGCACGTTCCTGTTATCCTTCCACCTCAAGGCCAGCACTTCATTACATCTCAGTGTTGCTCTTTCCCCCCTTTGCAGCCTTTTGTTCACTATGGATTGTGGGAAGCCCTTCCTATTTTTTCTTGAGGTTCCACAGGCCAGGGTTTTTTCAATATATAGGTGTCTGAAAAGGGGCAGGCTGGTATAAAAGTTGTCTAGGTATATATGATAGCCTTTTTTCAGAAGTGGGTAAGCCAGGTCCCATACGATTTTTTCAGTTGTGCCCATGTAGGCCGGGCACTCAGGGGGCTGGAGCTGGGAATCTCTTCCCTCATATATGCGGAACGCATATAGATATCCCGTGGCTCTCTCATACAGCTTGTAAAATTTGACTCCATATTTGGCCTTTTTGCTAGGAATATATTGTTTTATTCCTAGCCGGCCTGAAAATGGTACCAGGGACTCATCCACACATATATTCTTCTTGGGGACATAAAGTTCTGCAAATCGTTGGGAAAATAAATTTATCAGTGGGCGAATTTTGTATAGCTTATCGGAATTTGGATGATTGCGGGTGTTGTCGTTAAAATGAAAGAATCTCATAATCATCTCATATCGGGACCTGGACATTGCGGCAGAATACATGGGCATATGGTGGATGGGGTGGGTGGACCAATAGGTATGTCCTTCATTTTTTTTTTGTAAGGCCCATATTTAGGGTGAGGCCCAAAAACAATTTGAACTCCAAATTTAAATCTCTCCACTCAAACGGGCGGGCATAAGATGATTGGGGGTTGCTGGCAATATACTGCTGGGCATACAAATTTGTCTGGTCCACAATGAACTGCAGCAAAGTGTCGGGCAAAAACAGGGGAAAAAAATTGATCTCTGTAAAATTTTGGGTGTTGGTCTGCACACCTGGCTGTGCTGTGAAAGGGGGAATATTTGGTGATCCCGAGTTGGAAGGCAGCCATGTTGGGTTGGCAAGACCATCTGGCATGTATGTAGCGGCCCTGGCTCTTGGGGGACGTGACACTCCAGTAGTTGGGGGAGTTGAATTTCCTGTGCTGGAACTCAGGTGTGATGTGGCAGCACTGGTACTGGGCATTTGTGCGCGGGGCCTATTTCTGGTGGCAGCACTGGTACTGGGCCTTTTGTTCCTGGGGCCTATTGCTGGCGGCAGCACTGGTACTGGGCCTTTCTTCCTGGGGCCTATTTCTGGCGGCAGAGCTGGTACTGGGCCTGGGAATATAATCCTGGTTGCTGGCGGCTTCCTGGTTTCCAGAGTGTCGTGCCCTTTTAGGAGGGACCCATTCTTCATCCAAATCATTGCTACTCTCGATCGGTTCAAATGCCGAATTTGATTCGGAATCAGAATTGGACTCTGATGAGAACTCCCCGGTGCTCTCATCAGTCATAGAGAGGATCTGGAACACCTCCTCACTAGTATAAACTCTTTTGGACATGGCTGTGTGGCGGGTAGCTGTGCGACGGGTGACAGATGGGTGGCAGGTGACGGTCACTGATGGGCTGTGCGATGGGTGGCAGGTGACGTTCACTGAGAGGTGATGGTGTGATGGGCGATGGTCACAGATAGTTGACAGGTGACGGTCACTGATGGGTGACAGGTGCACCGCTGATGGTCACTGATGGGTGACAGGGCACAGTCACTGATGGGTGACGGGTGAGAGGGCACGGTCACTGATGGGTGACAGGCCATGGACGGTGACAGGTGAAAGTCACAGATTGTTGACAGGCGACGGTCACTGACAGGCGACGGTCACTGACAGGCGACGATCACTGATGGGTGACAGGTGCACCGCTGATGGTCACTGATGGGTGACAGGGCACGGTCACTGGTGGGTGACGGGTGACAGGGCAGGTCACTGATGGGTGACGGTGGCACCTCTGATGGTCACTGATGGGTGACAGGGCAGGTCACTGATGGGTGACAGGTGACAGGGCAGGTCACTGATGGGTGACGGTGGCACCGCTGATGGTCACTGATGGGTGACAGGGCAGGTCACTGATGGGTGATGGGTGCACCGCTGATGGTCACTGATGGGTGACAGGGCAGGTCACTGATGGGTGACGGGTGCACCGCTGATGGTCACTGATGGGTGACAGGGCAGGTCACTGATGGGTGACGGGTGCACCGCTGATGGTCACTGGTGGGTGATGGGTGACAGGGCAGGTCATTGATGGGTGACGGGTGACAGGGCAGGTCACTGATGGGTGACGGGTGACAGGGCACGGTCACTGGTGGGTGACGGGTGACAGGGCACGGTCACTGGTGGGTGACGGTGGCACCGCTGATGGTCACTGATGGCAGTCTCTATGTGACAGGTGCACTTTTTATGGGGTGACTGTTGGGTGACAGATGACAATTGGGGGGGGCGATGGGACAGAAGTGGTGTTGGTGCAGACACTACAGTACATAGATCTGTAACTCACTGCTCCTGGCTCTTCTCTCCTCACACTGGAAACGGTGTGTGAAGAGAGAAGGGCTAGTAACAGCTAGTGACAGCTCTTTGTTTACAGTTAGTGATCGGCTGTGAATGGATCACAGCCGATCACATGGTACACAGCCCTGGCCAATGGCTGTAAATTATCGTCGGTGACGAGCAGTGTTCCCGGGGAACACGCCGCCACTGACGTGCACGCGCAGCGCGCATGCGCCGTGCAATGCGGGGATGTACCATTAGTGATCGGCCGTGACTTCATCACGGCCGATCACGTGGTAAACAGCCATGCCCAGTGGCTGTTCACCCCTGTCGGTGACGAGCGGTGTCTCGGTGACACACCGCCACCGACAGTACAGGGCTGCGCGCTCATGATCGCGCGCATGCCCTGTTTAAACGGGCTCACGTCATATGACGTCCGCCCAGAACAAGAGGCTTACCGTCCCGCCGTCATATGACGGTGGGCGGTAGGCTGCTGGTTAAATTGTATTGTAACTGTACTGTCTGCCCTCATGTTGTAAAGTGCTGCGCAAATTGTTGGCGCTATATAAATCCTGTATTATATTAATAATAATAATAACTTATTTTATTGTCAGCCTTCGTTTGCTACCAACTAAAGTAGATTGGGTTAGGTAACTGAAAATGTGAAGCTCCCTAACCTTTAATAGAAATATGTTCCACTGATTGGATTTACAAGTGCCAGAAAAAATATAGATGAGAAACAATGAAAAGAGCCTGTTGCAAACATTGTATTGACTTCACTCAATGGCCTTCTAGTAGACAAAAGTTATACGGGGGAGATTAGACTTTTTAAAATTGTACAATACAAAGTTATTATTCTCCACCAGTCACTGCGCATTATAACAGAAAAAAAAACATAGTTCAGATGTAATTTACTTTTCAATAAAAGACATGGTCATTCAGTGCTTCCAGTAGGTCTGTGTTATTGTGTTTAGAATTGCTCAGGTTAAATAGCTATTTCAACCCAGATTACAGGTGATCTGGCATTGACTTGGCCATCTCAGAATTTCTTTCTACAGTGGGGAAAATATTTTTTGATCCCCTGCAGATTTTGTAAGGTGGCCCACTTACAAAGAAATGAAGGGTCTATAATTTTTATAGAAAAACACAAAATTCCTGCGCTTAGGACGGGACCGGTATGCAGCCTCCCCTGGATCACACCTCCTGAAAGAAGGGTGGCGCTCCGTATGACGGGGTATCCTGTAGGGTGTGTGTGCTATACACCTATAGGCATAATACTAAACCCATGTAAAACCTACACCTAAAACAAAATCAAATAAAACAAAGCTAATAAGCACATATGTGTTACAATAACTATTCAAATGAACATAGCAACACTACCATAGTAAAAAAGGGGTAAAAAGTGACGTAAAGGTCTAATTGCAGTGAGAGAAAATGTGACCATCAAAATCTTCCCCTGATAACCCACATAAGATGAACAGGAAAAAGTTGTGTAAACAATATTAATATCTAGCGTGTAATAATAAAACACGTATTAAGTGTCCACTCCAGTGAGTATAACCACAAATATTGAATGAAAAATCAACATATAAAATCACCATATAAGAAATGTAAGCAACAGTCCCATAGAAAAGTAAAAAATATGTAAAAAATATTAAAGCATTAAAGGTGAAGCTCCAGAATGGCAAGAATGTTCATAAAAAATCATGACTCTTGTGCTGAAAATAATATCCGGTGCCTTCCGTGATCCCCCTCAAGGGTCCCCACTCACCAGCTCCTCATACCCCTGCAGGGGTAATAGGCATGTAACGGCAAAAGATGAAGGGCTTCCCAAATCCAATGCAGGCGTCCACTCGTGTCTCCTATGCGACCCAGCTCCAAGTAATGGATGGCACACCAACTCCTTGCATCACAGCCGGCTACTGGAATCTGAAGCAATTTCTTTGCGTCCTCCAAATCTTATCTGACACTGCTTTACTGCATCCAATAAACGTTTCATTAGAAACTGTCTTTTTAAGTCATTGTTCTGAAGTCCAGCAAATGGTCCCTCTGGGCCACAGAACAATGACTTAAAAAGACAGTTTCAGCTCCCTCCATACGTTTTCTATAGGATTTAGATCTGGAGACTGGCTAGGCCACTCCATGACCTTAATGTGCTTCTTCTTGTGCCACTCTTGTGTTGCCTTGGTGGTATGTTTTGGGTCATTGTCATGCTCAAAGACCCATCCATGACCCATCTTCATTGTTCTGGCTGAGGGTTCCCACCCAAGATTTTACATTATATGGCTCCATCCATTGGCCCCTCAATGCGGCAAAGTCGGTTGGTATCTTTAGCAGAGAAACAGCATAATGTTACCACCTCCGTGCTTGACTGTAGGGATGGTGTTCTTGGGGTCATAGTCAGCATTTTTCTTCCTTTAAACACGGCTAGTCCCCCTCCTCAAGAAGGCACATGTACATTCATGCCAATAAACATCTAAATGATTCAGAGAAGGATTGGGAGAAAGTGCTGTGGTCAGATGAGACCAAAATTGAGCTCCTTGGCATTACCTCGACCCGCTGTGTTTGGAGGAAGAAAAATGCTGACTATGACCCCAAGAACACCATCCCTACAGTCAAACATGATGCTTTGGGGCTGTTTCTCTGCTAAAGGTACAGGTCGACTTTGCTGCATTAGGGGGCCAATGGACGGGGCCATGTATTGTAAAATCTTGGATGAGAACTTTCTTCCCTCAGCCAGAACACTGAAAGTGGGTTGTGGATGGGTCTTTGAGGCATGAAAATGACTCAAAACATACCACCAAGGCAACAAAGGAATGGCTCAAGAAGAAGCACATTAAGGTCATGGAGTGGCCTAGTCAGTCTCCAGACCTTAATCCTATAGAAAATTTATGGAGAAAGCTGAAACCTAAGGATTTAGAGAAGATCTGTATAGAAGGGTGGACCAAAATCTCTCCTGAGATGTGTGCAAACCTGGTCACCAACTACAAGAAACATCTTCCTCTGTGCCTGCCAACAAGGGTTTCTCCACCAAATAATAAGTCATGTTTTGCTTGATGAACAAATACTTATTTTACTCACTGAACTGCAACTTAATTTATAGCATTTGTTTTATGTGCTTTTTCTGGATTTTTGGTTGATATTCTGTCTCTATCATTTAAAATACACCTATGATAAAAATTAAAGACCCTTCATTTCTTTGTAAGTGGGCAAATTTACAAAATCTGCAGGGGATCAAATTATTATTTTCCCCACTGTATATTAACCACTTCTGGACCACCCATCTGCATTGTACTGTGGACGGGCGGCTCCTACAGGCACAGTGACGTACCTGTACGTCGCGCCCTTATTCTGGGTTCAGGGCACACGTGCACACGCCCTCCCTACCCCATGTTACACCTGTATTTAGGGTGTAACTTGTAACATGTGCCACTGCGTGCCCTGTTCATGTTCATGAGCACATTATCTGAAAAAATTATGTATTATTTTTTCCTAAAAGGTGAACTTCTTCTTTAATCATTGTTATGTAATGTGCAGATACTTTATAAAATGTACTGAGAAAAAAAATCATGACACGTGTTACAAGATATATGTGTTTTCTTGATTCATTAACCTGTCGTTATATTGGCTTCAAGTCATGCATTTTGGTTCACAACTCTATAGCATTGCACAGTGTTGTCAGTCTAACGCTGTGAACATGTTTTCAGGAGGGAAAGGCACAGGGATTGGCTCATACATGTGCTGCAGCTCCTTTTTTATGCAATTAGCAGGTAGGAATCAAGAAGGCAACACCATTGTAATCTTAAACCCTTGCCAGAGACATTTTTCTTTCTGCGCGCACATAATAAAACACACTTGTACCCTAAAAACAGTATATAATTTCTGAAAGCAGAGGCCCTGAGGAAAAAAAATATTAGTAGTGGTAATTTTTTTATGTCACACAATATTTGTTCTTCTGTTTATCAAATCTATATTTTCAGTAATAAATACATTGAAATTTATTTTAATGCACACAAACACAATATAATCCCTAACTGGTAAAATATAAAAGATGATGTTCCTTTAAAGCAGATCATTCTCTCAATCAACATCGACTATTTTTAATCCTTCTGCTGCTAGCATTAGCTAAGGGAGTCGATCGATTGCTGAGGATCCTGGTTTTATTCATACTAAGGCCTGACTTAACCTGTAGGGGTCTTCTTATGAGGTGAGAGGCTGGGGGAAACAAGTGGCGCACTACGGATGGTGTTAGTAATTGGAGGAAGTGGATATCGTTCGATTACATTGCACATGCACTTTCTTTTTCTATGAACTGCCATACAGAGATTTGTTCTCTATTCATTGGATTTTGATTGCACTTTCAACACTTTTTGGACTATTTGACTGCACTTTATTGCTCTATTTGCACTCCATGAGAATATTGGACTTTGGATTTTGATTGCACTACTTGCACATTTTTTCAAGCACATTTGCACTTTATAGCTTTGTCTGCACTTTATTATTACTATGAATGTTTATTATTATTTATTATGCTGAAGATTATTCAGCACATTAGCCGCAACACGGTTCTGGAAATGATCTTTATTTAGTGTGTTTATAACACTCATTGCTGTTCACTTTTTGTAACATTTAGTATTTATAGTTAGCACCACATACTTTCTTATTCATTCATTTTTTCTGTGTGGGAACACTAAGCTTCTCTTATCCTTATTTTGTGTATTTGAGCGAGTTTGGTTTTGCGCATTAGTTCTTCTCTCTTTTACAAAAATTAATGAATAGCATTTTTGGTTTGTGGTGCTAAGATACTGTAAAGTGTAGTTCCACTTTAAGTAAATTGATACCAAATATTCAAAGCCTAAAAATTGTATGGAAAACTACGGTACCCAAAGTGTCCATAGGCAATGCTTTAAAAGCTTTTATAGGCAATCAGTTTAGAATTAACAGAGAATGATAGCCCTAGAATTATAGCTCTCACTTTGGTGTGTGTGGTGATGATGCCTAATATGTATGGTGCAATCATTTTCGTACATGTGTGCACCTGAAGCATGAGTTTGCATAATATGTATAAGTATGTAGGCGTAGGTGTTTTTTTTTTAATTTTATTTATTTTATTACACTTTATATTTTTAAACTTTATTCCTTTATTTTTACCGTATATACTCGAGTATAAGTTGAGTTTTTCAGACCATTTTTTTGGCTGTAAAAAGCTGCCTCGACTTATACTCGACTCAGTGAACAAAAATGTCCGAAATGGAGGAGAAAAAGGGGCGGGGCCTGTGCCGCTGGGTGACGCTCGTGAATGGCCCGGCGTCCCTCTAATGCTGTGTCAGATCGCCATGCAAATGTGTGTGTCATCACCGCGGCATAACGATGTCCCACCTCCTCTTGTGTCGTCAGGCCTGTGTTACTGAACGTTTCCCCTCCTTCCCATGCTGTATCAGATTTCTGCGCAACCAGCCACATAGCGATGTCCCACCTCCTCTTGTAACAGATGGCACAGTGATCCAATGCTAAGAATCACTGTGCCGTGTGTCATAGGAGGCGGCACATCGCTACCGCGGCTGCACGGTGATCTGACACAGTGGGACATCTCACATGTGGTGAGTGAACTACTGTTACTTTTACTGCTCTGCTCCACTCCAATAACTGCCACATATATGTATGACATTTGCAGAAACAAAATATTGACGTTATACCAGATAATGTGTGTATTGGGACCAGAGCTATGGTTGGTACAGGTTCCTACCTGTAGCTCTGGTCCCAATACACACATATTCAACAGGAGTGTTATGGCCACTCAACAGCATTTTTTCCCCAAGTGATCCTGTTATTTTAACTTTCTTTCAAAGTGGTATTTAGTTGGTTGAGACAAACTGTTTGACATTTACAATGGCTACCGTATATATAATGGTCACTGGCAGGCTATATACCGGTATAATGGACACTGGAAGGCTGTATATAATGGACACTGGAAGGCCATATATAATGGGCACTGGCAGGCTATATACCAGTATAAAGGACGCTGGAAGGCTGTATATAATGGACACTGGAAGGCCGTATATAATGGCAGGCTGCATTTCATGGGCACTGGTAGAATGTATATTATGAACCCTAACACAGGCTGCTCTATGCAAACAGTCATTTTATCACATTCTGTAATATCATCAGCCTGCATTAGGCCTCAAACTATACAAGTCTTTTTTTTATCCTGTTAGAAATGGATCCCAATACTTCTACCGGTAATCCTGGACCAAAAGAAAAACGCAGGTTATACGAAGCTGGTTTCAAACTTAAGGTTGTGTCAAGAGCAGAAGAAAGCAATAACAGTATTGCAAGTAGGGAATTTTGTGTTAATGAAAAACAAGTGAGGGACTGGCGGAAAATGAAAGCTGACTTGGAAAAGATTCCAAGGGAAAAAAAAGCTTGATGTGGTTTAACAACTTCATATGGGGCTCTAGAGACTGAATTGCATAAATTGGTTATGGAGTGTCGTCAAAATGGTTACTGCGTAACACGCATGGGAATTTGCTTACGTGCCCTTCAAATGGCTAAAGATGACAAATTAAAAGCAACAGGCATTGAAAATTTTGTTGCGTCAGTAGGATGGTGTACCCGCTTCATGAATAGGTTTGGCCTATGTTTGCGGCAAAGAACAAAGATTTCACAGAAGTTGCCAAAATACCTTAATGAAAAAGTGATGTAATTCCATTCATTCATCATAAAACAAAGAAGGATCCAAAAATTTGACCTGGGAGATATTGGAAATATGGATGAAACACCTATGACCTTTGATCTTCCAAGCAACAGAACTGTGGCAAGTTTGGGAGCCAAAACTATTTTTCTCAGAACCACAGGGAATGAAAAAAAACATTTCACAGTCGTTCTGTCATGTTTGGCTAATGGAATTAAGTTGCGGCCTGTCATTATTTTTATAAGAAAGAGCTTGCCTAAAAAGTTCAAATTCCCACCACGAATTACAGTGCGTGAAAATATTAAAGGCTGGTTGGATGAAGACGGAACAAAAAAATGGCTGGAAGAAATTTGGAACGGACGACCAGGAGCAGCCTTAAAGATAAAACCATCACTGCTAGTTTGGGATATGTTCAGAGCCCACACATCTGATGACATAAAAAAATTGGCAAAATCTTCTCAAGTTACTTTGGCCGTTACTCCAGGTGGGATTACATCTGCATTGCAGCCGCTAGATGTGTGTTTAAATAAACCTTTCAAAGACCGCGTGCGAAAGAGGTGGCATGAATGGATGTCATCTGGTCAAGCCCGACTGACAAAAGGTGGAAATCTGATGAAGACCGACATAGAATTTATAGCAACGTGGGTTCGTGATGCATGGGAAGAGATTCCAGAGGACATGGTGCAACGCGCCTTCAAGAAATGTGGCATTAGTAATGCTATGGGTGGCAGTGAAGACAGTGCTTTGTTTGAGAATGACAGTAGTGACGGTGATGACTGCGAACTCAGTGATGATGACAATGTTTATGCTGATAATCTCACACCAGCTAATGCTGAAGCTCTGTTTGGACATACAGATGATGAGGAGGAATCCAGTTTTGAAGGATTTTAACTCTTGTGTTTTAGCTTGGTTGCTGATTGAGCTAAGGTTTTTGTACTTTTAAAGTTATTGTTGATACCATATAGTTTTTATTGACCCTCTTTTCCACTTACAGAGCTAGTTTACTGTTTTTCTTTGAAATAAATATTCAAAAACATTATTGGTATCTATTTTTATTTTTGAAATGTACCAGTAGCTGCTGCATTTCCCACCCTAGGCTTATATTCGAGTCAATACGTTTTTCCAGTTTTTTGTGGTAAAATTAGGTGCCTCGGCTTATATTCGGGTCGACCTATACTCGAGTATATACGGTACTTAACTTTATCTATTATGAGGGGGCTGATAAGTCCCTATCTGATAGCATAGTGCAGGTAACATGATCTCCTGAAAACTGCTTGTTGTCTAACAGTTATAGTGACACACTGGAGCTCATTTTAAGTAATATAAATAAATAGACTGTTCACTTTGCAAGGGAATATGCTACAGTGCTTAGTGAATGGGATGAAGCTCTGCTGACTTCCATCATACGATTATGTGCAATCCAAAATTATATTTTTTTATTTTTCTTGCACATGATTGGTATTTTTTGGGGAAAGTGACATTTTACCACTTTCGCTAATGCAAGGGAAAAATTCCCTTGCAATGTGAACAGTCTATATGTCTTTAGTAAATCAGCCCCACTGATTTGGGATCTTTAACATATGCAGATCAGCAAGTCACAAATTCTTATGTGCTTCAATAACCCAAAGTATTTAACCAGTTGCCGACTGCCGCACGCCGATATACAGTATCTCACAAAAGTGAGTACACCGCTCACATTTTTGTAAATATTTTATTCTATCTTTTCATGTGACAACACTGAAAAAATGACACTTTGCTACAATGTAAAGTAGTGAGTGTACAGATTGTATAACAGTGTAAATTTGCTGTCCCCCATTAATGTCTAAACCACTGGCAACAAAAGTGAGTATACCCCTAAGTGAAAATGTCCAAATTGGGCCCAAAGTGTCAATATTTTGTGTGGCCACCATTATTTTCCAACACTGCCTTAATCCTCTTGGGCATGGAGTTCACCAGAGCTTCACAGGTTGCCACTGGAGTCCTCTTCCACACCTCCATGATGACATCACAGAGCTGGTGGATGTTAGAGACCTTGCGCTCCTCCACCTTCAATTTGAGGATGCCCCACAGATGCTCAATAGGGTTTAGTTCTGGAGAAATGCTTGGCCAGTCCATCACTTTTACCCTCAGTTTCTTTAGTAAGGCAGTGGTCGTCTTGGAGGTGTGTTTGGGGTCGTTATCATATTGGAAGACAGCCCTGCCGCCCAGTCTCAGAAGGGAGGGGATCATGCTCTGCTTCAGTATGTCACAGTACATGTTGGCATTCATGGTTCCCTCAATGAACTGCAGCTCCCCAGTTCCGGCAGCACTCATGCAGCCCCAGATCATGACACTCCCACCACCATGCTTAACTGTAGGCAAGACATACTTGTCTTTGTACTTCTCACCTGGTTGCCGCACACATGCTTGACACCATATGAATCAAATTTGTTTATTTTGGTCTCATCAGACCACAGGACATGGTTCCATTAATCCATGACCTTAGTCTGTTTGTCTTCAGCAAACTGTTTGCCGGCTTTCTTGTGCATCACCTTTAGAAGAGGCTTCCTTCTCGGATGACAGCCATGCAGACCAATTTGATGCAGTGTGCGGCATATGGTTTGAGCACTGACAGGTTGACCCCCGACCCCTTCAACCTGATTTTCCCAGAAGTCTACACTAACCACTTGACATCCGCGCTAGTAAACAAAAGCTCGGTAATCATTTTTCTTTTCTCCTCACGCTGAGAGTGTGAGGAGAAAAGAAAGCCGATCACGGCTCATCTGCAAGGGACATCGGTCCCGAAGAGGAAGAGGCAATTATGCCTCATCTGTGCCACCTGCCATTGCCACCTGACAGTGCCCACAGTGCCCACCAGTGCCACCTATCAATGCCCACAAGTGCCACCTATCAATGCCCACAAGTGCCACCTATCAATGCCCACAAATGCCACCTATCAATGTCCACCAGTGGTGCCAATCAGTGCCACCTAGCAGTGCTGCCTATCAGTGTAACTGATCAGTGCCCATTATTGCCACCCATCAGTGCCCATCACTGCCACCCATCAGTGCCCATCACTGCCACCTATCGGTGCCCATCAGTGCCGCCTCATCAGCGTACATCAATGAAGGAGAAAAATTACCTGTTTTAACATTTTTATAACAAAATATAAAAAATTTTTTTTTCTTTTAAATTCGGTCCTTTTACATTTTTTTAACAAAAAATAAAAACCGCAGAGGTGATCAAATACCACCAAAAGAAAGCTCTATTTGTGGGTAAAAAATGATACAAATTTCATTTGGGTACAGTGTTGTATGACTGCGCAATTGTCATTCAAAATGCATCAGAGCTGAAAGCTGAAAATTGGTCTGGACAGGAGGGGGTTTAAGTGCCCAGTAAGAAAGTGCCTAAGATACAAGTCAGATTGTTGGCATCCCCTGCAACAAAAATTGATTTTTGGTAAGATACTCCGAATAGGAAATCACGTCTAAAGCGATGCAGACCCTGCAATATTCCTCATTAGAGCCCTACAGTTGCAGCAGCTGGTTGATAATTATAAAACCACTCCCATTAGACTCATTCAGCACAGGGCCACAGAGGAACAGTGATTTCTTTAGAATAACAAAAGGTAGGAATCTGCAACAAAATTTGTTAAAATCCTTGCAATGTACATAGATCACCCAGAGGAGAATGTTTTTTTCTCAGCAAAAGTGGTGTTACGCTTTAAACAAGAAATTCAGCAGGACAACCAGGCAACTAGCATTTTCAGAAGGGGGGTCAGTATTGTTAATCTTTATGTTCCTCTTATGACACATACTTGAATCCTGGGTACCCTCAAGTTCCAGTTATCACAATTTATCCAAGGATCTGTTACTGAATGGCTTTCATGTAGCCTCTTAAACCTGAGTTCTTATACAGCATACAATTCCTGGTTCAGCAAAGTCGGGACCTCGATTGCATCCCACAATGCAGTGTAGGGTACCTCACAAAATGTTAGTAAGCCCCAGTGTTGAGCCATTGAGATGAGCTCTTTATAAGAATGGCATTGCACTACATAGGTGTGTGCACTGGGTGTGCCAGGTGTGCCTGGACACACCCTAATCAACCCATGTGGCGCAGATTCCCCCTGTTTAGACCCCTAATATTTCACCAAAGCCCCCTAAAGGGGCTCCTAAATTGTAAAAAAAAAAAAAAAGTAAAAAAATAAGATTGTAAAAAAAAAAAAATAATAAAAATAAAAACTACCGACACCGTCCACTGCCCTATTGACACTGTCCACTGCCCTAATGACACCGTCCACTGCCCTACTGACACTGTCGGTATATATACAGTACATGCATATGTGTTGGAGCTTTGGGGTGCACACCCTAATGCCGTAGGCTGTGCACACCTATGCTTCACTATATCACTTCATTTTCCCGGGTGAACACAGACATAAAAAAGGAAGGCTAGTATTAGCAGCTGCAGAAACTGGCATTGAAATTATTTTTTTTAGGCAAACACAGGTTTAATTTAGGTTAGTCAAAACCTGACATTACACCTTAAAGAAGTTGTAAAGGCAGAAGGTTTTTTATTGTAATGCATTCTATGCATTAAGATAAAAAAACCCTTTTGTGTGTAGCAGCCACCCCAGCTACCCCAATTACTTACCTGAGCCCCATCTCTCTCCAACGATGTCTACGAATGTCTAAGCCATCCAGGACACTCCTGCTGATTGGCTGAGACACAGCAGTGGTGCCCTTGGCTCCCGCCGCTGTCAATCAAAGTCAGTTAGCCAATCAGGGGAGAGGGGGTGGGGCCAGGTCAGTGCTCCATGTCTGAATGGACTCACAGAGCTGTGACTCAGCTCCAGTGCCCCCATAGGAAGCTGCTGACTGTGGGGGCACTTGATAGGAGGGAGGGGCCAAGAGCAGCAAAGAGGGACCAGAGAAGAGGAGGATCCGGGCTGCTCTGAGCAAAATCAACTGCATAGAGGAGGTAAGTATAACATGTTTGTTATCTAAAAAAAAAAAAAAAGACTTTACAATCACTTTAATCTGCAACTCACGAGGTCAGTCTGCAGGAATGTGTACATTGCAGATGTGCTTGCATTAACCAATGAATGATATATGAATGAATGACATATTATTGCAGTATCAGCACCCAAGGAGAGGAAGGAACACATGACTTTACACTATGGTGGATCATACATTCCAGTGATCTAAAAGGTGCTTTAACTCAAAGCAATTGGATAATAACTTTAGTGTATTTAAACCAGTAAAATGTATTTCTTAATGGTTTCTTTGGATTGTGTCATAGATTTGTTTTTTTACACTTGTTAATTATAATCAATTTCATCATAAATTCTTTTATTGACAGCCTTAGTTTGCTAGCAACCAGGGCAGATTGGGTTAGGTAACTGAAAATTTGAAGTTCTCTAACCTTCAATAGAAATATATTCCACTGATTACAAGTGCCAGAATAAAACATAGATGAGAAACAATGAATAGAGCCTGTTGCAAACATCGTATTGACTTCACTCAATGGCCTTCTAGTAGATAAAAGTTATACGGGGGAGATTAGACTTTACTAAATTGTATGATACAAAGGTATTATTCTCTACCAGTCACTGAGCATTATGACAGAAAAAAATCCATAGTTCAGATGTAATTTTCTTTACAATAAAAGACATGTTATTCAGTGCTTCCAGTAGGTTATTGTGTTTAGAATTGTTCGGGTTAAATAGCTATTTTAACCCAGATTATAGGCAATGACTTGGGCATCTTAGAATTTCTTTCTATATTAAAGAAGAGAAAGCTACGACATGGCAGCCTCCTAGCTTTGGGCAGCTATGCTAGGAAATTGACTAGTGAAGTTGGCAAGTAAGTTCAAAGATACATTGTAGATTAATAAAACATTGTTTATGGAAACAAAAATCGCTGCAAGTAAGCTTTGAACCAAATAATTGATTTTTCTGTGCTTCTACCTTTAATTTTTTAAACTAGTGACTTGATCCAGCTGGTCTAATCTATGAAATTGCAAATAGTGATAAATATCTAATTAAATCTTTTCTACTTTGGACCTGTTCCTTTATTTTGCCCTCACAGTTGCCAAGCTTATGTTTTAGTTTTTACATAAACCAACAAAATATACATTACACATTGAGAATGTATGTAAATGTATTGTCTCTCATGTTCTTATTTTGTTCCATGCTACATGCCAGTGTTGCCAACCCCCCGAAGTAAAATTTACTGGCAGGACCCCAAAATTTACAAACGCCACCAATTTTCTTGCTGGCAAAAATCATGACATTTACTGACAGAGCCACATTTTTTACTGGCACTGCAAAAAAAGTACTTACAGTGCCTGTTTTCAGTGCTAAACAGTGCAAATATCAATATTTAAACTATAAACATATAGCTAGTGCTATTAGCAATGTGTTTAAGTTAAACGAAAGTCAAAAAACATATTTCTTCATTTACATGGTACAGGGGGTCAGAGGCTGTGCAGACATGATACAGGGGGTCAGAGGCTGTGCGGACATGGTACAGGGGTCAGAGGCTGTGCGGACATGGTACAGGGGTCAGAGGCTCAGGCTGTGCGGACATGGTACAGGGGTCAGAGGCTCAGGCTGTGCCGACATGGTACAGGGGTCAGAGGCTGTGCGGACATGGTACAGGGGTCAGAGGCTCAGGCTGTGCGGACAATGGACATGGTACAGGAGGGGGTTTGTCTATGTGGATGGCTCTGCTCCTGCTTAGTTGCTCTGTTTATCTGTCCTCCCTCCTCCTCCTCCATACTTGGCTCAGTATAGGTAGGTCACCTTCAGCACAATACACAATCTGAGGTCTGACTGACCTGGATGGATGGATGGTCAGTCAGTGGCAGTGCTCCGTTCTGGAATCCTGGCCAGGCACAGGCATCATCGACCTCCCCGGAACCCTGCTGTTGGTGCCAGGTGCCAGGTGGCGAAATGACATCACTGCGCATGCGCCTGCCCATGGTGCCCGCCCGAGCGTGTACGAGTTCTCCCGAGCTGGGTAGGCTTTGGAACGGCGCATGCACAGTAGCGATGTCAGCTTGCAGCCATCTTTTTTATGGGCACCGCTGCCCGTAATGGACATTGACGGGCGCCCCGAAAATGGGGTGTAATTTACGAGCTGCCCGTAAATTAATGGACGGTTGGCAACACTGCTACATGCTAATACATGTTACATGTGCACTGAACTCTTTCAGGCTTTGTGGGTTTAAATAGATATCTGATGTCTCCAGTGCTATGCAGAATGGGGAGAAAGTCATGATCTCCATTTGCTCACCTGGGCTGATACCAGGCCTGAGTTTGCAATAGGCACTTTAGCAGATTGGCAAGCAGGTTTACCTAATTTCTTGCAGAGAAAAGCAGAGTTGCTGACCAGTCAGATGATCCAGTGATTACGCTTATGAGTAGGATCATATGGTTTAAACAGTGCACTGTCTACCACAACACAAGAGATGTACCCTGGTTGCATAAAAGAGATACAGTCATGGACTGTATCTTACATCCATAGTACTCACATTATTATTTTTACTTGCCTATATAATGCCTCATATATTATTTTGGGACTATTTAAAGGTTTCTTAAGAACATTTACACACACTTGTCAAAATAGGGTGCCCAGGTGTCAAGAAGATTTCATGTATATTGAGCTGGCATTGCTTTATACTAAAATGCTCTATCTGTTGGCATTTAGGAATGATCAAACTGGATTGGGTTCAGTTTGCAGAGATCTGCAAATCCTGAACTTGGTGCCAAAGCCCACTGGAGTCTAGGGCAGGTGGAACTTGTATTGTATTTATGGCCTTTTTCAATATCTTTTAATAGAGCTTAAAAAGCTTTTTTTGAGACAGATAGAGCCTTCTTTTGGTGGTATTTAATCACCACTGGGTTTTTTTTTATTTTTTGCTAAACAAACAAAATAAGACAGAAACTTTTGAAAAAAAAAGTTTTTCTTAGTCTCTGTTATAAAATTTTCCAAATAAGTAATTTTCCTCCTTCACTGGTGGGCATTAATAGGCTGTGATGAGGCGGCACTGATGGGCATTGATGAGGAGGCAATGATGAGGCTGCACTGATATTGCGGCACTGATGGGTGGCACTGATAGGCAGGACTGATGGGCACTGATAGGCAGCAATGATAGGTGGCACTGATAGACATCACTAATAGGCGGCACTGATTGGCACTGACATGCATCACTAATGGGAATTGATTGGCAGCACTGGCAGGCACTGATTGGCAGCACTGGTGGGCACTGTTGGGCACAGATTGGCAGCACTGCTGGGCACTGTTGGGGCTCCTGATTGTCAGTGCAGATGTCCCCTGTGTGGATTTGCCGGTTTTCGACTCTCCTCTCCTCACGCGCTGTCAGCGTGAGGGGAGGATTGCCAATAATCGGCAAATCCTGTTTACATCCATGATCAGCTGTGATTGGACACAGCTGATCACATAGTGAAGAGCCTCTGTGATTGTGATCTGCTGCATCCAAAGGACGCATAAATTACAGATCACTGCCGATACAGGCAATGCGGGCATGGGAGGACGACATACGATGGCCTCCTGGCAAAGTGCAGCCATGCTGTGGCCATCATTTGGCTATATCGCGGTTCCAAAGGGGTTAAAAGAAAAAAACTGGGAAAAGAGTGCAGGATTTCCCCTAAGATTGAAATCAAACACTTATCAAAGCATGCAGCCTGGGTGACCAGAACGTCAGTGGTAGTGGTGTTCTGGCCCCTTTCCTAAACTATATCAGGCCACTTGCCTTTCAACATTGGAATGCACCTTGCATGTGGGGTCTTCAAGCATCCCCCTTTGCAAGGCACCTTGTCCCAATGTTAAGGGATAAGACACTCTTCACAAATTATGTCCCCAAAAAGGAATGGTTTGCTTGTGTGTGAGTGGGGGACTTATAGGAATCTGAATTAGGAAACTAACAGATATCCTGCCCCCCTTCCCCAGGAGAATAAGGAAGGGGTACATCTGTTCTAAAAACCCTTTTTGGTGTCATGTTTCCACGTACCTTATAGATGAGCATGGTAATGCAGAGGAAGGTCTCCCTTACATATCTGACTTGCGGCCCCTAATAGAGTAGACAGGAGACCTGAGAGTACAGAATGGTATGAGTGCCTTGCATGTGGATAGTCATGAGAGTTGTTCCTAATGCTGGTGGGATGAGATGTCAGCACAGCGAGCAGTAGAGGTGCTGGGTCAGCACAGCAGCAGTAGAGGAGCTGGGATCACAGATAGGCACAGGCACATACAGGTTAGAAAAACCGGACAGGTGCAGAGGCAGGTCGGGTACAGGCTTGGTTGGCAACAGGCGGACAGCGAGGTAATAAGAGGAGCAGGCAGGATCAAAGTCAGGGACAAGCTGGGGTCGTGTACGGGCAGCAGGCAGGGATAGTCAAGGGCAAGCCAGATTATTACACAGGAACAGGATCTCAAAGCATGTTACAGGTAGCAGGGGTCACAGGAAGCTGCAGATCAGACAGCACTGACTCTGTTTACAAGCCCAGTTTAAATAGGAGATCTGGCGCCAAGACCCGCATGTGCACCAGCAGCAAGATTCCCTCTGTAAGGCATTTTCTGACATTTGGAAAGTATACACCCCAAGGTGATCTCAATTTTTGCTACATATTTTTGTAAAAGAAGAAACATGCTGGTATTCAAGTGGTTAATAAATAGAGCTTGGAAATGGTGCACTAATTTAGCGAATAATTACATATACAGATCATACACAGAGGGGGGAGGAAGTAAAACGGTTAATGTACAAGTCACATATAGTGGGGATTATTGTATAGATGTGCAAGATAAGGGAAGTGAATGGGTTAATATAAGGTCAATACAGAGACAGGACAAAGCTGAAATATACAGAAAAGGAGTTGTTTGACAGCTCGAGAATGTGACTCTCATCCCTACTGATAATGTTTGCTGTTCTTCCTAAAGCCTTCCCTGAGTATAACCTTCTGTTTCGGAGAGCATTGCTGATGGGACAAGAGAACATGACAGCGAACTACTTTAGGGATCTTCATAAGTTAGGTTTCTCTTACTGGTTAATTTCCCATTTTGTCACTGTGAGAACTCTACAGCAGGTCATTTGCTTCAGCAGCTAAAGTAATGCAGGCCACACTTGCTATTGATAATATAAGCAGAAACAAAGAGATTGGATCAATGAAATATAAGCAATTACCTTGTAAAAAAGGGATAAAGAACAATCTTTTTGTTTTTAAACTTTTGCCCATTTTTCACATAGGCAGCAATAAAATACATGACTGAGTAAACATATATTGTTACTAATTAAAACTTTTCATAGAAACATATGAGGACAACTATTGATGTTTTATTTTTCTTTATACAGATCTAAACGTCCAGGACCAGTTCCAATAGCCACACCACGAATGGACTCACCCATGCCAGTGATTCCACATCAGAAGGTAATTGTCCTACCCCAGTCTGTCTCTGACATGTCCTTATAGACCTGATCATATTATATTAAAATACGCATTTCAATCAAAATACAGGCCATGTAAAGTACACTATTTTTGTTTTCATAGATATTTCGGGTTATTATGTTAAGAATTTGTCTTGTTATTCATTCATGGTAACTCTGGCAATTTCTAATTTATCCATCTGTATTTGTTTGAAAGACATTTTTAGAGATGGCAGACAACTATATAAATTTACCACAGGCCTAAATCTATACACATATTAAAAACTGAAATCTCAAATAATTAGCATATAAGGTGTGACACATATTCCTCTATGCATGTCCATATCCAGTCAGAATCCCACCAAACTTTGTTAAATTATCTTATAAAAAAACTGAAAACAGGAACATCTGTCGATGAATGAAGTGAAAGAACCATCAAGGAAAGGATTTGGGCAATAGGTAATTACTCAGTACAATCAAGCAGCATATTTGGCATTTTTAAGAAATATTGGCTTTTATTATAACAAGTTAGGAGTTTAAAAGAGGTCCTAGAGGACAAGATAACCTAATCAGAGAGAAAGATATTTGTGTGATCAATTGTTCATTTTGAAAGAAAATGCAGAGTTGGGATGGTCAAAAGAGCAACTGGCTCCCTGTTCTCCCGAAAGGCTCTCATAGATGTAGACATTTCAAAGCATGCCAATATACTGTATGCCCAGTGTGAAGAATTTTACTAATCCAAAGAATGAGGAAAACATCAAAATAGAAGAAACTGAAATGTGCAATTCCACAGGTGTCATTTATGCTGCAAAATGTCATTGTCAACTACTCTATGTGGAGAAAACTATGAGACAACTTTGAAAGAGAATATTGGAACATGTAGGTGATATAATAAAAATGGAAAAACCAATTCCACGTCATATGTGGGAAAAGCATGGAGGTAAAGTGAATGACCTTCTATTTTGCGGATTATAAGTGATGAAATAAAGCCCAAGAAAAGGAGATCTGGCTCTACTATGCCAGATAGATTTTTGCATTAGACTCAATGGGGTTGATTTACTAAAACTGGAAAGGACAAAATCTGGTGCAGCTCTGCATAGAAATCAGCTTCCAGGTTTATATGTCAAAGCTTGACTGAACAAGCTGAAGTTAGAAGCTGATTGGCCACCATACAGTATGTCCCTTAGTTTCTAATAAGTTACCAATCAGTATGGTTGGACAGCTTTCCCCCCTCCCCTGTCCAACAATGCTGCTAAAAAGGAGATGCATTTGTGAGTGACAGCTCTGGTCTCTTGCAGCCAGGGCCACTCTGGAGACCAGCACTGCCATTCATGAAAAAAAGGTCATACAGCCTTCAGTGCTATCAGCAGCTGTACACATACATAGCCCAGCTGATGGAGCACACAGCACTGCAGCTCTGAGTGATATTTCAGTTATAGGAATAAGCAATTAGCAATGTTGGGCTGTGTCATACATGGCAGCAGCCTGACATCGCAGATTGTCCACTGATAAAACTGCTGTGTGATCTATTAGCCAGGCTGTGTATGTGAAATTCAAACAGAGAGCCGCAGCCGCAGTGGATTAGGCTTATTGAAAATCTGTAATTTATAAATGAAGACAAGTGTATGGAACAATGTAGAAATCATACTAATCAGCTAGTTTGATTTAAAGTAACCCATAAAAAAATGCATTACCCCAATTTTTAGGGGGTCAATCTTTTTTGGTCTACCTGACTTTGGCTTGGTATCAAAAGAGCCCCTAATTTTCCACTTCTTAATAAGTGATTAAACAGTACTGACTGGCATACTCAAGGCTTTGGATATCTTTTTATATCCTTTTCCATCTTTGTAAAGTTCATTAACTTGTTACGCAGGTCTTTTGACTGTTCTTTTCTACCTTTTCATGGCTCAGTGTCTAGGCAGCTTAGTGCATCCATGTCAGAGCTAACAAACTCATTCACTATTTATACACAGACACTAATTGTGATTTAAAAAGCCACACATGTGGGAAATTATTCTTTAATTGCCATTTTAACCTGTGTGTGCCACTTTCTGTGTCTGTACCAAAGCCAAACATTCCAGGGTATGTAAACTTTTGATCAGGGCCATTTAGGTGATTTCTGTTATCATTATGATTTAAAAAGGAGACAAAAAACAATGTGATAACAAATGGCTTCATGTGATTGCTATCCTTAAATAAAAGGCAGGTTTTTTGGCATGATCAGTCATATTTTTAATTTCTGCCAGGGTAGGCAAACTTTTGAGCACAACTGTATCAGTTGCAGCATAGTCCCACTATACATTCCACTTTCTCCTGGTGACCGGTGGACTGGAGCACAGACATGATTTCAAGCTCAACAGTCACGTCTGTGCACTAGAGTACTGGCACCCAGGAAAAAAAAATTAATAAAAACAATGCCCGGTACAGGGGACAGCCAGGCAGTGTACAACAACATTTAGGGTATTTTTGGTATAGGAGGATGGGCAAAGCCTTTCAGAGTTTTTTTAAACAAAGGTACACCTATAATTAAACCCTGTGCTAAAAGATATATTTTACAGCCAAAAATACCGGCTGCCTGACCTTCAGACGGTTCATCAGACTTCAGTAGTCTGAGTAGCGGAATTGCAACATGTAGCTCGCATATCTCTTAATACAGGTTTCCTTTAAATCTCTGAATCTATAGCAGAAAACTGCATCGAGTCAGGAGCCCTGCAGATACTTATTCTGTATAACTGTAAATTTTGCATAACATATTAATGTTAATCTGGGCAGCGATGCACTTGGTGAAATCATTTAATTTAATCAGTCTCTTGCTGAGTGGCCAGCTTCTCTTCTTTGCTGACATATTCACTTTATGTTTTTTTATTAAAGATAATAATCTAGTTAAATACAAGAAAACATAAAAATTGCTTTAACCTCAATTTTTGGGTCACACTTTCATCAAAAAATTTTACTTGCTAAGCTTTTAACCACTTTTTGATTACTGTCAACAAGAGAAGAGTGTCCAGTATATTCTCAGTGTAGTGCATTTTAGGTCAACATTAAATCGTATATTTCATTTTCACATCTTTTAAATGCTGCATCAGTCCATGTGGATTAACTTTTTAACAGTGGTCTAGAGGCTAAAATGGCAGATCTTGGACTACTGTGCTCTAACCTGTACTTCTTTTTAAACTTTTTAAACTAAACAGCCTGCCAAAGAGTAAACACAACACAGAGCAAACCCAACAAATTATGTATAATAGCCAGAAATACATCTTTTGTGTGCCTTGCTGATTTAATTTCACTTAGCTGCAGGGGCTGGACTTTTAGAGCAGAACTAAAGTCTCACCTGCCCCTTCCCGATAAAAGTACTTTATTGATAGAGTGCAGTCTGCAAGTTACAGCCACTTACGTGTTTTGGTAAAAACCTTGTTTATAACCAAAACTAAACCGAAACGTGTAAGCTGTTGTAACTTGCACACTGCATTCTTTATCAATAAAGTACTTTTATCGGGAGGACGCGTTGCTGACTCTTCACCTTATACTCTCATGCTGTTTTAATTGCCAGGAAGACACCATGAGCTCTGAAGCACCGTTGGTCTACCTCCAGGGCAAATTAACCTAGGCATACTGTATATCTTTTCTCTTCCACGGATACCACCCTGAGAGTCTTTCCCAGCCGCTGACAACATCTCCCTGGGCTTCTTCTGGGTGCTGGGTCTACAGCTTTTTGATAGGCTGGTAGGGGATGATGTGACTCCCGCACATGCATGCTGGAGTCATTCATTCTGGCACCACCGCAGTGTCCTGGGAATGTCAACTGAGTTAAGCATGAGCATGTCAGTTTACATCCAATAAAATATTGCAAACAAGCAGGTAAGTTTGTCTTATTGTGGAAGAGATATAGCATGTCTCTCCTGCAATAAAGAGCTGTCTGCTTGTAATCTTTTATTGCAGGGTTTAAGCCATAAAGTCGGAATGCTTTCATTGATAAACTCTCACAAGTGCCACTGTATTGTCCAATAAGAGTGCTTTAGTGGCTATAAAGGGTACTTTTACTAGACTGAAGAATGTCATTTGGTCAAGCAGGGTAATGGCAGTTAGTAGAGGTTAAAATCTAAGTGCAGCCAAAATAAACAGAAATGAGCACAAGGGATATAACTTACAGTGAGTAGGATGTGTCCATTGTGCCGATGCCTTTTCTTTTAGTTGAAATCCTACCTTTCTCCATGCTTCCCCACCCCCACCCCTTCCACCATAAACTTCTGGTGCGATAGGAGTTAATACAACTAAGGTCTCTCACAGGCTCTCATTAAGGGAGCCCAACTATGTCCGCTCTATCTGCCCCACTGCTCCTGTCATAGAAGCTGTGCTACAGGTGCTACAGCTTCTATGAATGAAACATTATCTAAAAATGGAGGACAGACAGATAATTGATAAGCCCCCCCCCCCCCCCATTCATAGATCAGGTTTCATTCCAAGAAACTATCGTACAGCTTCTATAAATGGAACAGCTGGGAATAAAGTGCAGGAATAGCTCCCTTGATGAGAGCCTGTGACAGCCTTTTAGTTGTATTAACCCCTGCCACAATGGAAGATTACAGAGGCAGGATGGAGGGGGCTTCTTTGAGAGAGGATTTCAACTAAAAGAAGAGCCATCAGCACAAGAGACACATCCTACTGACTGTTAGGTTCCTTGTGCTGATTTCTGTTTATTTTAGTTGCACTTAAAGCGGGGTTCCACCCAAATTTTGAACAATATCTGTATGTATTCTCTTCCTTGCCTAGATGCTGACATGCCGTTTAAAAAAATTTAAATCGCCGTAATTACCTTTTATTTTTCTATTCTTCTTTGCACTTCCTGGTTCTCCTCCCGTGGGAGTAGGCGTGTTTCTAGCCTCTCCCAGACTCCTGGGAGCTAGTCTCAGGCTTCCCAGGATGCCACTGAGCATGTGCGGGAACGAGCGGTGAATGCTGGGAGCACAGCATTCACCACATCCAGGAAATAAATGCTTGTGGGCTTCAAATGCCCACAATGAAGATGGAAACCGCCTGCAGTGAATAATATAAGTTATTCTTTCCGACGAAATCTGACACAGGCAGACATATTACACACAATATGTGAGTATGTAATGCTGAGAAGAAAAGTTTGTGAATGAACTCAAAAAAAAAAAACGATAGATAGGTGGACCCCCACTTTAAGCCTAGTACGCAATAGTAGTTTTTTTCTTGTTCAGCCCAGTAGGGCTGAATGAAAAAAACTGACAGCTCAGGAGGAGCCTCTGACGTTAACTATCTCTAACTATCTGACGTTAGTAAAGCATTCTCCCCTGCTGTTCTATTGTGTTCTGACAGGGGGACGGCCCCCCGCCAGAACATTCCGGTCAGCGCTCTCAGCCATTGACAAAATGATCGGCAGACCTTTTTCGGTCATGCCCCTTCAACAGAGGCCGGCCAAACAGCTGTCTTCTGTTGGACCAACTGCAGAACACACGGACTAAATGTTGCCCTGTTTCTACTGAACTGGTCGATGCCACCTGACACCCTTTATAGCCACTGAAGCACTCTCAATAGACAATAGAGTGGCACTTGCCAGAGTTTATGCATGAAAACATTCTGACTTTATGGCTTATCCCTGCCAACTGGCTTAGCTGTCCCATGAGAGGGCCTCAGTGGCTATAAGATCCAGGAATGTATGTGTTGAGAGTGCCAAGGAAATACTCCTAAATTAATGGAAGCTCATTGAAAAGTTCACTATATTGTGTATGAATAAAAGCCCATGTGTTTCAGGGGTTGCACACGTCCCCTTCTTCAGGGCTGTTATTATGGAAGCACTTGTTTTAAAGAAAATACTCATGGGAATATGAGGATCTAATATGTGCTTGTATCAATGATCCAGGTGGTAAAAGCAGTAGGATGTTGCTTTGGTTCAGTGGCTATAAATGACATTTTCATTGGATAAGGTGTTTGCAATTAGTGGATCTTAGCTATCAAATCAAATAAAGTAAGATCATTGTACCTAAATGAAAACAAAATCAGAGAAAGGCACATAAGCTCATTTGGTTAGTAAAATAAATAAAAGGTGACTTACTTTTTAAAATAGATAAATGCTCACCTTAATAATTACATAAGCATCAATGCAGAAAACTAAATTTTGTAAATTAATTATTTATTTTCTGTAGCTTGATATCTCTGATCTTTTAAACTTAAAATGTATGTAAAGCCCTACTTTTTTTTTAGTTTGGATAGAATATGGAGGAGTTAAAATTGATGTCAGCTTAATTTTTTGTTGTTTGTTGTGGAAATTTCCCTTCACTTCCTGTCTTGGAGAAACAAAAAGGAAACCATTAGGGGAAATTTAGAACAAGGAAAGATACCCCCTAAATGGGACTTTGACAGACCACCAACTCTATGAATAAAAAAGACTTTTTTTATCATAGAGTTGGTGGTTTGTCAAAGTCCCATTTAAGGGGTATCTTTCCTTGTTCTATCACACCAGGGATGGGACCACCACACTCTACATTTGACATGCTGGAGGTCTCTTTTTTTTCTCTAATTAGGGGAAATTTCATCTTAGACAGTTGTCACCTGAACTAGTATACTTTTTGGACGATTTACTCCCATTTTTGTTCTGTTGACAACCTACTTACTTTCTGGCTGGGGTGACAATGATCACCGGGGCAAATAAAGGGATGAGTCTCTCCAGCAGGGCAAGGACAGCGTAAAAACTTGACAGTAATGCAATCTTTCCCTATGCCATCCAAAACTTAAAAAAAAAATGGATTTACATTTACTTTTAATAGGAGCTCCAGTCACCTTTTGTAAAAATTAAAAGTCAGCAGCTACAAAAACTGTAAAATGTGCTCACTCCAGCCGTTCTTAACTGTGGGCACCCGGTTGTGACAGCTTGCAGCTTCACAGCAGGCTGCTCACTGTGCATGCTCAAGCCACGCTGCATTTTGTGAATGGTCCCGTAGTCTTCTGGGACCTGTGACAAGTTCCAGAAGACTGCAGGGAGGGATGAGGGGAGGAGAACTTCTGCTCAGATCACCTAGGTGATCTGAGCGGAAGTGGGAGCGGGTACCCGGTTTTAAGGTCAAAACCAGGTACCTGCTCACCCCCTCAAAAAAAGTGCCATTTCTTAAAGGCATGGAGAGACATCAAAGTGGTTGTAAACTCCATTCATGCAGTTTGATCTAAGCACATATATCTGTAGTGTTTACTTATCTCTCTCCAAAGCTCTAAGTATTGTTTCTCTCTGGTGCTTTGTTCCTCTGTTATCAGCAGTCACTTCTGACAAGTTCTCTGACATATGAGATAACATGAGCTGAAAATCTGTGTTGGGGAGGGAGCTTAGAGAGAGATAAGCAGGGAGCTTGTCTGTTCAGAGTACAGCTCTGCATGTTTCTTCATTCCTCTGCCTATGTGGAGGGGGGGTGTCCCTTTCCTGCAATCAGCTCTCACACAGTGTAGGCACAGTCTCCCCACCCAGCCCTATGTACTGCTGAAAGAAGAAGAATATTTTTAACATGATCTGCACTTTTCAGAGGGTATAGAAAGAGAAAGACAGCAGTAAAACGTATGTAAAACTTATGTAGGGAGATTTGTTTAATCCCTGTGTATCATCTGAGGCTGTTCACTTTACTGGGTATATGTGAGAGTTTACATCCACTTTAAGTGAAATTTGTTATTATAATGAAGATATAGGTCCCAGACACTTTATTACAACATCTCTAAATAACTAAAATGCAACAGTTACATTTATCTAAAGTGTTGTTTTCCTATTCCATTATGTAATCAGCTCCCTTGTACTAGAATAAATCTCTCTAAAAAGCCTTTTAACTTAAGTGTTCTGTTTGCTGCATTAAACAATATGATGTGATATGAAACTAACAGCTTGATTATTTGCTATAGAAAAAAAAATGAAAATATGGTTAGATGTGTTATAGAATGCTTCGCCTGTACATCATAGAAATCTCATTTTCTTTGCTGTGTGCTTTGCATGTTTACTCTGACTGCTGTTTTCTCCTTTATGGCCTGCATGTATGCTGCTACAGGACTACGCTTTGGAAATAAATGGCAGAACTGACTTCAGTGCTCTGTGTAGCCAAACAGCTGTGCCTCTGGGTGGTGGAGTGACCACCAACGAGACAATATCAGGCTACCTGAACAAGCAAGAGGTCCACCAGTCGCATAGCTCATCTTTTGTAAAGCCATCTCTGAAACCTTCTTGGTCTTCTTACTCTGTGACTTCTGAAACATCTCCTATCAGGCGTAGCATAAGTGCAACATCAGATGTTTTAGTAAATGCTGAAAATGATCAAAACCAGTTTAGTTTGCCTAAGAAAGGACTATATAACAATCCCATTGGCCTATATTCAGCTGAGACCCTTAATGAAATGGCTGGAAAGCATAAGCTAAGTCTCAAGGGAAGGGCTTCAGAAAGCTTTCTTCTTAGAGGGTATGTAAGATATTTTAATTTACCGGTAATTATTATATATGAAGTGTTTCACATGTATATCTGCTTGGCACAATTTGCTACCTTTCACAATATAACCATAGGGTTGAAGTCAGTGTACTTAAAGGGTCCACCCAAAACTGACGTCTTCAATTTCTAATTAGATCAGTGGGCTCAATCACATATAAGTTATATGTTGCAGAGATTTTATTATGACTTCACAGCTTTTCCCACTGGCATTGCCATTATAAAAATAATTAATTCTCATTGAATATATCATTTAGTGTACCATTATCGAAACAGAGAGCAGCGAGACTCATCAAGCTGCAGCAGGGGAGGAAGACTTTTTGAAAAAAGTGGAGTCTTTGTGAAATCAAAAGCCTATGGGTAATTCAGGCCATTAAAGCCCACCTATAATTGAAGTTCCAGTTTTCAGTGGACAGAATCTTAAGTATGCTTTTAATAATAACATTTTTTAAAATAATGATTTTTGAAAATGTACTGATTAAATAAAATTACAGATGCCAGACACATTGCCTGTATGTAAAACGTGCAATTGTACTGGCAATCAGAAAATTATTCTTCAGGAGGACAGTAATAAATAAAAAGGACCTTGTAACAACTTGAAGAGCTGCCATTTGGCCCAGAATTTTAATACAGTACTCTTGATGAATTTGGCTGCATTATTTTGGCTTTCCATATTGATGTCTGGATCTGCATTTGACAATAACTGTTGGTGGTTGGTTATATTATTTGGAGTAGGTCTGCTTTCTTATTCCTGGCATTAGCAATGAACATTGTAACGTTGCCATAAACACTGACCTTTCTGCTACCCATCTTGTTCTTTGGAACAGCTGTACATGTCCTCCAGGTCATAATGCTATTTGGTATATGTTATATTGAAACTTCACTGAATGTCACAGTATTATCAATGTAGAGGGGCAAAGTACTGCACAGGAAGAAAGGAAAGACTTCAGGTAACCTTTCGGCATCAATTGAGATCAGAATTATAATAAGTGTTAGCTTACTTCAGAAGTCGAAATTTTGTATGTTTGCATATCAATCCATAAGCAGGTTTTTCAGTTACTCTCAACATGGAATTAGAAAGGTGATTTACTAAAGGCAACAGACTGTTCTTTTTGCATAGGAAATCACACTTTGCAAAGAAAATATCCTCAAAGCTTAGTGAATGAGGTGGCGATCTGCTGACCTCCATCATCCAATCATGTGCATGCAAAAACTGTGTTTTTTATTTCCTTGCATGTGATTTGGTATCCTTTGCAAAGTGAAATTTTACCACACTCACTAAGTTCTGGGTAAAATTCACTTTTAAAGTAAACACTCTATTTGCTTTGAATAACTCAAGGCAAATTAACATTTTTTGTATAAGCAGCTTTGCTATGATATCTATAAAATCACTTGGCTTTTTAATTGAATAAAAAAAAAAGGTTCATGCAAATAAGTGTATTTTTTTCATTTTAAATTTCAAGTAGCAGTCATATGGTCCAGCCTTTTTGTTATACAGGTTTGTATCATAAATAATTACACCAAACCACATAGAATTCCATCTATCACATTAGAATTGTATACTCCATAATTTTGAAACAAGCTGCCTAGATTTAATGGATAAGAAGGTAACTTAAAGAAGACTATTATTAACCACTTCAATACAGGGCACTTATACACCTTTCTGCCCAGACAAATTTTCAGCTTTCAGCGCTGTCGTAGTTTGAATGACAATTGAGCAGTCATACAACGCTGTACCCAAACTAAATTTTTATCATTTTGTTCCCACTAATAGAGCTTTCTTTAGGTGGTATTTGATCACCTCTGCGATTTTTATTTTTTGTTAAACAAATAAAAAAAGACCGAAAATCTTGAAAAAAATAAAAGTTTTGCTTTTGTTTCTGTTAAAAAATTTTGTAAATAAGTAAGTTTTCTCTTTCACTGATGGGCACTGATAAGGCGGCACTGACAGGCACTGATAAGGCGGCACCGATGAGGTGGCACCAATGAGCGGGCACTGACGATGGGCACTGATATGCGGCACTGGTAGGCGGCACTGATGGGTGGCACTGATATGCAGCACTGATGGGCATTGATAGGCAGCACTGATGGGCACTCATGGGTGGCAGTGGGTGGCACTGGTGGGCACTGATGGGCACTGATAGGTGACACTGATGGGCACTGAAGGGCTGCAAAGATGGGTTCTTATGGGTGGCACTGATAGGCAGCATTGATGGGCACTGATAGGTGGCACTGCTGGGTACTGATGGGCACTGATAGGCGGCACTGCTGGGCACTGATAGCACTGATACGCGGCACTGATATGAGGCACTGATAGACATCCCTGGTGGCACTGGCAGTGGTAGACATTGTGAGTGGGTACTGATTGGCAGCTGCCTGGGCATTGATTGTCAGCTGCCTGGGCACAGATTAGTATTTCCCTGGGGGTCTAGGGGGCATACCTGGTGGTCCAGTGTGGATGGCCATCCTGGTGGTCCTGGGCCGCTTCCCTGGTGGTCTTGGGCGGCTTCCCTGGTGGTCCTGGGTGGGATCCGAGGGGGGCTGTGCTGATAAACAATCAGCACAGGACCCCCCCTGTCAGAAGAGCAGCCGTTCGGCTCTCCTCTACTCACGTCTGTCAGACGCGAGTGAGGAAAAGCCGATTACCAGCTCTTCCTATTTACATCGTGATCAGCTGTGATTGGACACGGCTGATCACATGGTAAAGAGTCTCCGTCAGAGACTCTTTACCTAGATCGGAGTTGCGGTGAGTCAGACTGACACACCGAAACAACGAACACCGCGATGCGAGCCCCCGGGGGCACGCAGCGGCTTAATATCCTGAGGACGTCATATGACGCCCAGTCTGGTTATTGAAACCATGTTGCAGCGGTCATTTTGCTATATGGCGGGCGGCAAGTGGTTAAACTTGATCTGTAATTATTAAGGGAAATGGTAAGTAATGCAGCAGGGGTAGTGCTTTCAGGAAAATGTTTTCTCTATATCAATTCAACTTCCTCTCAGCCCTAAAGTGGTAATTGAGCTGCGGGTTGGGGGGAGCAGGGGAGAGTATTTAGAAAAACATGTAGACCACTGGAGAGTGATGTGATCTGCTTACTCCCGTGTCAGTGCCAAATCAAGCTCTCCTACACATATTGGCACATACCCCTGTTTCACTTCTAGGGAGTTGATTTACCTAAAGCAAACAAGCTGTTTGTTTTGCAAGTAGAGTTCCACTTTGCAAAGAAGTTTTCCCCAGAGCTTAGTTACGAGATGGAGCTCTGCTGGCATCCATTGTCCAATAATGTGCAAGCAAAAATGTTGTTCTTTTTTAATTTTGCTTGCATGTGATTGGTTATTCTTTGTAAAGTGAAGTTTCAGCACATTCACTAAACTCTAGGGCAAATTTCCTTGCAAAGTGCAACTTTCATTACAAGCATACAGGCGCACCCATTGATGGCTATGCTAAAAAAAAAAGCTCATATACTTTTTGATCATAGGGCCTAGAGCATGGGGTTGATTTAGCATGCAAGTGTAAACGGGCACAAGGAGAAAGAAGGATTATGCATGTTGAGCTTTGTCAGGCGTAGGAAAATGACTATAAAAACTGTGCTCAAGTGTGAATGTTGTCTTAGATCTGTTCACTGCACTGTACCAGTGCCTAGACATAAAAGTTCTTTTCAGCTCCTGTCAGATCCTGAGCACTTTGGTATTTCATCGGACTTTCCTGACTGTCATTCTGATTTGAAGCCATTTTCAACCATCATCTGACTGCTCTAGCTTTACAACTGGTTCTGATATAACTTCCGCTTTAGGATGGAGTGCTTAATTTGCTCTTCTCTTGCCTGCCTTTCAACAGTAGGGCCATTTTGATGACTGCAACCTTACACACAGCCATGTACCATTCCTATGAGGTCAGCAGCAGTGAAGACAATTAACACTTTACGCTTTGTGTCACCAGCTGTAGATATAAACTCTGACCAATGCACAGAAGCTCCCCCTTACCCATGACACAATTAAATGTATCATCCATAAATATATACATACTCAATTTATGTAAAAGGTAATAGGTAGAAAAAAATTGAATTTTTTTTCCATTCCATCATCACATTTCTTAAAGGTTGTTGACCCCTTCCTTCCACTTCCACATATACATTCATGGAACAACAAGGACCAAGTAGTTCTTCTAGTTCTTCTGTGCTGCAGGCATCTTCATCATTCGGTGTGTACTGCCTTGATTTCTGTACAGGAAAGTTGTAAAGGATTCCTCTGCTGACTTGACTATTTACTGCAAATGGGTATTACTTCTGCTGGCTGAGTGCAGTTACATGAACATCTGGAGAATGTGAAGTTGTATATATTCATTCAACTCTGAAACAACGTATTTCCACTTTGGAAATACATTGCATTTTTCCATCTTCTCCTCTGAGTAATAAATTTAATTTTGTTACTCTCCTGTTCTACCTTAAAAATGTCATCTGAAGCTCAGGAGATTAAAACAGACACAGGGACCTATTTTACCAAATGATACTGTTACACTGTGTTTGACTGTAAGGGGATGCTCAGCTGTTGAACACATACCAAAAATGGCTATATGACTATCTGCTTACAGACTCCAGCTTGTTCCTAATATATCTCACTAGATACTATAGCAGGCAGATATTTCAGAGGCTAAGAGAAATGGCAGAATGTGTCTCCTAGCAAAAGAGGTGATTCTCTGTTTTCAGGGGAAATAACAGAACAGCCCTTATTTAAAATACATAATATTTATTTTTTTAGGTGTAGTAAGCAAAGGAAGGATTAATGAAAGTTTGACAGTAGAATGATATAAGAGGTAGCACAAAGCAAAAATATGTAGAATCTTTTTAAGAAGGAATTACTCTTTATATATATATATACGCTTTGCTACCTTGAAATACTAAAGCTTTATTTCTGTACATTACAAAGCCTTTGGTTAACGATTAAAAGTGGAGATATAAAATATAGCATTAGATCTCTGTACTTTTGTCAGAATGCACAAAAAAGAAGCCCATGTGCTTTACACATCAACATGTTTATAATACAATTCGATTTTCACTTATTGTCACTGTACAAATTAACCACCTCAGCCCCGGAAGAATTACCCCCTTCCTGACCAGAGCACTTTTTGCGATTCGGCACTGCGTCGTTTTAACTAAGAATTGCCCAGTCGTGCGCCGTTGCATCCAAACAAAATTGATGTCCTTTTTTTCCCACAAATAGAGCTTTCTTTTGGTGATATTTGATCGCCTCTGCGCTTTTTATTTTTTTGCACTACAAACAAAGAGGGACAATTTTGAAAAAAAGGCATTATTTTGTACTTTTTGCTATAATAAATATCCCCATTTTTTTTTTTTTAAAAAGCAAATTTTTTCTCAGTTTTGGCCGATATGTATTGTTCTACATATTTTTGGTAAAAAAAATCGCAAAAAGCGTATATTGATTGGTTTGTGCAAAAGGTATAGCGTTTATAAAATAGGGGATAGATTTATTACATTTTTCTTCTTCTTTTTTTTACTAGTAATGGCGGCCATCTGAGATTTTTATCGTGACTGAGACATTATGGCGGACACATCGGACAATTTTGACACATTTTTGGGACCATTGGCATTAATACAGCGATCAATGCTATAAAAATGCATTGATTACTGGAAAAATGTCACATGACAGTGAAGGGGTTAACACTAGGGGGCGAACTAGGGGTTAACTGTGTTCCCTGGGAGGTGATTCTATGGAGGGGACTGACTAGAGGAAGTGACGGATCGTGGTTCCTACCTAATAGGAACAAACGATCTGTCACTCCTGTCAGAACAGAACAGGGAAGTGTGTGTTTACACACACTCGCCCCTGTTCTGTGTCTCCTGCTCACGATCGCTCGTGGCCGGAGGTCATCGCGACCGTCGGCCGCGAGCATGGGCACCCCCGCTGTGCAGCGGGCATGCACCTGCTATTCCGACCCCACAAGCTGACGTATAGCTACGACGGCTCATGCAGGGGAGCCAACCTGCCACAGTTTAACTGCGGTGGTTGGTCGGGAAGCTGTTAACCTCCCTGGCGGTTTTCCCGAGTGTTGCTCGGGGTTAAAATTCAGTACCATTAGCGGTAACCCCGAGCCACACTCGGGATCGCATTGCAGGATCCTGGGGCGGCGTTACTTACCTTGTCCCCGGGATCCTGCGATGTTCCCCGCAGTGTCCGAGGGCTCCGTCCTCCTCCGAAGCCTCTCCGTGCCAGGCTCCGTTCCCTGCGAGCGGCGCGACGCACGGGGGCGGAGCCTGGCGGCAAATTAAAAAAACTGTCAAAATCATAACACATACAGTACTGTAATCTTACAGATTACAGTACTGTATGAAATGATTTCACATCCCTTTTGTCCCCAGTGCTCTGGCCCATGCCCTGCATGCAGTTTTACATGATATACACTGTTCTTTCTGCCTGGAAACTGGAGATTGTCCGTAGCAACCAAAAAGTGTCCCTTTACGTCAAAAGTGGCTTTAGACCAGCTAGAAAACAGCGATAGTAAATTAGAACACTTGCAGAATTGAGCGATAGTGAATTGTGGGGAAATTTATTTTATTACTATTTTTTTAAATTTTTTTTTATTATTTATTTTTATTTATTATATTATAATTTATGTTTTTGTGTTTCAAACTTTATCATACCCGGGATATCTACTAGACTCTGGTTTGGACAGATTTAAGTGTGTTATTGTTAAGATTTACAGACCTACAATATAAAACGCCAAATTTCCGTGCAAAATAATGGTACCGCTTTCAGCACCTAAAATCCGAAATAATCATACCGCCAGGGAGGTTAAAGCAAATTTTTTTGTTTAAGTTTTGGATAGAGAAGAGAAAGATAGGAACCCTTATTGAGTTTTTTATGACTGACTGGGGTTGATTTTCTAAAACTGAACAGTGCAAAATCTGTGCATGGTAGCCAATCAGTTTTTACTTCAGCTTGTTTAATTAAGCTTTAACAAAAAAAACTTGGAAGCTGATTGGTTTCTATGCAGAGCTGCACCAGATTTTTCACTCTCCAGTTTTAGTAAATCAGCCTCACTGTGTTCCCACTTAGGAGATTCCTATTGCTTCAACAATATAATGTTAAAGCAATAAAAAAAAGAATAAAACAAAGAAAGTAAATCAAATCTGGGGTGATCTTAGAAGGTTCTAAAGACCGCAAATTCAAATAGCAAGCATTCCAAAGCTGAAGTTTACCTAAAAAATGTTTTTTTTCCCAACTTACCTGTAATGAAGTATGTCCCAAATCATAGTTACATAGTTACATAGTAGGTGAGGTTGAAAAAAGACACAAGTCCATCAAGTCCAACCTATGTGTGTGATTATGTGTCAGTATTGCATTGTATATCCCTGTATGTTGTGGTCATTCAGGTGCTTATCTAATAGTTTCTTGAATCTATCAATGCTCCCCGCTGAGACCACCGCCTGTGGAAGGGAATTCCACATCCTTGCCGCTCTTACAGTAAAGAACCCTCTACGTAGCTTAAGGTTAAACCTCTTTTCTTCTAATTTTAAAGAGTGGCCACGAGTCTTGTTAAACTCTCTTCTGTGAAAAAGTTTTATCCCTATTGTGGGGTCACCAGTCCGGTATTTGTAAATTGAAATCATTTCCCCTCTCAAGCATCTCTTCTCCAGAGAGAATAAGTTCAGTGCTTGCAACCTTTCCTCATAACTAAGATCCTCCAGACCCTTTATTAGCTTTGTTGCCCTTCTTTGTACTCGCTCCATTTCCAGTACATCCTTCCTGAGGACTGGTGCCCAGAACTGGACCGCATACTCTAGGTGCGGCCGGACCAGAGTTTTGTAGAGCGGGAGAATTATCGTTTTATCTCTGGAGTTGATCCCCCTTTTAATGCATGCCAATATTCTGTTTGCTTTGTTAGCAGCAGCTTGGCATTTCCTGCCATTGCTGAGCCTATTATCTACTAGGACCCCCAGGTCCTTTTCCATCCTAGATTCCCCCAGAGGTTCTCCCCCCAGTGTATAGATTTCATTCATATTTTTGCCACCTAAATGCATTATTTTACATTTTTCTACATTGAACCTCATTTGCCATGTAGTCGCCCACTCCATTAATTTGTTCAGGTCTTTTTGCAAGGTTTCCACGTCCTGCGGAGAAGTTATTGCCCTGCTTAGCTTAGTATCGTCTGCAAATACAGAGATTGAACTGTTTATCCCATCCTCCAGATCGTTTATGAACAAATTAAATAGGATTGGTCCCAGCACAGAACTCTGGGGAACCCCACTACCCACCCCTGACCATTCCGAGTACTCCCCATTTATCACCACCCTCTGAACTCGCCCTTGTAGCCAGTTTTCAATCCATGTACTCACCCTATGGTCCATGCCAACCTTATTTTGTACAGTAAACGTTTATGGGGAACTGTGTCAAATGCTTTTGCAAAATCCAGATACACCACGTCTACAGGCCTTCCTTTATCTAGATGGCAACTCACCTCCTCATAGAAGGTTAATAGATTGGTTTGGCAAGAACGATTCTTCATGAATCCATGCTGATTACTGCTAATGATACCGTTCGTATTACTAAAATCCTGTATATAGTCCTTTATCATCCCCTCCAAGAGTTTACATACTATTGATGTTAGGCTAACTGGTCTGTAATTCCCAGGGATGTATTTTGGGCCCTTTTTAAATATTGGTGCTACATTGGCTTTTCTCCAATCAGCTGGTACCATTCCAGTCAGTAGACTATCTGTAAAAATTAGGAACAACGGTCTGGCAATCACTTGACTGAGTTCCCTAAGTACCCTCATGCAGGCTGTTGGATCCTGTAGACATGCTTTCTGCAAGTTGCCCGGTCTTCTTCCTGGCACTGAACTTCTGGCACGAAGATTGTTAATAGCTGTGGTTCTTCAGGATGAACTGCATTAGAGATGGTCCGATGGGGACCTCCTCCTCCTTCCTTCTCCATTGAGAAAAGTTTTTTTTCATTGTTAACACTGAATGTAACACAATTTTTGAATGAGGGAGAGTCAAAAGAATGACAGGATCATCTCCACCATTCAGTGTAAAAATGAAAGAACTTTTCTAAATAGGAAAGGAGAGAAGAGTGGGACCCCACTCTAATGCAGTTCAGCCCAAAGACCCAAAGCTATTACCCATTGTAACTCCAAAAATTCAGTGCCAAGATGAGGGCCATGCAACCTACAGAGATGATTTCTACAGTATCCTCGGGAATGCAAGAAATGGCACATTACAGGTACGTTAGGCCACTAAAGCTGTGGAGAAAAAAAAGCTAAACATCAGCTTTAAAACTGTAAAGTTCATATGTACTAATTTTATAACATCAGCACGGTAATAGCAATACAAACTATTTTTATTTTTGACAATTCAATATAAGCTTACCTGAAAAATCTCCTATCATGTTATGAGTGCTGCCTGCCTGCTGGCCATCTCTATCCACAACTTCCTGAAATCCCTGCATGCTTTGGAGCTTCTCCTCTGCTGTTTACTTTCAACTTTAAAGGACTACATATCCCATGGTACATTCCTTCTTGTAAGCATGGATTCCTGTAGTAACTCCACCTTCTGAAACTCCTCCTCTCAGCACCTCTGTACATCCGAAGGCAGGCTCTATGAACTGTGTGACACAGCAGTGCTTACTCACAATGAAAACATGTCACAGAATTCAGGGTAGTAGGGATCTTTGCAAAGCAAATTTACAAACTTCAAGATTGTTTGCAATAATAAGAGTAGGCTAGAAAAAAATTGAAATACAATGTGGAAATGAATATAAGAGTTTACATTTTGACCATAGATACAGTATACTTTAACAAAATCACTAATTGTTTGGCAGAAAAAAACAGTTCACATTTAAGTTATGTAGTTAGTTGTAAGCCTGCAATTCTGCATTAAGATGAATTGACTGGATATGTGATTTTCGCTATGTAAAAGACACACACTTGCTGTCCACCTAAAACACTACTAAATATTTTACAATAGTGAACACTTGAAATAATATCCAATAAAGTAAAATGTTTTATAAGCCTTGTAAGCTTTTATTAGCATTAGTTCCTACATTATGTATTCTGTAGCATGTGTTAAACATTACATCTTCCATAGTAAAGACTGGTGCAAGCTTTGGAAGATGCATTTGCAAGACACTGCAGTCAATCATGTATGAATTTAATTGCAACACGTTTTAGGTAAAACTGCTAAAACTTTGTGTATTAATACTGCTTGGACCTTGAAAAAAAGAGGGGGGGGTACATCCTAAACGCTTGTCCTGAAAAATTAGAATAGTGCAAATAAAGAAATTATCATGGACAGTACTCAATTGTTCCTATTGCAACACATGAAACTTAAAGAATGTAAACAATACCAGGGAAACATGGTACATAACCTATTGTGCAAGTTACAGGCAGTGTAGGAGTGTGTCAGGCAATATTAACATCAAGGTGTGAGCAAATCCTAATTAGGACATACTGCCTGCTAATCCTGTGCTGTAAAAGGGGCTTATTGGAGGAGTATGTGGAGTGTATTGTCAAAGCTGTAGAGTACGACTGGTTGCAAACCTATCTGTACTTTGAGTAAACTCTTATCTGTAAGCTTACCTATCCAGAAGGTAAACTAGTTGGGCGTGGAGGGCTTAGGACATTGTGGAAAGCAGAACAGCCAGTGGATATGATGTCAGCAAATGCAAAAAGACAGTACAAAATAGCATGAAGAGGAGCCATGAACAAAGGAGCAATGGTCAGAGGCAAAGCTCTAAAAGAAGTTCTCAAGAGCAGTGAAGATCCACAGCAGTAACTCACACCAAATAAAAATGTCAGGATGGAAACCTGTCAAGTGGATTTGCAAATATGTATGGGTAACTATAATCAGTGCCATGGAGGGATCAAATAGTTCTTTTGCAATGGGTCATGGACTTAATATAGGAAGCCTTAAATCTAAGGACTGAGAATGATAGTTGTCTGGCATTCATGTTGCTTCTCTGACTTTTATGAAACATTCCTCCAACAAATTTTATTTCAAATGGTGTCTAAACTCCCGATCTGAATATTTTTTCCTTGACAACAAGTCAGAGTAGTGATACCATAAGATTAGCATGACAGGAAAACTACTAGCATTTTTAGAAAGTTAGGCTGAGGTTTTCTTCAGAAACTGTCACAACCATTAAATTTGCTATACATTTATCACATTTTTCTTACCTACAGCTAAAAATAGGGTCATTATTTAATATGTCCTTATTCGTAGATAGCCATATTGGGTTAGCATGGCCCAATTCCTTAAAAGGATCATTTATTTTATATTTAGCATCACTAACCCTGTTGTAACACTCAGAAAATGGCAGTGTATGCCAAAGCCAGCAGCCGGTTGTGATCTTCTTGGAAACATTCACCAAAGATGATGGTCTAGTTTATTTCAATCATGATATAATCAAACATGACAGCAATTTTGGTATCATACATGATATAAAATCCTTTTAGTTGCCAGACGTCAACAGCATGTGTGAAAGCATTAAGTGATGTAAAAAAGGATCCCTTCCCCAAGAACAGAATGTCAGTAATGCTGGCGTTGACCCTTTTCCTAAGTATGCATTCAGTCTATATGTATTATGGATTATGATTTAGCCAGAGGCAGTTAACAGCCATCTCTGTGCATTTATTCTTTAGGATTAAAGTATAGAAATACCAGGTGACACAAAATGTTCATGCTTTGGAATACTGGGATTAACATGACATGCAGCGTCCTTCAGGAAAAAGGTCTGCACAAAAATACTTTTAGAAGTCATCCAGCAGACACGAAACCTTTATAAGTCTTGCTGGATAAATTGTAATCCACACATTTTATGTCTATTACTCACATCAGTATTTTAGTTATACAGTTGTTTTCTCCTTCTATTTGTAGACAGATATAAACAGCTTGAAAGCTTCAGTTAATGTCAAGTGCCCTTCAAATACAAGCATGATGTGCAGTTTTTCAATTCTGGATCATAAAATATCCTTGTACATTACTGTAATTAAGTAAAACAGAATCAGGGGCATGTAGATTAACAATGAAAAACTTGGAAGAAATAATACCATAGCCGAAATGCATTCTCAAAAGGATTTTTCCATAGTTTAGTATTAACTAGTATCTGAAATTATCACTTAATGGTTTTCTCTTATAAACAAGGTAATACCATCATCCATACATATCAAGAACACTAACTTACAATGAGTTATTTAAAAGCTGAAACATTATTTTTTGTTTTGGATAAAAATAAAGAAGGGTTATCGACCCTCTCAGTATTTTTGATTTGGTATCTGAGTACTCACTTTGGAGTTTCAGGTTAACATTGGTTCTGGTGACCATTGTCGTCAGGACCAAAAAGAAGGAAAAAAATTAGTTGGCACAGCTGAACAGAGAGGGCATCTTCCAATAGGGACACCTTGGACAATGACTACTATCCAAGAAAGAATACTCCCCAAATGTTTCCTCTTACTTTCTGATGTGTGAAGTGATGAAGTAAAGAGAAATCTCCCCAGTCAGACACAGATGACCAAAAAACTGTCTGGGGCTTAACTGTTTCCCAATCTATCCAAAACTTTGAAAAAGCTTTAAATATACTTTATTGTACTTAGATCCATCATACAACATAGTCATATGTATTGCTCAGAACTGATTAGCAAAATAACATGTTCAGCTACAATAAACTGAAACCTGATTGGTAAATATAAGATAATAGACCATTCTTCTTTCTATCTTCTTTCAAAATAATGCTGAAAGGACCAGGGGATCATTTTGTTACTTACCATCAATGTGATGAAATACAGGAAAAATGCTTCTGTTCTAAAAATTACTCTTAACAGTATGCAGATAGATGGTCATGTTTAAAACACATAGCCATAAAATATGCATTTCATGCCGTTCTTCTAACCAGCCTTGCCCAAAGAACAAAAGTAGATATAAATTATGATTTTAAATACTGTATTGACCACTGCAGTGTGGTCCTTCCATCATTCTTGATGCACCTCTGGGAAGTAAAAAATATTTGATACCTCTCCAAGTTGCTATATTCAATGTGGATTATTTACATGCTTTTGTAACCATCATTGTGACTGGTTTACAGTGAGAAGGAAAATCATTAATATAACTCTACCATCTTATAACAAATCTATCTCTACTGATTCACCTCTCTTCTTTTTCTCTGCAGGTTATAGCCAACACTTCTGCCAAGTTAGTATAAAGGCATTATTATGTGTTGTTTGGACCCTTTGTATTGCTGTGTGCCTTTTTAGTTGGCATGGTATGTGGTGTTATTGTAAGAACATAACAAAAATAGGATGCAACACAGCTGGCTACACAATATACAATTTTCCTTTAGATTTACCAAAATCATATAATATGAGGTAAAACCTTAACACTTTCAGTTTGTATGCAATCAGGCAGGCCCTTGCATTACATAGTTGAAGGTAAACCTAAAGGGAATTGAACAAGAAAACTGTATAATGTGTAGCCAGCTTAACAGAGCTGTACGTGGGTAGAGGAGTAATTCACACTATTGTTAAACCAGTAGTTGATGTATCAGTGGCAGTACTAACATTACATAACTAAATTTGCATTTTTTTCTTGAAAGGCCTGCTGGGGAAATTTAACTAAATGGCTTTTTAGGCTGTCATGGCAGCTGCATAAAAAAGGGTCCATCCTGGAATGTAGGAGAACCCACAAAAAATATGGCTACAGAGTAACTCTTAGGCTCTAAGGTTACAAAAAGATTTTTGATTATGCAGTTAAAAAATAAATAGCGCAAACATGTAATATTTGTCATGAGACTACGTATGATCATATTGCATTTTTTCACATTTTTTGTTCAGTCATTCAATGGCTTATAGCGGCTCCTTTAATAAAAAGGGGGGTATGCTAGATCAAAATCATGGAAAAGGAGACTACTGGAAGTTAACCAAAGCTCCTAAAAAATGCCACTAAAACCACAATGTGACTAAAATTAAGCATTGTGCTATTGTCTGCAATCTAATGCATGATTGCATGGAAAAAAGTTGCCTGTAAAAAGCCCTGTGTTCCAAGACAGGTGATTGCTCAAAGGTGATTTAAGTAATTTGATCATAAACTGAACTCACAAACACACCTCCAGCTTGTTTATGTCAGAAACTGGTGACATTGATGCATATTGTGTTGAACTAATTTGAATGCCGGAATGCAGGTCAATGCACTCAACATGTTGCACAATATGCATGTTAATGAGCAAGCCTTTAAAGATCATTCTTCATAGGTTTTTATCTAAGAAAACAAATGCCAGTTGCAGATGGCACAGGTTATCATGAACAACCCTATTTGGAAAAGACGAATCCATGTAACTTTGCAAATATTGGTAAAAACACAGTTTAATTTGGAAAAGCTGGCACAGGTAAAATGTCTAGTATTTTACACAGTTAAAGCTATATATAAATTTAAAAAGTGTGAACTTACAAAAAAAACAAAAAAAAATACATACTCAATTTCCTGCTGCAGCATCGGTCTGATGCTGCAGCTGTCCTCCTCTAGTCCTAAGCCTGAAAGTTGAGCAATCACATGACCGATGATCGCTCAGTTCTCAGTCCGCTCTGAGCAGAGAGCAGTGACTTTGTGGTCTGCCCCTCCAGTGCTCACTGGGGCACCAGGTTGGGGAGGGGGTGGGAGCAGCTGGCTCAGGCTCTCAGCAGCATGCTGCTGGTCAGGTATTAAAGCGGATCCTGTCATTATTGTTGGGATCCCTCCAGAGACCTGATGGGCTCTGTGATGTCAGTCGACATGTGGGATCAGTGTCAGCTGATTGTGGGTCACAGGAGAGCACAAGTGCACTCCTTGTGAGCCACATGAGAAGTATAACCAAAAAAGCTTTGACCATACGTCTCTTTTAAACATTCTTGCTATGGGAATTTACATTCATGGTGAGCATGTATTAGATGTTCTTTAAGGCCCCCAATGCATCTGTAGTGACCATGTGCACAGTTATGGAACAGACCTTGCCATATTAGTGAAACAAAAGAGGAACCAGAAGTGTAGGAGATACAATGGGGAAAAAAAACAATATTTTATATCCAACAGATACACAGACAGCAATAAAAAGCTTGCCAGTGTTCTGGTCTTTCCCTACACCTATTAAAGAAAGGCATTTTAATTATTGTCTGTGTTCCTTGGCTTATGATGTAACATTTACACAAAAGAACAGTTACACTTTAGTTGCCACTTGGCGTAGACATAATGAGCCTGCTTTACTAAATGATTTAAAAATGTTCACACAATAAATTGTGTGAAGATTTACCTAAATTATCCAATCATATGGAAAGAAAATCCCTTTTTACTTATTTCACCTGCAAATGTTTGGATAATTCAAGTGAATATTCACACAATTTATTGTATGAATATTTTCAAATACTTTGGTTATTAAATGTTACCTAAAGTATTGTATTGTATATCTCTTATGAATTACACTAGTGGTGTTGATGGAAAGTTTCCTAGCAAGTTTCCTGGCAATTTTAAATATTTACCTGCTCAATAATCTGTTCATTTAACAATGCATCTAGGGCATGAATGGACTTACTTCAAAATGGAAAAGGAATTAAGAGATATACTGTACATGCTTAAATGGAGACCAAAACAAATGTATAGGTGACACTTTTATTTTAGTATTAGAGATAAATAGTGGGAAATTGGGCTTCAGAATTATTAGCAGACTCCACCAAAACTTTTTGGGTGAAATGTGAAGAGACTTGCATGGGTTAATACTTCCTCTTGTATTTCTGCCTCCATTCTATTCAGACTGTGCAGAGTGTTTCAGAAAGGTTATCAATGAAGGTATTTTCCTAACATACATTTTCCTTGATCAAAGCAGGAGCCAAAATGACATAAAAAATGACATTAAAAAATAGTTATATTTCTCTATGCTAAATTCTCACACTACCAATTTTGAATTAAGTTCTTGCAATGCTTTCAGTCTGGATAATGTTCTTAGAAAATATGCATGGTATGACTTGTGTACACTTAAAGCATGAATTACCCTCCATACATTGTCCGTTTACTCTTGAAGACCATAACCTACAATGTGGCTATGGGTTTTTGATCTACTCTGCATTTAACACTTCCTGCTCTTTTTTTCTCATTTCCCTTTTGCACTATTCACTCCCTTCACTTCCTGTCAGCTCTGAGTTCGTACCCCAATTCAACCCCAATGTGCTCAAGGACTCAGCACTTTCTACCCACAAGCCAATTGAGGTCAAGGGTCCTGGAGGCAAAGCCACAATTATTCACGCCCAGTATAACACCCCAATCAGCATGTATTCCCAAGATGCTATTATGGATGCTATTGCTGGCCAAGCACAGGCCAGAGGCAGTGATCTCACAGGGTAAGCAAAATACAACTCTTTCTTGCATGCTCACTGGTTAAACTGGCACTGTAGAGACCTACACACCTACCTAAACACCACAAATGACTGATTTCTGTTGTCACATTAGGAATTGGTATAGTTTATTGATGTAGTCATATTTAGCATGCTTTCCCAGCTATATTAAATTATAAATTTTAGCACTTTTAAATGGTAAATACAACTTAATTTCCTAGCCTATGTGGCACATACCCAACAAGTGCAGTATGTATTATAATTAATAATTTCTTCATATTTCTTTGTTGAAGTTCAGAGCTAGCATTTATCGTCTACCTAAAACTCAGGAAACAAATATGGGTGAGCTGATGTTAAAGATCACCCCAGTTTCAGTCAGAAAGGGTGACAATTTCCATGGCTTTGGGTAACATCTGACTGTGAACAAGCGTACCCTGAAGGATGCTGGGTTAGGGCAGACAGAACAGTGGTCAGTCTTGCTGGATATTTTTAATTGTGATCATTATTATTAACTGGCCCCATCCACAAGATAAGCCTGGCAGAAGGCCATAAACTACTGAGCTCCCAAAGGTGCCCCTACTTCTGTAGATGGGGCTACCCAAGACATGTTTTTGCTGGTGGCTTGATTTGCAGCAATGCTGGCTTGTCAGCCCAAACATAGATTGTTATACTCATATCATATCATTCAAGAGACGACCATGATTTCAGAGTTGCATACATTCACTGATGTAATCTTCAAGTGATAACATTTTCCATCCCCCTAAAAAAATCGGAAGTGAGAGTGGGTGACCTCCCATACATGTGCTGATTACTGGCAAGTTGGTAGATCCAAAATGACCCTATACTATAGATAGATAATCAACACATGTACATTAAATTTACGAACAGCTCTGAATGACAATCACACTGTTACAAGAATATGGCAAGTGTAACTGTAATGTATATATTAAAATGTAGAAAGAACTCAGCTAATATAGGATTATGAAATGGTTAAGCTTCAGATCTATGACAGACTATTGTAATAATTACATCTGTGAAGTTGTTGCAGAAATGTTGTCAGTGATGATCTGAGATTTGAAAATTTTTCAGTTGAGTATGAAAAATAAAATCGTAAATGTTGCCTGCCCTCATGTGGCTATGCTGGAGAAGAACATCACATTTCTGCAGATTATTTTCACTTTGTGTATTAAATCTTGTTGTCACAATTGTTACAGATTTACTTCTGTTAATATGCTTTTGCGAAAAAGAAAACCTTGAGAGCGTGTAACTAGATGATTTCATAAATAATTTTTCAAACATAAATAATGAAAAAATGTGTGGATGACTTTTGGATGGTAGGATTAGATCTGTGCTCCTGGCCAGTAAAATGATCTTGTTTAAATGCTATCACTTCATAAATAATCTGTCATTTACACTGCCACAGAGAAGACAGAGTACAGACAAGCTAGATTAATGGTAGATGTCCAAAAACCAAAAAGCCGTTAGAAACTCCAGGATAGTGCTTATACAGTGTAAACAGTATAAATTTGCAGTACAAACACAAGAATTAAAATTGTGTTAGCTTTTAAATCATGTTTCTTTTTCTTCTTATCTTATCTTTCTATCATGTGGTGGAAAAATACATTGAAGTATGTCTTCCTCGTTTTGGGAATAGCTACTCTGAAAAAAAACATTTGCTTTGAAAAAATACATTTTTCATTACTTGATGGAAAATAGTGTAACTCCAGTCAAAACAAGTGTTGTGTTTATAGGGAACACTTATTTTGCAGAGCTGCCCCGATCCTCTTGATCGGGTGCGCTGCCAGCTTTCCAAGCCCCTCCTTTTCATTGGGGGCCCCCATGGAAAGCAGTTTCCCTGGGGGCACCCATGCGGGCTCGTTCCTGAGTCCCGCTGCTGCATCCATTAATACAGACAGCGGGACTCGGTCCCGCACCCCTCTTCCAAGTCACTGGATTTGATTGACAGCAGCAGGAGCCAATGACTCCTGCTACTATCAATCCGTCCAATAATGAGAGAGACAGCGGCTGGAGCCACTGCGCTCATGCACGTCGCTGGATCTGATTAGGCTCAGATAAGAAAAATGGGGGGGGTCTGGGGGGAGCTGCAGCATAGAATGCATTAAGGTGAAAAACCTTGAGGCTTTACAACCACTTTAGGGCATTGGTTTCATTTTTATGATTAAATAAATATGTGTTGGACTATTATTTGGTATGGTGCTGCTCTCTCTTCCAACTCCCAGGTTTATTTTTGTTACCTTAAGCGGTGTACACACGACCGGACTTTTCGACCGGACTGGTCCGACGGAACGAATCGGACAATCCGACCGTGTGTGGGCTTCATCAGACGTTCAGCGGACTTTTTCTGTCGAAAATCAGACGGACTTTAGATTTGGAACATGTTTCAAATCTTTCCGACGGATTCGAGTCCGGTCGAAAAATCCGTTCGTCTGTATGCTAGTCTGACGGACAAAAAAGGACGCAAGGGCAGCTATTGGCTACTGGCTATGAACTTCCTTATTCTAGTCCCTTCGTACGTCATCACGTTCAAACCAACGGACTTTCGAACAGACTCTAGTCCGTTCGTGTGTGGGCAAGTCCGGTCGTTCGAAAGTCCGTCGTAACTCTGTCGAAAGTCCGTCGGAAAGACTGTCGGACCTTTGATGCTGAAAAGTCCACTCGTGTGTACGCGGCATTACTTTCTCCTAGTAAGCATCTTCATTTGGACAAGAAGTGAGAGCAATTATCCCTAGTTGAAAGACAGACAACAATATAAATCTAATAGATTCCAGCTGTTTGATTTAAAACTTAAAAAATGCAAATAAAGTTTTGGTTAGAATTATTTTCCAACAATACTTGTGAAAGGAAATGTCTTAAAAATGTTTTCTTTTTTTTAATAAAAATAAAAAAGAGGAACACTAAAATTGAGGTTGACCTCATGCTCCCCTGCCTGCCCAACTTAGCTGTTTTGTCATCACATTAAAAGGCCAATATGGAGGTTCAAGATGTGTTTGTGTGTTTAAAGGAGGCATACGTTAAGCACAACCTTTCCAGGAGGTCTTAGGAGTTTATCTCTAGATTGACATGAGTATTTTGTTAAATGTTAACTCTTCTTATACATTTTGTTTTATTATACTTTCAATTTGAAGTATGCATATTTTTAGTTTGTTTTATTAAAGACACCCCTAGACATGAAATGGTACTCACAACATCCAATCGCAGAATGGTTATTTTTGGATCAATTGTGGCATTGATCAGCTGGGGTGCATGAATTTGTGCTAAGCAGCGAGAAGAGAAAGAGATAAAGAAGACAAACAATTAGTACGGACTGATTACAGCATTGGATTCTTTTTTTTTTGCTCAATTAATCCTGGAAAAATAATAGGATCTCATGTAAATGCAACGCTGTATTTATGAACTACCTTACCTCGAAATTTATAGAACTGAACAGATTTACTAACTTATAAACCGATTCTCAGAAACTATTTTAATTTGTTGAATTATTAATGCTGCAATTAATGCCAAGTACAGAAGCAGAAATAGGCTGAGCAGAGTTGGCCAGTGGCGTCATGTTAGCAGTACACTCATAAATGAGTACACTCATAAAACACTGACATGTCCCTCAGTCATGTGAACATCCTAATGTTGCTTAAATAGAGGACTAGACTGAGCTGAGAGCCACGCAGACAAGCTGAAGATGCGAAAAGACATGTAAAACAATACCCAAAAATAAATATCACAGCTATAGTAAAGTAGAAGCAGAAGCATAAATAGGTACATATTCTTCAATGTCAGGAAAGCAATCTCTAGCCTTTTTTTGTGAGAAGGGTATTGAGTGGCTTTATTTCATACAAACTAGCAAAGCAAACCCGACAGCAAAGGTCAAAAGTCAATGTGTTTTGTAGCAAAACGTGTTACTGTATATTTTGTGTGTCCAACTTTCAAGTGTATATGGTTTGTGGATGTCCTGTAAACAGCAAACCACATTATATAAACACAGCAAACCCAAAACTATCAATTAAGGGTAATTCGCTTAAACCGGAGGTCCGCCCACTTTGAAAGCCAGCAGCTGCAGACTTTTAATAATCGGACATTTACCTGTCCTGGAGTCCAGCGATGTCAGCACCGCAGCTGATGTAAAAATATACTCAAGTGCAGTAGTGAAAATAAATGAATCAATGAATAAATCAATAAATATGAAGTGCAAAAATCTTTGGAAGATATCCAAATAAAAAAAGCAGCAAACTAAATAAGTGTTCAGGCACCTGAAATACCATAAAAAAATAATAATTATAGTTGCGCTAATATTAACCTTCCAAAAAAAGAGTGCATACTCCTGCACTATCTCAGAAAATCTTATTAGATTAGTGGCTTTTAAATGTATAATTTTTATGTTGTTTTATCAATAAAGCTGGTATGCAGTATGATAATCAGGCCCGATGTAAGGACAAAATGATGATTCAATGATACCGCTGTTCCTATAGTAACACTGACGCTGGCACCAATATATAATGGAGGCTCGAGCGTCACATGACCATCCTTGAAAAAGTCACGTGTCAGGTGACGCAATGCGTAGGAGGAGTCAGTGACGTCCGCTATTGTGGACAGTCAGCAGCTGGTTACAAGCGGTGTGAGAATCCACCGTGCCCCAAGCGGCTGATTGTTCTTCCAGGCTGTTATCCATTCTGGCTTACGTGAGTGCACTCTGTGTAGTGCTGCCTTTTCTCTAATAATAGTTCATTGCGCAATGATGTTCTTTTATTTTTTTATTACATATACTGGGGACATCTAAGAAATATCTGGTGGAAATATTATATCATACAGCGGTATTTGGATTTTTGATGAATAGATCTAACCTCTGGTGGAAACATCTCATCACACAGCGGAATTTGGACAAATTTTATGTTCTGAAGGTTTTACTATCAAAGGGATTGTTCTGATTGATGATGTTATAATTCAATTAAGATCGCTCATCTATCTGTACAAGTGGGATTTTTCTGCACTTTTCACTTTATTGGGACAGCTCGGGAGTTGTAATAATTATTCTTTACACGTTTTTAGTATTTACACTGTGACCTTTTGATGTGATATTTTTTCACATTTATATGGTTTTAATTATCTGAGCACACACTATTTATTTTGAGGAAGGTTAATATTAGCACAACTATAATTATTATTTTTCATATGGCACCCCTCTGATGTTTCCATCAGCTGTCGGGTGCATGTCACCTCAATTGCGAGTAAGGGAACCCGGCAGTGTAGCCTTACGGCTCCACGCCGGGAACCCTACTGCGCATGCGTGAGGCTCCGCTCCTCTCTCCTACTGGCCCAGCAGCCAGGGAAGGAGGAGGGAGCCCCAGCGATGACGCAAATACGGCTGAGGCTCCTGAAAGGGGAGACAGGATACCTGTGAAAGACAAATGTGGCACCAGAGGGGGGAAGGAGTACAACGAGCGGAAGTTCCACTTTTGAGTGGAACTCTGCTTTAAGTTTGATTAGTTGTTATGGGTTTCTACACTTTGCACTTATTCATTGCTTTATTACATAAGCCTAAAACTGTAAAACATAAAATTGACAACTTGGCTTTCACCTCAATCGCCTGACAGTTGTAGAAAAGTATCTATATTCATGATTAAATTTCTACAATGCAATCATAATTTCTGACTACACAAGATATGTGTGCAACATTTTCAAAGTGGGATGATCACATTTCTAATCGTACAGTCCATCTTGTATTGTATGTTCGATGGCAGATGAAAGCATCGTTATTCTGCTTGTGCTCTGTACATCAGCTTCATCAGACAAGTGTCACGTGTGTATGCATACCTTTGGAAACAAGAGAATTTTTCAGTACGAGGACAATCATGTGGCACAAGTCTAATCTATTTTTTTCCAATAGATTAAATTTATGGCATACCAAAAGGTAATGTAATTGACATAGCTGCAGCACTGTCATTGGTGGTACATCAGTGACATTATATTTACTTACTTCAAGACCATGGGTTGCAATTTTCCCAACCCTGCAGTGACCAGAGATGGTGATAATGCTGACTTTTTTACCACTTAGACATCAGCATCACTGTGGCTCTCTATGGGATAAAGAGAACCTGGTCTCATGACCTGCCTTATGCTATGTGACGTGTTATTTAACAGTACCACCAATAGATTGGGAATCACGTTTTTCATGTGTATCAATGATTTTATTAAAAAATATTTGCACATATATACTGTACAACCGCACTATGTTAGTCTTTTAAAATCCTAGCTGTGTAGTATGGTTGTAACTAAGCCTAAGATCCTAAGATAAATATACTGTATATTATAAGGGGGAAAACTACTATTTCAACCCAATGACAGTGCCTAATACACAGCTAAAATATAAAATTTAAAGAGGAAAAATAGTCATCTGTCAAAAACATTTTATTCAGTTTTTCTTCTTTGACACCTTTTACTTCTTCCACATCGTCACGTAATTACGGTTTTTCAGATCATTGGACCTTTTCTTTATGTTTTGACAATCTTGTTTCCTTTACTAAGGTATCTTTTAATATGTTAATTATGCTTATGTTTTCCTTTACTGACTATGTTCTTCTTTTTTTCCTCTTTATCCATTCTTTCTTTATTAACTCACTTCTAATACTAACATTACTCTGTGCCCATCACATCATCACATTGCTGGGTACCAAACCTCAATGCACTGGTCTGTTGGGTTTGGTCGTATCACTCTCAGTGGCCCTGAAGCTACACAGGTGTAAGTAGAAAACATTTTCTAACTTGATCACTACAAAGAATAGGCTTATTCTTCTTAGGTGGACATTCATCTTTTCAGATTCATCTTCAACTGTTTTATTCTCCACAGTGTTTTTGTTCCAGTAGCCATTCTAAGTATCCCTGCATTATTAACTCACATCTTCCTCACCTGCTATTAAACATTCATAATTTTCCTGCTATATTACATACTACCAGATTCTAACTTGGCAGGTGATTGGAGTAAAACAAATAGCATATCAAGCAGGTTAAATCAAACAGGTTAAGTGTGCTGCATTTGTTTAATAAGAATTAGGTTCCGTTCACATGGATGCAATGCGGTTTGATTGCACTGGGGGGTGCAGCAAAGTGTGCCCATGGGTTTGGTGAGTGTTAGCTGTGCTTTTATATTGACTTCTATTATCTCCCACGGTTTTGGTGCGTTTTCTGAAAGTGCACCAAAACTGCGGGACATAATGGATCTCTATGGGAAGGCACAGCTAACCCACACCAAACCACACCACATCGGTGTGAAAGGAGCCTTAGGCTGTATTGCCTATGGTAAAGCTTATTGGCTAAAATGTTTGATAGGGTAATTTTTAGGTAGTTTTTTTAGGCCAAGCCAATAGTAGTCTCTTTAACCTTTTTTACGCTGGTGCCTCCTGGCCCTTTAAGAGGTTTCAGATGCCAGGAGTTTAGTTTATGATCATGTGACCGGCGTGATTGGCTGTCACAGCAATCACATGATCAGAAAGCTCCCGATCACAAAGGAGTGATAGGGAGCTTTCCGTTAGCCACTGGTAACCGTGGCGGGAGCACACAGGGCACGTGCTCTCGGCACAGCTGTAACGGCTAATTGGTACACAAATATGCGACTGATCAGCGCCAAGGACCACCTGCTGAGAGGCCGCATATTTGCGTACTGTTGGCGCTTAGGGGTTAAACTCCTGAAGGAGCTTAAGGGAAATATCTTTTTTTATTTACTTTAAGCTAACAGAATGAAACAGTCACAAAACAGTAGAAGAAGAAGAGCAATACATTTTCACATTTAATTTTAAAGTTGTATACAGTGTACAGATTAATAATAATTGCTCATGTGGATGAGAATATATAAATGCCATGAGAATATATCAATGCCATGACTTCTTTGATCCATACTGCCATGCTTACAGTCATCTTAATTATCTTGCACAGTAAAGGGGCCACTCCATGTGCTTGCTTTATTCTGTATGTGACTGTCATATGTTTGCATACTGTTAACTGTTTTTTGGCCTCTGTGTTTTTCTTTTGTTACCTAAACATATCATAAACTCATGAGATATTATGAGGGTTCATAAGAAACAATTAAATCAAAAGTCTTCTGCTTTGTTTTGGGAGGTAAAATAGTCAGCTGCAGATTTAGAATTTGCAGATATATCACAGGTATTGAATGAAATTCGGTAGTCTTTTTATTTTAAACACTATGTTACTGAAAAGAAAACAATGATACATGGCATGGTCAAAAGCGTTCATTTCTATAACCTACAAACGCAACATGTAGTGTTTAAAGTTAAAATCAGATTCTTTGAAACGTAAGAAGTGCATCCTAATTAATTTACCTTTTTAGCTTGTATTATACATTTTTTTTGTCCAGAGGTGTCAATGAGCTCTGACCTTTCATTACTAATAGTAGCACTGTGATTTAATACATTCAAGTGATTTCAGTATATTTCACATGCTCATGCCAGGATTTTTTATTAAATATGCTCTGGGTAAAATTATTTTTAAATACCCTTTGTCTTCAATTTGCAATGGAACATATCGCAATATATACCAAGAACCAACAGTCAGTGTCATATTTTGATATTCTGAACAATACTGAATCAAACCTCTAAAGCAAAGATCCTCAACCAGTTGCTCAGAATTCACAAATGGCTCTTAGCTACCTTTCATGGTAAGGCCTCTCAGCCGGTGCTTATCTTTTAATATCATGTCTCAAGACCTGCTTCATTACACACTAGTAATAATCAGATGGTCCCACAGATGTTTTTACAATTATGTAGTTTCATTATTAAAATGTTTCCATATCTTTTTTTTTATGTTTACAGTGGATCACTTCCTTTATTTATATTTGCCTGTGGCTCCTGAGCTGACAAAGGATAAGGATCTCTGCTGTATAGCAAAAATATAATATGGGTCATAGACTTAATTATATTTTCCCAATGCATAATGTAATATGTATTCCAATATGTGTACAATTTGTACTATCTTGCATGGTCATAACACAGTACATGTAGTTATTAGAGGTTTGATTTATTTATTTATTTTGGTAAGATTGTTGAAATATGCAAAAAAGGCTTCTACAAAAAATGTCATATAATACTTAATTTTATAAACACAAATGCAAGCATGATATATTGCTACAAATTCTCAAAATATGACAAATAGTAAAATAACACATTAGTAGTTAAATTATTTGCCTTTATTTGCATATTAAAATGCACTAACTTCTTCAGAAACTGAAATGCTGGTTTGTATCATCTAATATAATGTCAGGTTTTTGTATTTAGACTGGCATTATTTGGAAATAATAAAACCACATAAAGAAACGGGCTGTTAAATTTCTCTTATTTTCCCTTGCATGAGCTGGTCATCGGGAATGCGTATTTGGTAGATTTTCTTTGTATATCTTTTTCTCATGTAAATATGAAATATTGCGTATGAACTTTTAATTACTTACCATTTACAGCTAGCAGATAATGAGCTGCAATAAAATGGAAGGGATTCCCAGAGGCTCAGGTAATGGCCGTTGTCCTAAAATAGTCCCAAATGACTCAGAATAGGCCCATTATGCTCTCCTGGAAGCCTTAGGTCTACCCTACTAGTTTAATGGATTCTACCTGTAATACTTTTTTACACAGGAAATATTTTATCCAAAACATTTAAACATATTTTATATGTAAATGTATAAACTTAAAATCATATAAAAATGTAAACCAAAAAAAAAAAAAAGAGAAACCCTTTAGGATACATAAAAACATTATGGTTGGGTAAACGATCAATAAGATACAGAACATTGTGAATATTAAATATAACGTATATAAAGTCAGGTACAATATATGGGATGTTTGCAGAAATATTCAAAGATTTTTTTTTTATTCATCAACAATATATAAGTCAGATAAATAAATATAAAATGTAGATTTGTCTACCAAAAATGTTTAGGTTTCCTGTTAATCCCCAACTTGAGATTGGTTTACACTGGATCAGCCCAGTTAGGGATGAATGAGTGACTACCTCAGGTTCACCTTGGAAGATCAATTAATTCTTTAGTGAACACATAAAGGGTATTTTGGACCCCACAGCCTACCACATCCAATTAGCGGTCAGCAGTACAAAGGACCCAGGTTGTCCTATGTGCTTTTATTTACTAGTAGATATTGAAAGAGATTGTGAAGTGGTATATTCCAGCCTCTGTAATAGGACTGTCCTAAACACTGAGTGGATAGTAAAAAACTGTACTGTGGAGCAAAACTCTGCCTTTTTTTCTGAAATTAGCATTTTACCAGCCACAATCAAGCTGAAGGAAGAAATATTGATAACATTTATATTAAGTTATTTCATACTAGATAATACAGTATTTTTAAATACTTTTGCCGCTTTAATAACATTTAAAGGTGACTTAGTAGTAATCATTTTAAAGTATAGGAACAGGTTCCAAGTAGGTCATAGACACAGTTATCTCTCTGCTGTAGTCAAGAACTATTGCAACTGAGTAACTTTATCATAACAGGAAGAGGGTTTCTCATGGTGGTCCCTGTCATGATGCACCACCCTAATCCCTTTTAACAACCTACTGGTAAGGACACGGCCGAGTATCATTCTTTAAAGTTTATGTAAAATCAAAACTTTTAAAAAACAAAATTTTTTTGTATTGGATAGTGAGTGAAACTAATTCATAACTACCCTTTAATTGTTGCTAGGTATTTGTTGAGAATATATCAGATAGCATATTAGTAAATAGACAGAACTGTGAAAATCACGTAGTTCTTCATCATTCCAAAATAACAACTGGAAATTTAAAAAAAAATCTGTGGAATTCTCAATCTATTATAAGATCATCTTCAGTAAGTGAAATATACTTTAAATCCTTAATTTCAGCCTATTAAGAAAGTGCACCAACATAGATGTTTTACTTAAAAAAAAAAAGTAACCACTGAAAAAGTAAAGAATTTCCTTTAAATCCAGCCATAATTATATTATATTATATATTTTGCCACATGTCTAAATACAAAACATGGGTCTGTTCTTCCTTGATAGTAATTGTGTTGACCTATATGGATAAAGTCTTAATGTATTCTTCTTATTTGTTCAGTTAATTTGCTAATGCTTCTCCCAAATATCACTGTGAATGTGTTGAATGATAATCTTTTATTCGCATGTACAGGAGACCTGAATCATTTTGTAGCAGATCTTCAACTCCCTCTTTCTACATTGCAGTAACCTCCCAGTTAAAGATCCTCATGTAGACATTGCTTCTCCAGTGTATCAGGCTGTGCTTAAAAATCAGGGCAAAAGTGAAAATGATATTGAAGAGTGGACACGTCGTGCTGCCAACCTGCAGTCCAAGTCATTCCGTGTCCTTGCACAGATCACAGGAACAGAATACAGTAAGTTTAAATTCTAATGTGGCAGAAAAATATTTGAAAGCTAGTAAATTCTGGCTGTACTTTTTATTGATCTATTTTGCTTAAACATGTTGGGCCACCCTGCTCTATGCCCATCATTTCAAATATACAGTTGGATAAAGTGTATTAAATTACTGTTTTTGTATTTTTTCTGTTATGAAGCTCTTGTTCAACGTTGTGAACGGTCAATGATCTGTTGTATTTTTGTACTTTTGTACTTTTCTCTTATTGACAAAACTTAAAGTGGAGCTCCACCCAAAGGGCAGTTTTTTTTGGGGGAGCAGATACCTGGTTTTGGCAGGTACCCACTCCCACTTCTGGGTAAGATTGCTGTGGCAATCTATGAGCATTTCCGGACCCTCCTCCTCCCCCCTGCTGCCTTCTGGGACACACACAGGTTACAGAAGATGGCGGGACCATTCAGAAAGCGCAGCGCAACTCGTGCATTTGCAGTAGAAAACTAGCTGTGAAGCCTGAAGACTTCACTGCCAGTTTCCCTTACTTACAATGCCGGCGCTCAACATGCCATGCTCAATGAATAAATTACCTGTTAGTCATCTGATATGTAGTATAGTAGTAGTATAAGTAATTTTTCCTTTTTTTTCCTCCTACAGTGCAAGACCCTGATGAGGATGCACTAAGAAAATCAAGGTAGGCAACTAGCAGCAGAACTATGTGGCCATCTTAATAGATAACAAAATGCGTAAAGCTCTGAAGCAAAATTAATAAACATAAGTTAAGATCAGATTTAACACCTAAGTTAATCTGCTATTGGCTTTCAAATTGGCAACTTTATGTACACCCAAACGATAGATGATCTATTTTTTTTTTTAAAGAATGTTTCTAGAGAATTCATCTATAAATGATGTTGTGGCATGTTGATATGTGAGCAATTTATTTGGATATTTTTATCTGAATACAACATCGTACACATACAGAGTTCTACAAGAATATACTGACATGCAGTTAACGAAGGTTTCACACATAGGATTGTAATTGAACTTCTGTGAATTTCTACTGAATTATCACTCATTAATGTAAAACAGATGTGAATACATATACTATAATTCTAATACAGTATGTATTTTACAATTGGTAAATATTTTACACCTAAATCAAGTGTCCTGTTTCTGTTACATCAGGACCATATACAGGAGAAATCATATCTGTAGTATAGAGGATTTCAGTGGTTCTCACTTTTCTTCTGTTACTTCCATCACCTATAGAGATAGAAGATAATCTGGCATGAAGCAAAGTATCTATCTCAGAAGCGTTTGATATAACCAGCCATTAACTGTGTTAAGTTACTGCTCTGGAACATGTGCAGCCTCTAAATTTGTGAAAACCGTTAATATTTCTGAATCGGTGTTTTGCTTCTTTTATAATACCTTTACTCTGAATGGTTTACAGTTGAAGTGTCAGCAAGACTCACCAAGACAAATGGGTAGACTAGACTGACCACATTTTTTATCTCCCAACATTCAACTATGAAACCGTTCCCCCCTTTTCCTCAGTCAGAATACTACAAGACATTTAAACCATTATGCAAGAACAGGTATATGGCCAAAATGTAAAATATATGTGATTAGTGCATTTGAGTAAAAAAAAAAAACTAATTTCAGTTTATACAGCAAATATTGCATATTAAAAAGTAGAAACCTCCTTGAATCGAACTCCAATACAGCAAGAGAGACTTGTGTTATCTTACCATGTGGTTTGGCAGTGCAATTGTGCTAATCCACTTGGTGTTTATCAAATATCTCTAGATAAACACCACACTTAATTTTTTTGATTATTTTTTGTTTCTTTTTTTCCTTTTATCTATGGCTACTTTTGTAATGAATCAATGAAGGCTGGTTGTGTGGTGTGCTTGCAATTGTAGTCCTTATCCTTGTTTTACAGAAACATACATTTACCTTATCTGGAAAAAAATTGCTGTAGGTAGAGAAAAATGATCCCTAAACATTTTTATTACCCCCTGGCAGTAAAAGTAAAACATCTTAGTGCAGAGAACATATTGCAATATTTAGCTGTGTGCCAGTGTTATGGTCTTAAAGATGAACTATTCAATTACTGAGGCATCCTGACAAATGACTATCCAAATAAATTGCTATATTTCTAGGCAGGGGAGTGAAGCTCACTATCCCTAACCCCTTCTTTATTCCTCCTCTCTCTCTTTCTCTTTCTCTCTGTTTCTCCATGCCACAGGGAAAAGTTTGAAACGGAACGTAACAGCCCACGCTTTGCCAAATTGCGCACCTGGCATCATGGCCTTTCAGCACAAATCCTTAATGTTTAAAGTTAAATGCCCACGTGTAACACAATATCTATTGAAAAGCAATGAAACACTAAAATATTCTGCATCACTATGCAGAAACAAACTACCATATACATAAAATATAAATATATATAAATAGAAAAAAAACACAGGGATGTGTTCTTTTAGTGCCTATCATTACCTTATTTTCCTGTTATCCTTTTAACCCACCATTGTCAAATAAATATAATAGTTATTGGCATTTGCTTTGTGTTGCATTTAGATCCTAAAACTGCTGTTTGGAATCAAGTTGCTCTTGTATTTCCTTTCCTTTAAATAAAAAAATCTAAAAAACTAACCTTTTCAGGTGTTGTGTGATCTTGGTAGACATTAGTGATTTGGAAAGTAGGGATTGCTGTAGGGGTTCAGTAGGAAGCGTGCCTGCTATGCAGGTGTATGATCGACACTGGCTTAGTGGAAGAGATGCAAGGTTACCAAGCTTGACTAAAATATAGGTACATGGGACTGTTTTATTCATGTAGTTTAGATATTATTGTATTGTGAAATAAAGCAGAGGAACAGGTCCTGCTGTGTTGTTGAACTGTGGTTCCCAAAACACTGCCAACAGTTATACAGTTGCTTAATTATTTTATTGCTTTCCTGTACAGGTAAAATAGCAGTTGATTGGGTTTCTTTTGTAAATGCTGTTTTCTAGCAACCCTTTCATCTTTCTGATCCCTTTTGTGGTGGATGTTGGCAATATCTGTACAGTTGGGAGCCATGTTAATGACAGTGCACATCATTTTAAAGAAGTGGTTAAGCCTTTAGTTTGTATAGTGTGTGTATGGGTTTTACTGTTTGAACCTACATAGATTCTATAATCATAATTTTCAGATATAGTAAATGTCAAAGGTTTATGGACATCCCTTGATAGTTATCCACTCATTTGTCACTTAAAATGATAATTGATTTACTGGATGATGTCTGGATTACAGTTTCTTTTCAATGGCAAAGATGCCATGGAGACCTTAACACATTTGATATTCCTAATGCTAAAAGCAGTATGCATTGCTTAAGCTTCTAGATATAACCGAGATAATAGAGACATATGATATTTCTCTTCAGTATCAATTATATATTTTGTAACTGTTAAACGTAGACTAGAGGTAATAGTTACATAAGGGTTCATTCATTAGGGTGTTTATAGACATTATATGATTGGAATCCAAGATGGATGATGTATTATAAGATGTTGTATTGCATTCAATGTTTTACTGCTTTGATGTTTAAATTACAAATGGCATTTCCTGTATTGTTTTTTCCTCATGATGATTTTCTGTAATAGAACCACATTATGTGTTTGTGTTTTGTGTTGTGATAATAAAGTGGTTCATAAAAACATCATGCTGTATTTGCTTAAATTAAACGGTAGGGATAATTGTGCTGAAGACAACTAGAGAAGCAGAGTTTCTATGATAACCTAAAACCTAAAAGTCCACAAACATCCTAACTGAATAGACAAAACATGCGTCAAGTATTTTGATCTAAAATATCAATATACAAAATGTTCAAATATAAAAGCCCTATATCTGAAATTTACTGGTGTTACTAAACATTTGTTAGTGTATGCAAGCTGAATTTACTAAAGATCAAAAAGAGAAAAAAAGACCTAAGTAGTTAAACAAAATTCTATAATATAACAAATTCCATGCAGTTTTCAGATGCTGTCCTTTTTGCATAACATTAAACTGTTGCTTCATTAATATTTAACTGTTACAATTTTAAAAGTACCCTTTAAAATGTCTACTCGAGAAACAAAAAGTGAGCAAAAGCAGAAATAAGCAGTAGTTAAAAGCAACATATCATCAATTGGCATTTTTGTAGCCTACTGCTATTCAAAATTGCTGTGATTACTATGAGTTGCTGTGCACCACTGTTCTATACATTGTACTATAAGTAAACGTAATACATAAATAGGCCTGGATTTGTTGTTACACATGCAATCTGATTTTTTTAGAACTCTTTTCCTAAGATGTTTTCAAGGCATCGCTTCCATCATAAATACCAAAGCAAAGTGTTAATTTAGTTAAAGATATTGGTTAAAAGACATGCAAGTTTTCTTCACCCTTTAGCAGCCAGCCTGACATCTTGAAAAGCTAGGTTATGACATAAATATCACATAATATAATGGGACATTTATTTAATTTAAACACAGAAGCTCTGATCAATGCAACATTCTAATAATGTGATCAAAGCTGCTTCAACTTTCCATGCAGCTTTTAACTATATTTAACGCATATGCAGTTGCATTTACCACCATAAAGCTGCACGGCAACTACACAACTTTATGCACTGTCTAATAACTATCGTTTATGCAGTAATTGCTCTATTTCTCTGTTAAAAATAGTTAAAATGTTTTTGTTTTGACTCCATTTCATATATTTCCCTAAATACCTAATAAACAGTAACAGGAACATAGGAAAGATATGATTAATCAATTATTTATAAATTTTTTTTGCTTTTAGCATATTTACACATTAGCGAATATCAATTTTTTTTTTTTAGATAAAGTACCTAAAAATTATATATGAATAATTAGTCTAATAGTCAAAATTTGAAGAATAAGAAAATCTCAGAAAAAAAGAGAGATTACAACATTACTTTAGAGAAGAGATGCTACCCATAGTAAGCAGTGAGATGTATTGCTATGAGCATCACCCTTCACGAGTCCCAGTGTGCCTTCCAAGACACTGATTACATGGTTTAGCAACTTCACTTCTGTTTGGTTTAAGAACATTTCTGATTCGATCAAACTGTTCAGTTTTAGGAGTCCAAATTTTTTTCCTGCCTGGTATTCTGGGTTTGTTTAATGCGCCACTTTGAGTAGGCAGGCCTTGAAAACTTTAGAAACAGCTTCAGTAGATAAAATGTAGCGCGTGGGCAACCAATCCATCCTACCATCCCATACTGAACTGATAAGCCGCAAGTTTGTGCATCCATGAAGATGCTACCAATGGGCTTCCAGTGTTAATCTATACAAAAAATATCTGCCTACAAGGTAAAATTGCTTGACTGGTACCTGTATAAAAAACACCCTTATCTGCTGTGGCCTGCGCTTGTTTAATTGAACTAATCTCTTATCCTTTCCCTTCCTCTTTCCTTACTATCCTGCTGTCCAGTTTATGCTTTACATTGGCTAGATATGCAATATAATTGGATTTATATATTGCATGTGGTGAATGCAGTAAGTCTGCATGCTTTATACACCAGACATTTTTTTTTTTAATTGATAGCATATTAGTGTATTTCATGGCTGACCCTAAAGCCAAATTGTGTCTGTTCCCTGCATTAAAGATCTGACTCGAGGCATGGAGTTATGTCTTGCCTAGGTCACTGACGCTTGCATTGGATCTTGAAATGTGCTCTGCCATAATACTTGCTTTTTTCTATAACCAGTGCTTAATATGCCTGCACAGAGATTTCTTTCTAGAGTAGATGTTAACAACAGATGTTAACATTACTAGTCTTATCTCCTTTCTTTTACCCTTAAACCTGTGACAAATATCTTTGCGCTTTAGTTTTATCTCTTGACTAGGGGATAAGTTATATCAATATAATGGGTGGCAAGGGACTTGTATAGAATAGTCATAATAAAAAAAAAATAGATTCTTGAAGCAAATACAACAGGTGCCACAACTGCTTCCAAAAGACTTTCAACCTCTTTGCTTCTTTGTCTTGTATGTGAAATCATTAGCCTATACATAAATGTGCATACCATCAAATACATAACCTGACTAATCAAACATTTGTTTATAAAACATCTTCCTAGCTATCTTAATTATCCCTATCCAGTAATCGTGTACACTGTTTCCTGATTATCATCTTCTCTCTCTGTGCTTTTTGGCTGACATCCTTCATTATTCACCCTGATAAACATAGGTTAGCATTTTCAACTTTACTTTTCAGCTTTGTTTGCAAACCTTTTCTAGCCTAATTCTTTTCATTATATGTAATTTCTCTATAAATTTAAACAGACATTTTGTAAATGTTATGACTTAAGGCAGACAATGATTGCCCCTTTTATTCAAAGCAAGACTTGTGTCTCTAATAAATTGCTATAAATGGACCCAGGGAGAAGCCAAACAATAAGTTGTCAAGGTCATCCCTTTTATCTTTGAAACACTGAATAGAAAATAATTATTCTGCAGGTATAAAATAAAAAAATAAAAAATAAAAGCTGCTGTCAACAACACAATAAGACAACTTGTGAAATGGCAGAATAAAAAACGAAAAGTCGCCACGCTAAACATTCAATTAAATGTGGTGAAAAGAAGTCCATAAAGTGAAGCAGTTCACGCTATTCTTCATAGCAACGAAAACGATAAATCAAAGTCTGAAATTCTTCCAGTATGCATCCAATTTGAGTGAATAAGGTGAATAAAAGTGCAGATCAACCAAGTGCACCTCCACCGTAAAAAATCATATGAAATGCTTCCTTACCGGAAACCTAGACTCCAAATTATAAGATTCTAGAAAAGTGCTATTCACAAATCCAGAAGGTCTAATCCTCTCCCTCTGTTATACTGATGAGGGTAATGTCATGGCTAATGATGAGGATCCCTCCACCACAACGCCCATGGGAAAGAGATAAAGAATGCCCACATAGTGTAAAACTTTTTATTTCTGTCCTGAACAAAACTTTTCCATTGTCCTGCTTCTGGCATGACTGGGTTTGATGAATGAATCAGCTGGTGAAATGTCTGAGTTCTGGCCGGTGTTCTTTTTCTCTTTCCCATGGGTGTTGTGACAGAGGGACCCTCATCATTAGCCATGACATTACCCTCATTAGTATAATAGAAAGGGGATTCTGGATTTGTGAGCAGCACTTTTCTAGACTCTTATCATTTGGAGGTTTCCGGTAAGGAGACATTTCATATGATTTACAGTGGAGGTGCACTTGGATGATTGGCACGTTAATTCACCTTATTCACTCAAACTGGATGCATACTAGGGGAATTACAAACTTTGAATTATTGTTTTTGTCACTTCTAAGAATAGCATGTACAGCTTCACTTTATGGACTTCTTTTCACCACATTTAATTGAATGTTTAGCATGGAAACTTTTAGTTTTTATTCTTCTTTAGGAGCAACCTAACCTGTCCCCAGACATTCAGCTGCAGAGAGATCTGCTGCTCTCTGTATCGGTCTGATGACCAACCAGTTGGGTCAGAGATAGAACTGTGCAGCCAGCAGTGCTTATGTTCCCTATTGATTGCACAGCTTTAGCTTTGACTCAGCAGTGAGCATGTTGGAACCCTACAGAAAGACCAGTGCTCTCACACAAAGAGCAGCACGGTGCACTCTCCAGCAGTCGGACTTTGTTCTTTGCTCAGCTACCAAAATGATCTGAGGGATATTCCACAAGATATAGCTGAAATTCTACAAAACATTATTTAATATAATAAACCACAATTGCCAGGCACTCGTATTTATTGGATGTAAGAAATTATAGGATAGTTTACTGAAAATTTTATTTTTTTAACTATGCATTTTATTTAACTGCATAAACATTTCAGAGGTAAATCAGCATAGACAGAATAGAAACTCAAGTCTTTAAAGAAAATTATCACCAGCTTCAGTACTTTGGAGCTTTCATATGAATAACAGTGTGCAGAGAATATGTCCCTGTGTTTAGCTTGCAAGTACACCTTATTTGGTCAATTCAAAGGTGATTTTTTTTTCATCAAGGCCTGTAGCGTGGGCTGTTTTTTTTTTTTTTTTTTCTTTCTTTCTTTTTTTTTTTTTAATAAAGTGGCTGAGAAGAGAGAATGCCTTGTTTTTCTCATGTAATCCCTGAGCCTATGCATACACTTTTGCAGCTGTTCAGTCACTGTACAGTCCACATGCATCCATTTACTTGGAGTATTAAAAAACAGATCTGGAGGCATCTATGGTGCATTAACATGTAGGAATGCATTATTGTGTATGTAAGAGATTTGATGTGTTCTAAAATTTCACCTCATGCTGTCACAGTTTTATCACTGCACAGTGACTGTATGGGCTTCACAAGAAAGTATGCCCCCTAGCAATGCATGTTAAATGTCTATGTAATAATCAGAAGCATAATTTGTTTTCATTTTTCTTACAACTGTGTTACCATGTGCATACTTTTGATTTTGTAAAAAGGATGAAACAAAAATTAATAACATATAAACTGATAATATGGATGTGCTTATGCTACATTTCTTTTAAATAGATTTAGTCTCTATTCAAGGATGATTTTTTTTCATAATACAGAAGCATTTAACATTAACCAATAAACACTTCTTTAGTTTCTTTATAACATGAATCCAGTCAAATTAATGGGATCTTATATGTAATTTTTTTTTTACCTAAAGAAGCTTTTTGAAGGTTTAGTAATCTGATAATCCTTTAGAAATTGTTAATTTATGTAATTATTTCTCTTTTAAAAATTGATTGGCTAAAAAGGTTACTTTGTCAGTTTAGATTTTTCCAGTTAAACCATATATAAAGCATGTTACAATTATAGTATAGTATAGTAATAATTTGCCATGTAATATTTAATTAAAAAATAAAGAATGTAACTTGATTCATTGTTTTTATTTTTTCAAATCTTAAAATAGCTTACAAAGAAGAACTTAAATTGAATTAATGTTACATATAATAATAACTAATATTTGTTAAAGAGGAACTCCGGTCAGTAAAAAAAAAATTAAAGTCAGCCGCTACAAATACTGTTCTTACTGACTTTTAATACAAAGACACTAACAAACCCTGGGATCCAGCGCTGTCATTACCCAGGCCAGTTCTTAGCCGGTCTTTGGGTCCCCAACATCACCATCTTGCTTGTGGGAAGCCAGCTGTGACTTACTGCAGCTTTACAGCCAGCCTTCTGCTGCGCATGCGCGAGTTGAGCTGCGCTTTCTGAATGGACCTGAGACGTGTCCCAGGAGGTTGTGGGCTTGGGGGGGGGGGGCAGCTTTTGTTTGGCTTGCTTCTGTGAGCTGAGCAGAAGTGGGAGCAGGTAAAAAATATTCCCAATAATGATAGAGGGGGTGGGGGGATAGGAAGAGCTTCTCTTTTCAGGTGAAGTTCTTTTTTAAATTCTAAATATAATGATAGTAATAATAATAATAGACAAACAACATTTTGATTCAGCTATAGTAACATTTTTTAACAAATAAGCTGAAATGATAAATCAAGGTGGCACTCTTACAATAAAGATGTGGATATAATTTATTTCTAAAAATAGGCCTATGCTTATTACATAGTAGGCATCATAACATATTTTCATCACAAAATTAAATATTTAATGCTAAAAAAAATCTGTAGTAAACTAAAGTAGGCTATTTATGTAACAAATGACTGGCAATTTTTAGGTTTCAGTGTTTTGGCCATAAAAATGTCCTTTGTTATCATTGTGTATTAACCAATATTGTTTCTTCTTACCATCCTGTCTCTTTCTCTTAACACAAATCAACTCCCCTGCCACTGTCTTTAAAGTCCCACATTATGTATAGGTGAACAAAATGGCAAAAAATGATGACATATTATTGTTTGGGGAAACTTGCATTTTAAACAAAAAAGTAGAGTATATAACTAAAGGCCTAATGCTGCTAGAAGCCTTACCCAACTGCTTGCTTTATACATAGATTCTAGGACTTTTGGAGCATCTTCTTGCTTTATTGGACACGCCTCTGACTTTCTTGCTTTGAGTGATCTTTAACTTCCACTGCATGTACTTTTGAGGTTCTTGGTATATTATTGTTTTTACTTCTCTTTTACCACTGTGTAATCTCTCATTCCACCAGCTTCAGTCTACATCCGTGACTCACCATTAGCCTTGGTTGAGAAAAAGAAATAAAATCAAGATAAAAAATCAAAGTGAAAATGTAAATTTGGTGACATTTGTATTGTATTTTGATGTTGACAAGCAGTTAAAGGTCTTCATATTAAAATATCTTGATTGGCTTTTAAAATAACTGAAATTAAGTTATAATTTGGAAAAAATTAGCCCCCTCCTGTCAAAAACATTTTATAAATGGCAAAGTGAGTGAGTCATGGCTCTGTTGCTAATTACACACAGCAGGGATGTCCCCCATTCATCTTCATTCATACTGCCATCACGACTGGGGACTCTTGCCCTGAAGAGCTGATTGATAGATTCTGAGTCTCTTGAAACACATTCACTGTGTCCTCTTCTTTCGCAGCAGCAAGGAAAATGTACCCAAATCTCCTGAAGCAAGGTAACTTGTACAATGGACTTTGTTTCTCTGGGACCTATACAACACCACAATACAGATTAGAGTAAAAGGGAAAAAATGCACTTATATTACCATTACAAGAATGTTTAAAAAAAGCACATTTATGTTGTTTAACATTTAAAATTGGGATTCAAAATCATTGAGACAGTCCATAAAAGGAGCATACATTTTACTGATAAACTGGTTTAAACAATTTAGAGAAAATACAGCTAAGATGGCAATCAAACCACAAATAATGTCTTTAAAATTGTAAAGCCACTCAAGAAGTTAGGTGCACCTACTATTTAACTTTCTAGAAACGTCAGTCCACTCAAACCTGAGATTTTAGTTTTGACTAGATACCAGGAGGCTGAATTAAAAATAGTCTTCTCAGACATCTCTTTGTCTGAGTTCATAAGTTAAACGACCATTATGATCTCTTCTGTTCTTTAAATATTACAATGCAGATGTTTTAGAAGGAGTAGGGAGAGTGTGAAGGAACTTAAGCAGCTAATCTTTCATAGAAGTCAAAGGTATAGTTTAAAGTGGAACTAAAACTATTTATGGTCAGCACAGCATTTGTCATAATGTGCAAGTATGCAGAGAATACTTGCGTATTATGGCAGACTTACCCCACAATCTTCTTTGCTAGCAGAGGTAAATTAGTTTTTTGCAAAAAAAGACATACAAAGTATATTTTTCCCCAAAAAAACTACCTACCACAAATGTCTTTATGTTTAGTACCACTTTAAAGCTCCAGTACCCTGAAGCAAGAATTAAGACCCAAACATTACCCTTCTGCATCCAAATACTTTGCAAACGAGAACAAGAAAAATAGACTATTTTAAAATCAAGGACTGAAATTTACATGGAAAAAAATCTTCAGAAATTGTATTATTATAAGAATTTACTTTAAGTTGCTCCTATTGACTCTCAAAAGAGCAAAGACCTTTCCAGTCTGTTAGATGTGATCTGATGATGTAAGTTGTAAGCCTCACATTATACCCCTAGTGAGGTAGGAAATACTCTGATGGACAGTAACTATTTTCTGTTGGCTGGCAATACTGTTGTTCAAGGGTGCATTTCAAATGGCATAGTGCAAGAAAGATGGGAACTTGGTGAGTCTGGAGTCATTGTTAAACATTGGACTTGACATCAGTGGAGACTGTAGGGCTTCCAGCTGCAGTAAGATCTTCACTACAGGAAGTCCCTGAGTTACGAACACAATAGGGACTATAGGTTTGTTCGTAAGTCGAAGTTGTTCGTAAGTCGCAACACTGCATTCGTAAGTGTAAGGTCTGCCTGTGCGTGGATGTGGAATGTTCCGGGTGCTTGTTATGTTATCTGGGGTTCTTCTGGTCATGCAGTACATGTAGTACTGCAGTATGGGATGTGTCCAGAGGAATCCAGGACCAGCGTGGAGCACAAGTGGCTGGCATTTGAGGCCGTTCGTAAGTAGGAGTCGTTCGTAACTTGGGTGTTCGTAACTCGGGGACTGCCTGTATCACATGCGCACTACAACTTTACATTAAATTTCAATATACAGTGTGACTGATTAACTAAAGGCAAATGGGCTGTTCACTCCACAAGGGAATTTTCCCTAGAGCTTAGTGAGCTAAGTAAAGCTCTGCTGATTTACATCATCCAATTGTGTGCAAGCAAAAATTTTATTTTTTCCTCGCAAGTGATTGGGTAGTGTTTGAAAAGTGAAATCACTACATGCACCCAGCTCTTAGGCAAACTCTCTTGCAAAGTGAACAGCCAGTTTGCCTTTAGTAAATCAGCCCCAGTGTGTAATACACTTTCATTATGATACAAGTATATTCTACTGAGGCAGAGCAAATGGCAGGGAGCCTAATGGCACCCAGGAGTAGGGGTCAAATCACAGCAGAGACTCCTGTTCCTTTAAATCTGACAGGAATCCCCAAGATCTGTGAGCATTTTATCTGAACAGTATTCACCCATCATCGATATCAGTTGTGACTGCCTAAAAATAAATGGCATACTGTGGCATAAAATTACATTACCTATCTTGCTAGTGATGATTTACAAAATATTTTAGTCAAGGTTTTAGATTATTGAACCATGGTGCTGCTTTAAATTTATTTTTGGAAAAAAAATCAAATGGCTGTACTTAAATTGTTTTGATGTTCACTTGGTAAGTCTTTCAAGTCTGATAAATCATCTTACAATAGGAAGACAAGGAATAAAAGAGTTGTCTGCTAGTCCCACTGCACATATGGAGCACAAAGCACTAATTTCTTCCATGTTTATGAATATATCATGTTTATATTGCCATGCATGACTACATGCACCAGGCATTTAGGTTGTATTTTAAATATGCAATTGCATACATTATACTTTAGGTTGACAATGTTGGAGAGAATGGATGCTCTCCATAATGTTATAGGGGGGTATGGAGTTGTCATACAGTTTATTTAATTTTTTTTATTGAATGAGGACAGTCCTTTTAACAGTATTGCTGCTATCAGAAAAAGGTCAAGCCAAGCTATAGTCCTGAAAATGTATATTTTTAATAGCTTAGTTACGCTATTACAATAGCTCTACTCTGTATTAACTGTCATGGTTATATGATTTGAACCCTTCTTTGGAGTGTGCTGAAAGCACATCGTCATTTCTGTCACCCAGGCCTGCAGGTACATCAGTGTCACAAGGTATCACCTCAAAGTTTTGGCAACCTTCTAAGCCAACTACCATGAATGCCACCCCTGCCCAAACAAATGTAATGCCTGCCAGAGGTAATTCCGTGAGATTTGGTGCCAATACAAGTCCAGGAAAACCCACTTTTACAAGCCAGAAAGTGGTTAAGCCCTCACCCCCAATTACTTCCTCTTATAAAAGGTATTAAGATAACAGATATTAACATAATAATCAGTGTTTTGCAGATTGAAGTTCTTCATAATAGCTTCCTAACAATGTACTGGTAAAGATTTGTGAGTTTTATTATGTATTGGACAACAACACAACTAATGTTTATATTTAACATTTAGTTCATGATTTAACCAATGAAAACCCAACACGCTCACATCAGAGAAGTACTAGTATAATATTTGGAGCTACTCTGCTAATGTTTCTGAAATTGCAGAGTTCTTCGATGCTTCCATATTAGAACTTCTGACATTTTGATCAAATAAATGTGTTTATGGAGTTTCTAGTGATGCTTCAAAATGCTTATAACCTTATCTAGTCCATTATATGTCCATTAGTCCACACTACAAATGCCCCACTTTAACTAGGGTTAAAAGATTTTTCATCTTTCTCAAAGAGTTTTTACTACAACATTAAGCAGTTGCCCTGATTTGTCAAGTTTTCTAGGTTACATTTATTGTTTTAAAATTGCATTATTTTTTTTCACTAGGAGTAAATGTGTAGTACCTGATTGACTGAACTGGTTACTACTGATTTTTTTATTCAATATTCAAGTTATTACATCAACTAGTCTTTATAATTCCATTAAAGCACATAATATTCCCTCACAAATTCTCCAAGCAATATTATGTTTCAGCACCTCATTCCTCTGGTAGCTTGATAACATACAACAAGCATTAATGAATTTGAAATAGTTGGAAATATAACTCCTTCATCACCTGGGTGGACTTTGTCAGGTGTGCTGTTATGTCAAATATGTAGACATATGGTTACCAGTAAATCTAATTATAGTCTATTTTGCTACACAGAAGCAAGGCACATGGCTAGTCATGAGAATGTATTGAAACTATGGACAGAAAATATTTAAATATATATTAACCAACATATATTTTATAGCACATTTTGCACATTTAATCATGGTATGAATTAAAACATGCTTGCAGACCATGCTTGTGAAAATACACAGAATCCTGATGATTTTATAAATAAATCTTGCTGCATATGTAGAGTAACCAAACCTACCCCTTTGCTCAAAAGCGCGTGCACTTTCCTAGTATCCCTTAACACAAATAAATGGTCATGAAGAATAATTCTAATTGTTTTTTTTCTATATTTAAATTAAGTAGGATAATTTATGCTTAAGACATTCAAAATAAGACATTCAAAATAGTGAGGTCTTTGCATTGTTTAAGGATTATACACCAGTAAGAGGGATATCCTTGATGGATCTACAAGCAACACAATTTACTATAGTCAAGGTTCTGGAGCTATTGACTACCCCCTTCTATGTTATATCAAGTAAAAGATAAACCGCCTTGTTACTAGCCAGCTAGTAATGTAAAATAGCCATTGTAAAAAAACGAATTTGCTTTAATCACAAATTCTAAATCATCCCGTATGAATAAGATCCTCTGGGGAAAAATAACACAAAACTTTTAAGTCAGGTCTCATATACTATACTGTATACATAATCTGTTCTTTTAGCCTGCTAAAAAGAAAAATGAAAAAGTATATATTGTTAACTTTAGGTGCTAAGCTGCTGTGCTTATTATTTCTGGGTCTAGAGTATAGATGGCTCTATTCCATTGTTTTTTTTTGTTTTTTGTTTTTTATGTAATCAAAATTTATTGATTTTAAAAAAGTAAAAAGACAAGCGACACATATAACATTTGTTCTAGTTTGTACAGTGAGACATCAGTATCCAATAGTAATAAGATGCATAGTTATATAATCACTTGTTATTTAATTGTAAGCCTTCCACTCAAGATAGATACTAGAGTGTTACAATTTGTATCTTCAAAACTGTATATACATTCTATTTTGTCATTGAGTATTACTGTATATACATATGGTAGTGGTAATGTCATACAATCAGATGTACATTCAAAAAAAAATCTTGACGTGTTCCAGAAATCATTTCGAGGAACTATAAAACCATAATCCAATGGCTATATTAGAGGATCTATGCGGGTGAATTTCACTATGTTCTCAATATCTATCAGGGTCTGTGATCTCATAAGAGTAGTATATCCATCCTGCCCATATATTGTTTTGCCTCCCAGTAAATCTCCCAATAGGCAGGAGCTGGTAGTCAGGGGGTCAGGTGCTAATCCCATGTCTGTAAAGTGCATTCTTGTCTGGGGTGGAAATGGGTCAAGCAGTGGAACCGGAAATTTAATCAAGTGTTATCTCCCAAGAGATGAGGAACCAAAAGTGTCTGCTGCAATGCTCTCCCCTTGCTACACCTCTTTTATATCAACACAAACACTCAGATCTAAATTAAAAGTTCTCAATCTCAGCATGCATATCTTTTTCATTTAATGTCATGGAGCTTTATAGACTTTTTCAAAAAGCTTGAAAAAATCTTCTGCAGTCTATTTTGTAGCATTTGTCTATCCTAACCTTTCCACTATTGAACACTCTATTCTCTTGCCCTTTCCATGTCCTGACATAGTAATCTGCTGTTATCTCTGTTGCACTGCAAATAAACTCACCTGTCTTTTCCATTTAATAGCATAGAAGTCATCCAACTATTCTGTAAGGTGTCATGCCATCTTTATTTAAAAGTACCTAGTTTACATATAATCTGCTTGCCTCCTTTTTTCTCCAAAACACACTTATATGTTATATTCCATTTCAGACACACCCTTTTATTTTGTAGTATAGAATTCACCTGTCCTGTTTCATATTACCCAACTTTCTTGCCTACTGTATTTCACAATACACAGCTTACCTGCCCCTTCCATTCCACAGCAGAAAACTCACCTGTCCCTTCCATTCCACAGCACAGAGCTCAACTGTCCCTTCGATACCACATTACAGAGCTCACATGTCCCTTCCATTCCACAGAACACAGTTCACTTGCCCCTGCTTTTTGTAGCAAAAATTTCACCCGTCCCTTCTTTTCCACAGCAGAGAATTTGCCTTCTGCTCCCATTCTACAGAACAGAAACCACCAGCCTCTCCCATTCCATAGCACAAAGCTAACCAACCTCTTTTATCAACAGCACAGCACCCTTCATAAGCAAAGAGGACACTTCATAAGCAAAGAGGTGTCACCTGTCATCTCTATGAAACAACACAGGGATGTTTCTACTCTCTAGTATTGAGCCAACTTGTCCTTTCTACCTTCTATCTTGGAGTCCTTACTGTGTTTTAGCTTGGAGCCTACCTGTCCTTTCTACTCTGTAGAAGCCCATGTGCCCTTTCCACCATGTAGCATATAGCTCACCTCTCCTTTCTAGCTTGCGGCTAACCTGTCTTTTCTACTCTCTACCAAGAAGCCCACTAATCTTTTCTACACTATAGCCTGAAGCCCATCAGTCCTTTCCACTTTCTAACATGAAGCTCATCTGCCCTTTTTACTCTCTAGCATGCAGGCCATCTGTCCTTTCTACTTATGAGCCTGGAGTCCACTTGCCCTTTTCTACCCATAGAACCCACCTGTCTTTTGTGCTTTCTAACGTGGAGCCCACTCCTCCTTTCTTCTTTTTACTTTTTAGCATTCTGTCCTTTCCACATTCAAAGATGAAGCTCAAATGCTCTTTCTACTAAATAGCTTGAGGCCCACCTGTCCTTTCTATTCTATAGCATTCAGCCTACCTGTGCTTTCAACTCCATAGCTTGAAGCCCATCTGTGCTTTCTACTTCCTATCTTGAAGCTCACCTGTCCTTTCTACTTTCTAGCTATGAAGCTTATCTGTTCTTTCTACTCTCTAGCTTGAAGCCCATCTGTCCTTTCTAATTTCTAGCTTGGAGCTGACCAATCTTTTCTCCTCTCTAGCTTAGAACTCACCTGTCCTTTCTAATATCTAGTGTCTGACATAGAGCCCACCTGTTCTGTCCACTCTCTAGTTTGGAGCCCAGCTCTGCTTTTTACTTGCTAGTGTGAAGCTTACCTACCTTTTCTAGTCTCTAGTATGGAGCTCACCTGGCCTTTTTAATCTTAACTTGGAGCTGACCTGTTCTTTACACTCTCTAGCATGGAGACCACCAGCCCTTGTTACTTGGCCCTCAGCTGTCCTTTCTATTTCCTTGCCTGGAGCCCAGGTGTCTTTTCTACTGCCTAGTATGGAGTTCATCCATCCTTCTACTATCTAGCATGCAGCTTACCTGCCGTTTCTATCCTCTGGCTTGAAGCTGTCCTGTCCTTTCTACCCTATAGCATAGAGCCCACCTGTGTTTTCTACTTTCTAGCTTGGGGCCCATCTGTCCTTTCTACTTTGTATCTTGGAGCTCACCTGTCCTTTCCGTCTTCTGACATAAAGCTCACCTGCTCCTCCTTGAATCCACATCTGCCTTTTCTACTGTCTAGCATGAAGCCTACCTGTCCTCTTTATTCATTAGCATGGCACCCATCTGCTATTTTTTACTCACAGGAGTTGTTCTCACATGCCTACTGTAATAGCTAGCACAGATATCACTTGGTATGTCTATTCTTTAGTATGGTGCTTTCCAAGCCCTCCTGCTTTCTAGCTTGGAGATCACCTGTCCTTTCTGCCTTTAAGCTTCGAGCTTACCTCCCTACTATGTAGCTTAGAGCCCACTTGTCCTTTCTACTCTGTAACGTGAAGATCACCCGGCCTTTCTGTTCTGTAGCTTCAGTTTAACTGTCCTTTCTACTCTCTAGTGTGCAGCTCAACTGTCCTATTCTATTTTTAGCATAGTGTCTTCCTGGCCTTCCTACTCTCCTTCCCTTTTGACTATCTAACTTGGAGCCCACCTGTCCTTTCCACTCTCCAGCACTGAGCACACCTAGTCTTTCTGTTCTCTAGTATGGTGCCCACCTATAATTTAAATTTTCTAGCATGGAATTCATCTACACGTTCTGCCCTCTAACTTGGAGCCCACCTGTATTTTCTATTCTCTAGCTAGGGCTTAGCTTTGTTTTCTACCCTCTAACCATCCTTTCCTTTGTTACTTTTGTTTGTTACTTTTTTTTACCATGGAGCTCATCTGTCTTTTTTTTTCTTTTTAGCAAAAAGTTTACCTTTTATTCCTGTTTCATAATTTAGCTTTCCTGCACTTTTCATTTCTTCACATGGATTATACCCATTCTTTCTATTTGCAGTAATGCAGCATGTCTGTCCTTTCTATTTCCAAGCATAGAGCACACCTGTCCTTTCTATTTCCATGCATGAAAAATGCCTGTCCATGCTATTTTAAAACACAGATTTCACCTGTCCTTTCTACTACTCTACTACTTTGCAGTGTTTAGCATAGAATGTATCTATGTTTCTACTTTCTAGCATGGAGAGAACATCTACTCCATTGCCTATCTTTCTTATACTTTTCATTTCATTGTGCAAAAATTACCTACCAGTTATGTTCCATAGAGCTCTATTAAAGATTACTTGTGCATTTTATTTCACAGCTTGGAGGTTAACGGTCCTTTCTGTGCTCAAGCATGAAGCTGTCCTGTCCTTTCTACTCCCTAGTCTTGCTCTCCTATACTGTCTATTCAATTGCAAAGAATTCACTTTCCATCAGAAAATGCCCAACTCTAATTCATTCCCTAGTTTTGAATTCACGTCCTTTCTACTCTCTAGCATGGAGTCCACCTCAATATTCTAGCTCTACTGTCCTATCTAGATCTCACCTGTCAGTTCTACTCTCTAGCATAGAGCCCATCTGTCTTTTCCATTCTATAGCATGTTCTTTCTATGCTCTGGCATGGAGCCCACCTGTCCTTTCTCCTTCCTATTTTCTAGTTAATCTATATTCTATGCTTTATTGATTAACTTGAAGTCCACCTGTCCTTCTTACTCTCTAGCATGGAGCCCCTCTGTCCTCTACCCCCTTATTATTGAGCTTACCTGTCCTTTCTACTCTTTTGCATGGAGCTCACCTGAACTTTTTAGTCTCTAGTATGGTGCTCATCTTTCCTTTTGACTTTCCAGCATAGAACTCTCCTGCCCTTCTTACTGTCTAATTTGGAGCCCACCCGTCCTTTTCTACTTTCTAGCATGGAGCTCATCTGTCATTTCTACTCTCTACTATGATGCTCACTTGTCCTTTCTACTCTCTAGTGTGCAGCTTACATATCTTTGTTACTCTCAAGCTTGGAGCCCACCTGTCTCTTCTACTACCTAGCTTGGAGCCCACCTATAATTTTTACTACCTAGCATGGAGCTTACTTGCTGATTCAATTCTCTAGCTTTGAGCCCTCTTGTCTTTCTGTTAACTTGGGGCTCTACTGCATGGAACCCTTCTTTCCTTTGTAGCATGAAGCTCATCAGTCTTTTCTACTTTATAGCATTACGTATACCTTTTATTCCTTCTTCATAATATTGCTCCTCTATACTTTGAATTTCCTCAGATGGTATATACCTGTAGTTTCTATTTACAAGACTGCAGGATGTCTGATCTTTCTATTTCGAAGAACATAGCATGCCTGTCCTTTCTATTTCCAAGCCTAGACTTCACCTGTCTTTCTACTGTCTAGCAAGGAGTACGTTCAAGTCTTTGGAATGGAACTTATTAATGCTTTTTACTATCTAGCATGAAAAGAATTTGCCCTTTCTATTCTATTGCCTATCTCTCCTATAATTTTCAGTTGTGTAGAAAACACGTCCTTTCTATTCCATAGAAAACATTGTAGATCTTTTGTCCATTGTATTTCGCAGCATGGCACTCAACTGTCCTTTCTGTTTTCAGCTTAGAGCTCTCCTAATCTTTCTACTCCTTAGTTTTGCCCTCCTATACGGTTTATCCTATTTTACAAAGCTCATTTGTTCTTTCTATAAAATAATACTCAACTTGGATCCATTCTCACCTGTCTTTTTCTACTCTCTACCATGAAACCCACGTGTCCTTTCTACTTTCTATCTTGGAGTTCACCTGTCCTTTCTATGTTTTAGCTTGGAGCTCACCTATCCTTTCTATTCTGAAGCTTGGAGCCTATCCTTGCTTTCTACTCTCTTAAATGGAGTTAATCTGTATTTTTCTGTACTTTTTAGCTTAGAGTCCACCTGTTGGTTCTGCTCTCTAGCTTAAAACCGATCTGTGCTTTCTACTCTATCTGTGCTTTCTATTGCTTGTAGGCCACTAGTCCCTTCTATTTTTTACTCTCTAGCTTGGGGGTCTATTGCATTTAACTCTCCTTTCCTTTTTTTTACAGCATGAAGCCTGCCTGTCCTTTCTTTTTTCTTTCATGAAATGTAACTATTATTCTTATGTCATCATTTCATCACTCCTATCAGTTTAATTTTCTGTCTGGGAGAACAGTTGGAGCTCATCTGTCATTTTGCTTTATAACTCTGCTGTCTTATCAGTTTCATTCCACAACATGGGGCGGACTTGCCCTTTCTATTCCACAGCATGGCATCTACTTGCAATTTCAGCTCTTTGCTTTTTCATCCCAGTAGACTTCTACGTTTGCCTCATATCACACACCTGCCTCACAGGAGGCACTCCATTCCCTGCTACATTGCACATGTCTGTATTTTATGTTTTTCTCAACCTATACATGCCACCTTTGCATTCCAGTCTCTGATATCTTTCCTATTCCAATTTCCTTACACAATTTTTGCACTTAGAAATTGCCCCATCTTGTTTTCATCTATGAGTGTAATGATTTAACATCCTGCAAATTCTACCAGATACATAATTGTTCTCATGGTTGGCATACGATATGTCTAGTTCCTGTTCTTTTCAAAGCTGCCCCCCTAATCCATGTGCCCAGCCCCTAATCTACACCAAGGGTGCTGGACGCATGCATTCTAATGGGGGTATTTTTTTTTTTAGAAGCACATGATTAGAACCTGTGTCTCTAATGGGCTTAAAAAAAGGGTGGGCTCAGGGTGCAGAGCACTGCGCCCTGAGCTTACCCATTTGTGTGATTTTGAATTTTAATTCGCTATTGTCTTGCTGATTTACCTCCCGGCCAATCAAGAAGTGGGCCCCTACACCCGATTGGCCAAGAGGAGAAGCAATCCTATTGGCCGCCTAGGAGGAGGGAGGAGACGCACGGCGAAAGCCATCATTATGCTGAGGAGGAGGAGACACAGGGGTAGCCGTCGCCTGCTGTCCGGAGGAAGCACTGCTCACGACCTAGATGGGGTAATTGCGGGTCTGGTGACTGACCAACTGACCGGGGGGATATTGGTGGCTGTGGGTGCATTGTTTGCCGTGTGCCCCCAAAAAATATACCACCAGCAACCACGGAGCCGCACAGCTGATTTTTCCACAGATTACTCATTATAATTTAACTATCTTTTTCATTTGAAGTACATTTTATATCACTTAAAAACATAAATTTTGTTCCTGTGCAAAACAATGAGTTATTTTTAAAAAGCAATGCAGCATACATTTAGGGTTAACATTGCTATGGATTTTCAAACCCTTCTAACATTTGTTAGAAACCAAAATCCCCTAAATTAAAGTGTAACTATAACAATTTTTTTTTTTTAGTTTTAGATAGAATGAGTAAAGATTACAACCCTTGTCAGGTTTTACTGTTAAACAAGACTCCGCTAGAGAGTCTCTGTAGCTCTGAGGGGAAGGTCTGAAATGGGGGGAGGCTCTGCTGATTTTATCATCCAATCATGTACAAGCAAAAAAGCAGGGTTTTTTTTCCTTGCATGTCCCCCTCAGATCTACAGCAACTATACTTCCAAGTGCACTTCCAAGTGCATTTATAGTGCAAAGTGGATTTGCCTTTAGTAAATCAACCCCAACGTGTTGCTGTTAGAGATATTTCCTAAAACTTTCTGATGTGGGGACAACCTTTTTACCAGAAAAAGGGAGGTGTAATCCTTGCCCATGCTTACCACAACTAAAAAAAGTTTTGGTCACTTTAGATATGCCGATTAAGAGCAGGTTGGTCCACTTCTATTTAAACAGAAAGAAAACTCCAACAAACAAACAGCTTCCCTTAACAATATTCAGCCTCCCGGTTTCTTTGGCAGCCCTGCTGCTCAGGCCTCATGCTTTGGTCCTCCTGACCATCTGACACAGCACTCCTGAGCTCTCGTACAAATGCAGTAGCTCTCTCAGCTCTCTGTCTCTTTCCTGGAGCTCCCTGCTGCTCCATCTCTCAGGCTCGGGCCTCGGTCTCTCCTGTCCTGTCCCAGACAGCATGGTGCAGATATGTACACTTCTCTGGCTGCTCCCTTGCAACCACACATGGATTTCTCGGGAGGATGGAGCCCTGGAGTATGGTCAGATCTCTAAGGGTTACAAACTCCTGCCCTCTGGTTACTGGCTACTGGCAAAACCCAGACCCTGGGTTGGGGACCCTTTGTCACTTTCTCCTACATTTTCACTGTGGCATGGCCTTGCACTATCACAATATTCTATCAATTACTTTTCATTTTGCAATTTATGGTATTTACTACATCATTTTAAACAATGGTGAAAATCTATAATAAATTCTACATTTTGTAGTTTAATAATATTTACAATATTTCACATGGATTTCTATGTCTCCTGTTCCTCTTAAACTTGCTTCCAACAGACCACATTTTTTGTTATTTATTCTTTCTGTATCATTTTGCACACTACAAAATACACAAAATATCTTATAACATTCCTTACCCACCCTCCACACACAATAAAAAAAAAGGAAAAAAGAGCCCACTCCCCCCCCTCCACACACACACACACATATACACACATATGATGATGACCCAAAAATCCTCTTACTACTTCCCTAATGCCACTGAAACACTTACAATGGGATCTTTGTCCTCAGTAAATCTCCAGTCTTTTTCAGAATCTCATATCTCAGGGACTTGATGTACAATATAAGTCCTCCCACCACTACCACAGCAAGCAAGTGCTGAAAGAGTTGACCCAATAGTAAGTTAAAAAACAGGAACTGTAGTAGTCATCCTAGACACAATTACTTGATAACCCTCATACAAATGTCTTTAAACTTTGGAATTTTTTGTTGCAAAACTGCAAACAGCCTAAGAAAGACTGCACTGGGCATACAGGGTTAATGTCAGTGCAGGTTGGGATGGCCAGAAGCTCTTAGGGCTATAAATGTACACTGCTAGGACAGCTAATCAGATTCTCATTACTGCAAAACCTGCAGAAGGGGAACTGTGACTAGCGAAAACAATTCTAAAATCACCTCCTGTGCTCAGACATCAGCTATTCTTGACTGGAAATGTCACAAAGGGTTAAAGTGGTTGTAAAGGCTGAAGGTTTTTTACCTTCATGCTTTCTATGCATGAAGGTAAAAAATCTTCTGTGTGCTGTTCCCCCTACAGCCCCCCTAATACTCACCTAAGCCACCTTCGATCCAGCAATGTGCAGAAGAGACTCGGCTGTCCCGGGACTTCCTCTTCATATTGGCTCCCACTGCTGTCAATCACAGCCAATGAGCTAATGAGGAGAGAGCAGGGGTGGGGCTGAGCTCGCTCCTGAGCCCAGCTCTATGCATTCATAAGACATATAGTGCGGGAGCAAGCAAGCACCAGTGCCCCTTAGCAAGCGGCTTGCTATTTTGGGCTCTGGTCAAGGGAGAGGAGCCAGGAGTGTTGGCGGGGGGCCACAAGAAGAGGAGGATCAGGTCTTCTCTGTGCAAAACCACTGCAAAGAGAAAGTAAGTATGACATGTTTGTTAATATTTTTTTTTCAAATCAGAACCTTTAATGTCACTTTAAGGGTCAATGTCAGCAGCAACTTCTGCAGTAATTAATGATACTGTACTAAATTTCCGTTATCTCCACACGCACACATATTTTTCAATGTTTCATTTACCCCAATAGCCCCTATAACGGGGCCTTCTTCCAACCCCATGCCCCATAGCACCCATGTAGATATCTATAGCTAGTGGTATGCAACTGGTGTCCACTCTACTCTTTAAAACCATTGCCAGACAGAGCTATGTTATGGAACAAATGGAATGAAAGCTCTTATTAGTTTATGGGAGCAAAACCTCTTTTTAAATTAACCAGAGCTGCTCAGCTAAGACATTCCATAAAGTATGAATAGCCTAATTTCATTTGTATTCATAGAAATGGATGTTGTTCTAAAACTGCAATAGGGTTATACTGGGTTCACATATATGCGGGTCCCGTTTTAATTCAGAGTTCGGTACGGCTTCCATTCAGCAGTTCAAGTGCGAGTCAGTTCGAAATTTGACACTGAAATCACACCTGGACTGAAAAACCCACAGAACTCTTTTTTAATTTGCACCGCAACCGGCTTGCATATATGTGAACCGGCTCTATTGAAAGCCAGTCTGCTTCACATGTTATGCAAATGAATCGAATGCGGCTCAAAACGTATCCGATTCACATATACTGTATGTAAACTGAGCCTAAAGGAGACTAGTTCTGAGAGAAATATCTGGTCTGCTGTTCTTCCTGGAACAAGTACTGGAAGCAGAAAAGGAAGTCAAAACACCACATCGCCATAATTTTTCCTGTTCAAAGATTAAAGAGTGTGGAAACCACTGTGTAAGCATGAAAGTCAGGCGATTCCCATTTACAGAATGAGGAGCCAGCAATCCCAGCCTTTGTATTTTTCTCAGCACTTAACAAGTTTTGGAATAATAACAACTCTAGTGCTAGTGAAAATGCAAGAGTTGAGCCATTGAAAGATTCTTCATAGAAGAAATAGTTGACGATTCTGGCTACTAGTCAGTGCAATCTTCATTATGTCTCTGTGAAATTGAGTAAAACTGCTGTGGAGAAATGTCTCTTGTGGAATCATCAATTGCTAAAAAGTCAGCAGGTGAATCAACTCATTGGAGCCCAACCGAAAAAAAAAAAAAAAATTGATAGCTTTTTAAATACACAGAATTTGTTTCTATAACCTTTCTTTCATGCCAACTTACAACTTTTCGATCCTTTTAAAACACTATAAATGTTATTCTACAACCATCTATACTAGAATACCATATGCTGTATATTACAGTAGAAAAAAACACTCGTGTTGCAGGGATACTTGGAATGGCTTTGCACTAAATGCTTATGAAGCATGAATGTAACCAGTATGACTGTACTGTTTCCTAAGACAGAATCAGATGTTGCATTCATAAAAAATATATATATATATATTGATGTCTGTAAATTTTTTATTTTCCAAATTACCTGCATAGAAAATCTAATCTATTTTGTACAGTGATACTGCTGACATCTGATTGAATATATTAACCTTAACCTTATTTTTTCAGGTTGCATCCTGGTTCTGCCTGTATTTATATTTCCTTCCAACTATAGAACCTGCCTAGTTGTTTAAATGTAGCTTAGTTTTTTTGCTGCTTCTAACAATAGGTATTTTGAGCTCATACAAACTCAGTAAGCACAATAACAAAGAAAACTGCAATATGTGAAATAAAAATGTATTTGTGTATGAGAGCAGCAGTTGCTTTTAGCTTTAACACATCTAAAGCATACAACCTAGAATGTCGTGTTTTCTTACTGGCTTTAACTTTACTCAGTAGCCCAGTTGAGCATGCACCAGCACCAGCCAACACAGAATTTGTGAACAAACCTGCCGCTTCTGCAAATCAAACTGCTACTGCTGAGCTATACACAGCCCAACAACACCCAGCATCACCGCTTCCAACTGCAGCTGCTTCCTCTGCCCCCCCTGCTGCTTTCTCACCTTTCAGCGAGAGGTAACGCTTTATTTTTGCTTATATGTTGTATATTTTGCTATGAAGACTACAAATATTTCCAAAAAAAATATTAGATTAATATGAATGTGCATGTCACCATGGCAAATGGATTAAGCCAACTGCTTAATAGGAGATATCAGAAGGTGTCTACACAGATTCTGTCTGCTCCCTTCTTACACCTAGGAGTCTCTGCTCAGGGTGGGGGGAGTTCCGGACTCCGACCAAGCTGGAATTGTTTACATTCCACATCCTGCAGCAGCAAGATATTCATTAAAAACGAATATTGCCACCTTGTAGTGCTGCTATTATTGTGTTGTTGGTCAAATCAACTTGCTATAATGACATATTTAACATTAGCAGGCATTTGTAGGATTACAAATCATGTTTACTTGTACAGAAATTACAGAGTGCAGTCCACCATTTTCTGAGCATGAATCATGGCCATTATTTATAAAGAGAAACAGAACAATCTAGAGAATGTGGATCCAGAACATTTGTCTGCCTTCAGAATACTGTTTAGGAACTGATTGTCTGACAAAATGACAATTTCAGGGATACAGACATCTAGCACTGGATAAAGTTTAGGAAATGATATATAAATATACAAATAAGAGTTGAGAATCTTTAGCTTTTAACTTTAAAATGCCCATGAAGTGAAATACTATTTTTTACCATGTAATTTATGTTAACATGTATGTTGTGTATTTTATGTGTGTTACTAATAACATGCAATCATTAAAGATCAGGTTCTACTTTTCCATATACAAATTACAGCTGATTTAGCAGCCAATATTACATTGAAAAACAACCACACAATACAAAATAATATAAGGTCATCTCAACCATTCAGAGATGTTTCTAAAAACAAGAGGCTGTTTTTGCATGTAGCTTACTAAGTGCAAGAGAAAATATCCTGGGCAGCTAAAACCCAAGAAAATTATTCTACTCAAATAATCAAAGTATGCAACACCCAAAATAGTAATTTTCTTGTCATCAAGGGTGCACTCACACTGGCAGTTTTGACCGATCCCAGGCATGGTTCACCTCCTTGGTCCAGTTCAAGTGGTTGTAAAACTCTACCTATACCCAGTGACGTCACTATCCTGTCAATCAGTTGGAGGTCCCTCACCTGTTATCATTTTTCTCTTGATGTCTGGAAAACTTATCACAAGTGATTCATACTGATAGCAGAGGAGCAAAGCAACAGACAGAAATGGCACTTAGTGCTTTTAATTGAGACAAGTACACACTATACAGGGATATGCTTTGTTCATATATTATGTCTGAGGTTTATAACCACATTAAGCAAACATTGCCCAGGACCAGATGTGGTCCTAGGCACAGTTCACTTGTGGTCTGAAACATTTCGGTTCAGTTTGAGTACAAACTGTACCAGAGCTCATAACTCTCCATAGATGACTATGCACAGAAGCAGTGATCATTGTGGTCTGGTTAGCAGAGGTGATGATGTAAGTGTGCTTGGGAACACTTGTAAGTGTATCCAGTATGAGTGCAGATCAGTTGGAGAGTGGAGAGGGGGACAATCAAACTTAGGCATGGTTCAGTTCAACCAATCCTAGTGAGCATCCTCAAAGTTTTATTATTAACAGTTAGCTACACCAGTAAAATCTGGTTAGTGTACTGTATGATCAAAGGTCAACCATGATCAGTCAAAAATGCATTTTTATAAGCTACGGAAGAGATTTTAACACATACAGTATATTTACGCTTAGTTATACAGGTTCTTCCGTGTAGTTTAACCAATAGAATTTAAATATATTTCCTATTGCGATATGGAGTCAAGGACTTTCATAATTAATTGAGCCTTAAAGGCAATCTTTTTATGAGAGAAACTAGTTTTCACTTCCAGGCAACTAGCATTTTCTAATGGGGAGGTCAGCAGTGGCATGCTAGTTGTCTGGAAGTGATGCTGATCCACTGGCTTATTGCATTACAAATGTACAGATAATGATCTTTTTCTGAGCTGTACACTTATTCCAAGTCAGTGATTCAGAAGGTACCAAAGCCAGTGAGTAGGATAACAACCAGGCAACTAGCACTTTCAAGAGGTCAGCAATGGCAGACAGTTCCTTGTTTTTGCAAGAAATGTGTGGACAATATAAACCGCCTCTGCCTCATATTAATCTGCGCCTTTAAATTACTCCGTAATCTGCTGTAGTAGACTTATGCCGCTACTTTAAATATTGAACATATAATCAAGCAATAAGTCATAAATCATGAATAAGCGTGCCAAGTCTCTGATTTGTTTTGCTTATTGAAGCAGCGCTAAGTGTCCGATGTCATAAAACACTCTATATAGAACAGATGTTGGAGAAAATAGGAAAGTTCAAAATAGATCTGTGGTCTGTGGGTATGTAGAAATACGTAGAAATCCTTCCACCAATAGTGATCACCGCGTGAGGGGGTCACCCCCCGTGAGATTGCACTCACCACAATTTCAATAACCACAAGACTTTGAATGGCAATCTTTAAAACTCTCCGTCTCCTTAATTCAACCACCAGGTGGCGTGAAACCCTCTCCTTTTAGCTGTATACAGCAAGTTTCTGTGATGTCATTCCTCCTCACTGCTGAATTTGAAAGGGACTTGCTGCTTCCTTCCTTTGCCAGTCCTGATACTACATCTCCCATGAACCGTTGATGCTTGACCCAGTTGTTGCCCTGACCTTACAAGGCTCCCGACCCTTCTGACACTCAGAATTTGTGACTACATAATTAAGTGCAGAAAACACGCTTTGATAATGCCTCTCGTGTGGAGTAGGATGAATCCTCTCTTTTGATCCTTATCTCTGGAACTCCAGATAGTCCGGAAAAAGAAAAAAATATATAACACCGCCACACGGACCTCCACTGTGATGACACAACGTTCTGGCTCTGAAATCCTACCCTTCACGATTTGCATAAAAATGAATCCTTAGGGCCCTTGTTTTTCTCTCGTCAGGTTTTTGACAGATATTCAGCAATATTTTTAATATTATGTTGTAACGTGTGGTTATTTTTATGTTTATTCAAAAAATATACACTATGCCAACAGTAATTAAGGGAAGGAGGATTTTGACAATGATTATCAAAGTGGATTAAGTAGAACGGTATCTAATGATATTTGTTGTTTGGAACTTTCATTGCTAGTAAATGTCTTGCTGTGGACAGTTCATGGAATTGTGGTAATCGAGGGGTCTCAGCTGCATTTCATCCGTCTGTCTGTTTTGTGTCTCATGCATTGCTGTGTCATTTGCAGAGCTCCAACTGCTGCCAGCATTTCTCCTTCACAGAACAAACCCATCCTGGGCGCTAAGAACATATCTGCTGCAGCCTCCACTATATCTTCTGCCATTTCTTCACAGTCTAGGTACACATTTGCTTCTTTGCGTCATGTTTTGAATGTGTTTCCATATCTGTTTACTGTTCATGCTCATACAACAGGTCATTACATGAACTATGTTCTTGATAAATGGTTGGAACACAAAGGTTCTATATAATAGCTGTGACAGCTGTTCCTTGTAACATTATTTAACAGATGATGACATTGTAAATGTTGAAAGGTTTTACATGTGCTTATTTTGCAAGATGTAAAAAATTAAATAAAACTGCTGATGAATTTTAAAGCAAGTGCTTACTTACTACTTGAAGTTAGCAGTGGTAGTTTTTTTTACATTTTGTAAGCACTGATAATAAACTGAGGTTTGAATTTATTGGGTTACTCAACTTGCTTGTTAAGACGCTCATTACTGCATTACGGAAAAAGCCAAATGTTTGTTCTAATTATGTCAGGGTTGCCTTCCAGCCATAAAACCTGCTTTACAGAAAATAAAATACAATACAAAAAACATTTAGGCACCTGTGAATGTGAGGATTTTAGAACTTTGTATTGAACTAATGATTACCTTTAATTCTTAAGTCAATGCTAGGTTCATCACCATTTTCTTTTCTACAAAAAAGAAGAGACATTGCTTGATACACTAAAACATTTTTGAGGCATTTTCCTAACCTACAAGGGCTCTTTCCAGACTTTTTTTTTTTTTCTTTTAAACACCCACATTTTCTTCAATACAGGATATCTGTTAGTGGAAATGGAAAATTTCAACATCTAACTAAATTTTCATATTTCAGCTTTGGGGTTCACAGCCAGACAAGAATATGTATCTTGTGTAAGAAATAAATACTTTCTAAATGATCATTTTAAGCAGGAACCATTTGAAGCTATGTTTGCATTTTTCCCATTGCCTTTCAGTGATGTGAGCTCCTATAAAAAATGCAGACTTTTAAAATAGCTGTGTACAATTAAAGGAACCATTTGGAACTAAAACTGGGCCTCCCATGAAACAGTTGTTAATATGGTTGCATTACATAAAGGTTGGGCCAGGTTTCAAAGGTTAGGGTGAATGGAAATATACATAACATGAAGAATAGCAGTATTGATAGTGTTTCCTGTGTTTTAGACGGATGGTAGTTACTGTGCCAATCATCTATGCCATTTAGTTTGTCTTGTTTTCATTGCCAAATAGTTGTTAAGCCTTGGAAGAATGTCATCAAATATATACAGCTTGCCTTGGTCTTTAGGTACACTACAGGTATTTTCTGTGCAGTGCTGTACCACATTTCAGAGTGCTTGTTCTCTGTATATATTAGGTGTGTTTAAGCCTAGGCTCACACTGATGCAGTGCAATTTGAAGCGGTTCAGATGCGAGCTTGATCCTTTTATTATGCAATATGGATACAGCTGTGATTTCTGTGCTGTGGTCTCTCTCTCAACAAACAGTACTGGAAAATGTGCTGGAATTGTATTACTTTAGGACAAATAGCTGATCTGCCTGCAGATTCCATTCAAGTCTATGAAGCTCAAAATCACACTGCACTGCAATAAGCACGCACAGGACCCTTTTTTAAATTGCATCCAAATCGCACTGCATACAGTATATGTGAACAGCCTCCACAGAAACTCAGATTATTTCACTTGTAATGCGATTACTTGGGTTCTGGAACATATCCGAAATCCCATCAGTGTGAACCAGGGTAAATGACTAGTGGATACCAGAGTGTTAAGTCCCAGTTAGTTATATTTAATTTAAAATAATTTGAGATCATTGTGTCACATTAGCTTTTGTTATACAATAGTAATAGTTTAACAATCATACATGGTAAATTAGACTATAATGTGGCACTCAGAAATCAGTAACTAATAACTGGCAAGGGTGTTTGGCCCTTTTGCATTTCCAGGTTTCTTGGTCTTTCACCAAAAGTCATTCTTGACTATTAAATCTTACATCAATTACTTAAATAGACACCATTATCAAGAAACATTTTTCATTCTGCTTACATTTACAAGTAGCACTTACTGATGCTGGCCTAGCATAGTAATTCATTATGCCTTTTGTCAGTAGATTTCTTCATCCTCTTTCACTTAAGGACAGTGTGTGGTCAATACCACTGCTAGACATTTTTATTATAGACAATGTTTCCAAAGGATGAGAATTTATTTCATTGCTTTCTTTTAACATTTAGCACATTTCTAATTAACCATGCAAGTGCATTGGCCATGATTACATAAAAGTAATTTTTATACCTCTAACTGATTCCACTGAATTGGATATTGCTCAGATTCATTTATTCCAGCTTGTGATAGTCTCCAGCCTCCCAGGTGTTGTGTTATAAATGTTTCCTATGGGTCCACTGCAAAACACACCTTCCTAAATATTAATTTCAGACACCATTGTTATTACAATAATGGAATCCGTGCTGCATCTCCACCTCCACCTGTGCATGCTAAGGCCATGTTTGTGTCATAATTGCCATAGCAGCATTACAACATTACTCAAGGTCAAAAAATCTTTACATATCCTAGCCACTCACCCTCATTTTGACCAGTTGCCAGCTGTGCATGCAGAAAAAAAATTACCTTCTCGACAGTGATTTGAGAACATAGAAGTACGATTTAAAGTAATTGTAAATGATCACCTTGTAAAATAACCCATTCAGTTTAAAATAGAAATGAAAGGCAAAACATTTGTGTATAGATTATAAATACCTTTTCTTCCCATTCTCCATCTCAGCTACATAAGGCTTGGTTCACACTGCCGTAAGGAGCAGCTCACAGCAGGGGTCCGGTGCGTCCCTGTTCACCATTTCAGGTCAGGTTTCAAGTCTTTGGCTGGATTCAAACCTGAAACGGACCAGAAGACACACAAGACTCCTGTGCAATTCACTCCAGAGCTGCTCCGGAGATGTGAGAACCAGCTCCATTGAGAGCCGGTCACAATCTCCTGACATGCGAATTGGATGCAGGGAAATCCACATCCAATTCTCAATATTGTGAGCCCAGCTTATGAGCTGGGGGAGGAGAAGCAGCAGCACACTGAGCTTCCCAGTGAATGGCTGTGCAGCAGGGGTGTGTCAGGACAAGTCTGATCATTGGAGGAGAGCAGGCTGAGTTCCCAGAATAGCTAGAGAACTGACCACACTGTGTTTTCCTGCTTAGTGTGGTCAGTTTTTAATAGGAAAGCAAGGAGACTATTGAGAACATCAGGGATTTCACATAAAGGAAGCAATAAAAAGAGAACAGGATACTTTCTCATACAAGTGCATGGTACAGCAGGCACAAATCAGAAATATGAAGTGTTGGGGTAACAAACGCTTTAAGACCACCTAAAGAGGAGGTAAAGGGTGGTCACATGGTCATTTTAAATATATTTCGGTACTCTAAAAAAAAGGGGGGGGGGGATTGTGCCGGGAGGTTTTAGGAAGCCGTCTATGAATCGTTTGCTGAATCCTGGACTGATCATTTCACTTATATAGTCTACAGCTCAAATTCACTACCAGACACAAGACAGCAGCAGATAAGCAAAATTTTGAGGATGACCAATGGAGCCAAAACTCCCAGTATCAGAACACTATTAAGTAGTATTAGAAAGCATACTAGGGAACCACTGATTGGAAAATGTGAACTTGCAGTAGACCAGTAGGAATAAAGCTAAAAGGCTTCATGCATTTCTGGAATATAAAAGGTCTGGACAAGAGAGTCTGATCCATCTTCTTTGTCTGGCTATCCATGTCTTGCAAAATGGTATATCTGGATCTGGTTGGATTAGTTTTCTCACTGAAATTGCCAAGCTCATTTAAGAAATTCCTAAGTTTACCATGGTCTTGGTTTAAACCAGATGAAAAAATTATTATAATTGACCTTTTTTTCCCCCCAAGTGTTTGGAATCAGTATATCAGATGATGCACATTCTTGCAAATATTTCTACTAGTGAAAACTGTATCATTGTTTTGGTCAAGCAATGAAACTCAAATAACAGGAAATATTGCTTATAAGGTTTTTGAAGGCCTGATCAAACTAAAGTTTCTTTCTCAGGATGCTACTATCTAACATTTAACTCTTACAACAGTTATACATCCTGATATGTTCCTTTTTTCCCTATGCAACTTTTTTCAACGGGTAGATACACATATAGGTCTCCCATGCTGCCACCAGCCTTGGAAGCCCTTTATATTACACCTATATTCACTACTTCACCTCTGCTCAAGAAGAGAAACGTAACAACTAAAACAACAAAAAGAACTGGTGTCTCATATCTACCAAGAAAAGTATCTCCGAGGTACAGCTACAGCAGCTGGCTAGATATTAACAAGTTCCTACCTTCAGTGCTGAGAGGTCAGCAACTCTTCATCCACAGTCAGACAACGAGGATAAAGCTCTGTTGTCAGACAAGATTTAAACGGAAATCATCACTTTTTATGAATTGCATTTAGCATTTTGATGTCTTGTTGGTTGGTCATGCTTCAAATGAAACCTCAATAAGGATACCATCATTTTTTTAATATGTAATTTAGAAGATCAAAAATGGTGAAGTCCAATCATGAAAACAAGTGCATTAATTTTTTTGCAGGGTAAGAAATTGATTGGCATAACCCCAACATTTCTGATTATATGCTTGGGGGGAATTAATCCTGGATCTGTAATATGCACTCAGGCACCATGCCTGGTCTCGTGCCTCTCTCTCCAGTCATGAGTGCCAGCAATGCCCTGGACTGCATCAACTCCCTCCATTTGTAGATTAAATTTAGTGAACTTTTTACACTGCTTGCATATAGTTGCATAAATGTCACTGCATAGGCAGCTTCTGGAGATAATTCACTTCACACCTTTTTCTGACATGTTTCACGCCCTACATGAGCTTAGTTGTTTAGTCCTTCTATAACTAGGTTTTTACGACTAAGCCCCAGAAGGGAACAAAAAATATCAGAGACAAGGCTTGGAGTGGAGTGTCTTCAAAAGCTGTCTATTTAATAAAGTTTACCTAATTCCATAGAAAGTGGTGTGTGGAGTGACCTTGATTAAATCTATGTATAGATCTGACAGTTTAACACATAAAGAACCAAAAAAGATTCCCTGAGGCAAACAATAACAGCTGCTTTACTTTATTTATAAATGCTAGTTGTCTAGCTATAAGGCTGACCAGATAGTTTTAATCAATACTTTTGGATTCACTGACGCAAAACAAGTGTGCAGTTTGGAGGGTTTGACTTCACTTGCTGCATGTTTGTTTCATAGTATTAAATGTTAGAGACAGCCAGGCAATTTTCTTATATTTCTGGTTTCTTTAAAGCAGAAATAAATCCATTCATTTAATGGTTTCCCAAAACGGCTACATTTAAGGCATGCCATGGATGATAAAAGTCCATTTGCTTGTTCTCTAAACCGAACTATCAAACCATCCAATGGCTGGCATCATAACTGATTTAATGTGCAGCGCTTTTTCAACTGGAGATCCAACAGATGGCAGCTTGGTTGGCTGTAAAGGATAGGAGGGTCTGTTCCACTTTAGACATTAAACAGATTAACAATTTTTGGTAAGATGGTGTCTTGGACTTGTTTTACTTCTGAAGATATATATTTTTTTTCAAATAGAATTGGAAGTGGCCCACAGTTATCAAGGACCATTTTTTTACTTTAAAAATAAAATCTCTTCTGTACTGAAACCATACAAAATTAGTAGAAGAAAATTATGTTAATTTGTTGATGAGAAAATGCTAATTATGGCAATTTTCTATAAAGTGATCATTTCCCTTTAAGGAGGAAAATAATTTCACACCTTGCAAGCACTCAAGGGTTTTTTTGTGGAACATGGATTTCCACAAAGCATTTGCTCTTAGCAGTGTTTTTAGATGTGCCTTTGACTAAGTTTGCTTTCACTTTGCTTAGTAATTCTGGCTAACAATAAGCTTGTTGGTGTTGCCCTCTTTGTCAATCTTCCTTTTACCTTGTTACAAAAAATGGATTTCAAAATGTAATATTTTGGTCACCTAATTGTTGGACATCCAATCATATGCTTTTCTTCTTTACAGCAAAACTGCAGGAATTAAACGTCTATTGATAAGCGGATGCTTTAGACGAAAAGGTTTTGTTTCGCTAGTTGCATTTTTCATCTTTATAACCACTGTTTCAATATAGAACAAATTTCAAAGCTGTCTTTAGTTCAACAGGACAGTCCCAACTTCTGGAGTCTATATAGACAATGTTTACAGATATGGGTGTGTTCTTTCTAAATCTGTAGCTATAGGTTTGGACTAGGGAAAAACCAAACAACTACACAGCAGTATTTATTTCCTTAAAAGAGAAGTATGGGAATATTTTTATTCTAGAATCATACTTACCTAGGAGGATGCAGCATCAGTCCAATACTGCATCTGTCCCCTGCTGGCTCTAAGGCTGAGAACTGAGCAATCAAACCCCGCCGATCGCTCAGTTCTCAGAGCTCCCTGAGCAGAGAGTGACTGTCAGTCACCGGCTCTCTGCTCTGCTCCCCCCCCCCCACACTCATTGGAGCACTCGGCTGTGGAGTGGTAGGGAGCGGCCAGCTCAGACTCCTGCCTCCTTACAATATTAAATGATTTTTAAATTTTCAAAAATCCTATTGTTTTTCACTTATCCTTGTAGAAAACCTTGCTCCAACTTTCTATGATAGGCAGCCACATGACAAATGCAGAGGCATTGGTCATTGCTGTCTGAATATGAGACAGTTATGCCCTTTTAGCTGTAATAACATGACCAATGCTTCGGTGATGTTAATGGCCACTGTAAAAGTCCAGAGCATTGCTTTTCTTAGAAAAGTAAAAAGTTTGATTTAGTTCTGTTTAATAATTAAATAGAACAGTGAATATGTGACGTTCTTTATTTGTATCACAGTCTAAGCATATTTTTATAGCTTAAGTTTAAATGTTCAGACACTTTGGATATCCTTAAGCCTTTGTATATATCATTTTTCCATAATCTGTTTTGTGTCTTGAAAGAATGTGGTTTCAGATTTTTTGTTTTTGTTTTATGTTTCTGTAGGAAAATCTACAATTGTAGGAATCTGTCACACAGGAAAGTACCATAAGGTTGATTTACTAAAACTGGAAAGTGCAAAATCTGGTGCAATTCTGCATGGAAACCATCAGCTTCCAGTTTTTTTTGTCAAAGCCTGATTGAACAAACTGAAGTTAAAAGCTGGTTGGCTACCATGCACAGCTACAGCAAATTTTGCACTCTCCAATTTTAGTATATCAACCCCTGTATCTGTTTTAAAGTTTTACATTTGTCCAGGGCATTCCATGCTTCCCATGCTGCATATCAGTCCCTGTGTACCTGTAATTTGCTCTAATCTTCTTCTTGGCATCACTACTTAGAGAGTCACAGATCCAGAACAAGAATTCAGGTCAGGTGTTCCACCACTGCACTGGCTGCATGCCTGTTCCAGATCAGTGACTCACCAATCAGTGAAGCAAGAACAAAAATAGCCCCTTGAAAAATATGGTGGTGGTGGTGGTGGCTATCTATCCTATTAAGCTAATTTTTAAAACATAGAAGAAAAAATAGAAATCACTATGCAAGCCAAAATAGTACATCCTCTGTCACTTGGCAAATGAAAGGCTTGCCTTTTTTAGTTCCAGTCATTCACACTGTTCCATTTACCCTCCATCTATGAATAGACAAAAAAAATATTAAGCCTACAGCAGGCCATTTCTTCCATGAACTAATGACCAATTACGTATTAGGCTTCTACACTGTTACTCGAGGAATGGTTTACTGTGTCTATGATTGATTAGATCAGTATTATAGGAAATGGTGATACATGTTGGGAGCCAAATCCTTTGGCGTAAATAGCAATAGGATTACATTTTAACTTTACATTATACTTATATTACAAACTGAATTACAAAGACTATTTTATCTACCAGGTTTACAAAAAGTAATAATGGAATAAAATACTCGGTTTGTTCCCATAGAAATGTTTAATTTGAAGAGTGTGCCTAAATTGCATCCTATTTTTGTTAGTTCAGACACCCACATGGCCCACAAAAGGCCACTATGATTTTTTTTATTAACAATGATAGTGTATATACATATGTGAGAATATTTGGTACCACTGTATATTTGTTCAATTCTTCACGTGCTTTGAAAGTGATCAACAAGGTCAACAAGGATCTATTTTATTTGTTTCATATGGTGGTTATATTGAAAAAGATGTCACCACCCACTCTATGGGTAACAATCACTAGTGTAGATGTTTTATGCAGTATAACAGACATGACCTCTTGTTATTCTTTTAGCTTTCATCAGCAAGCAACCTACTCATCCAGCTACCAGTCAAAATTAAGGTATAGCCACTATCTATGTAGTGTTAACATAGTGTTAACTGCTATAATATAAAAAGTAACCAACCCACTAAACCCAGTACTGTTTTTAAAAGTTAGATCCTAACTCACAGCTCACCATGTGCGCATAAAGGTAAAAAGCAGAGTATAAGAATTGTGGTAAAGTCATTGCCCCCTCCTGCCTGGTATGCTTTATGTATTAACAAGGTGTTGGCAGAGCTACAAAGTGGACATACAAATGTACGTGTGTGGGATAATGACAGACTTGTCTCATGCAGCCCCACTGAAAAAGCATCAGATACATTTTTCAGATCTCTTCCTGGCCCCAAATAACACCTTCTGCTTTCCCAAGAGTCCTGTTGTTCATCCATATGCCTTCTCTGATGGCACATCCTTGGATGCTTTTCCTGTCTCTGCCACTATAAGTTTACTGGTAAGCTTCCTTGAGTGAAAATAGTAGAGGTCGAAGAACAGCTCCTCTTTAGCTGTCTTCAGTTTTCCACTGAGGTAGCAGTTGGGGTTGGGGAACTTGTATAAATGGATTTAACGGCAGTTTGAAGACATGTTCCCAGAGGCTACAATGACCATTAAGATTATTCACACAAGACAAGACACAAGTGCAAACTGGAGCACCAATATAAAGTGATTTCCAATTGGTTACTTCAGATTAATGCATTTTGCTTCTTGCACAGTTTATTGAATATGCCCACATCTTTGTTCTGGATGCTATGTCATGGCTATGTGTACTTCATACTTGCCAACAGTCCTGGATTGAGTGAAATGGAGACCAGTGCTGCTTATATATGGAATCTGGTGAGATGGGGCATTGGGATTTATTTTATCCAGGACCTGAGAATGTTGGCAAGGTTCATGGTGACAAAAGACAACCATTTTTGTAAATGCATGGATCTCAATAGATCATCAAAATATGGCTGTCTCATGTGCATGCATATTCCATTCTTTTTAAAGGTCGTGTGTCTTTGTGTATTTGTTTCATGAGCATTTTTAATCCACACAAAGCAGTATGACATTAACATAAACTAACTTTAAAATTTGCTTTTTATTCTACTCTGTGAAAGTGGTAGGAAATGAAAAAGTGTTAAGGAGAGAAGCTGATAACTAACGTTAACATTTGTTTTTTATTTTACTCTGTGAAAGTGGTAGGAAATAAAACTAGTGCTAATGAGTTAAAGCTCATATTGAGTGCTATATAACCAGCTAACTAGGAGACAAGATAAATGCATCCCTTAAGGTGGTCTATAGATTACTGCCTAGAACTTCCATTAGGAATCTGCCAATGTACATTGCTTAGCTGTATCTTAGCTGTATCTTAGCTGTATCTTAACATATCCTTTGATTTCAGTGCATCTAGCCAAGGATTTTCTTCAGCAACTGCTGCCAAAGGTCCTTTGCCTTATGGAGGGTACAATGAGCCTTCTGCTCCTGCTCCCAAACCACGGGTAGTGACAACTGCAAGCATCAAACCATCTGTTTATCAACCAGCTCCAGGTAAGAAAAAAAAATAAAGTAAATCCATTTGGTTTTAAAAGCTTTTAATACTATTACAAGTAAAAGAAACAAGTTCAACTGTTAAAACTAACCACAGCTGTAAGACTTGTTTTAATTTTGTAGATATACATTCACCCAAAAACTTTCTGCCACTAGATTACCCAATAGAGATATTTAAATAAGTGCACTAAACATGAAGAACTTCGAGAATGGGATTTCATCTAAAAGATGTGTAATTATTGGCTATTTAATAAATTTGAACAAGTAAAATATAACTAATATTCAAGAAAAATGCCTACTGGAACTCTAAATAGGTAGAGTTTCAGTTGCTATGGAAGTACAAGTTTCTGCATGCTCTGTCATCCATATAGAAAGTCGGCCTGGTATGTTCTGACTTAGGATGAGTTCACACTGGCAAAAAGAGCAGGCGTTTCAGAGGTGTTTGACAGATGTTAAAAATGCCCCTCAAACGCCTATGCACAAGATATAATAGACAGCACAATATGCTGTTCACACTAAACGTTAGCCTCGCTTCAAAATTGAAGCCCCATGTCGAGTCAGGAGGCGTTTGAAGCCTTTCAACGCCTCCCATTCAAGTCTATGGTAAAGCTCCGCAAATGCTCTTGCTTGCGTGTTCAGTGCGGTTTTGGTGCGATTGCTGCAAGTTAAAATTTGTTAATTTCTTTTTTTTTTTTTTTTAATCAGGTCATTCTTTATTATTACTTTTTCATACAATATACAAAAACATCAAAGACAACATACACCTAACATACAACCCCGGCACGAAATAAGATGGGGTGGAAAAAAAAAAAAAAAAACCCTCATAAAAGCGCCCCCCCTCCTCTCTCCCACCACATTATATATCCAAAATGTCCGTCCATCTTCCCCATATCTTTGCAAAGTTCCCTGGGCAGCCTCTGTGTAAAATTATATACTTTTCCTTAACTAATGTTTCCCTTATTTTTATCTTCCATTCTGCTACTGTAGGTGGGCTTGGTGATATCCACTTTTGCGCTATGAGCTTACGAGCCTGAAATAGGATCCTAGTTAATGATATCCTGTATTCCCCGGGATATCTCATTCATTTAGAATACCCAGGAGGCAACCTCCTGTTTCATGAGACATCAAAAATTCGTTTATTTCTGTCACTTTCCATTGTGGAGCAGTTTTAACGCTCATCGAACACTACGAAACCGCACATAGGGCGTTTAGGAAGTGTTTTTGACGCTTGTAAAACACCCCAATCTAAAGCTCATTGACGCCAGTCTGACGCCCATACTAACACCTTACAAACGCTGTAGAAGCATTTGTTGAGCGTCAAAGATTTAGTCAAGTGTGAACAAGCCCTTAGAGTAGTGATAAACAACTGGTAGATCTCCGGCTGCTGTTAGAACCTGCTCACCATACCTGTGGCCAGTTACTGTATTACATTTTTTTTTACAACTGCCTGCATGGGAAAGCATCTTCAAGTAGTAAACCCTTTCATACGCCCAGAGAAGTGAATAGCCTCAAATGATACACAGAGTTGAAACAACTCCTACATAAGTTTTACTTGTGTATCTGCAGTCTTCTCTAACCTACACCCCTTCAAAAGGGCAGAATCGTGTTAAAATCCTTCTTCATCTGTCAGGAGCACAGAGGAGGGGGTGGAGAGCTGCAGTTAAAGTGATATATTGCTCACACAGGCCATGGGCATCTGTGGAATTGCACCCCAAAATATATTCAGCTGCTTCTCCTGAGTACGGGGATACCACATGTGTGGGACTTTTTGGGAGCCTAGCCGTGTACGGGGCCCCGAAAACCAATCACTGCCTTCAGGATTTCTAAGGGCGTAAATTTTTGATTTTACTCCTCACTACCTATCACAGTTTTGAAGGCCATAAAATGCCCAGATGGCATAACCCCCCCCCCCCCAAATTACCACATTTTGGAAAGTAGACACCCCAAGCTATTTGCTTTGAGGCATGTTGAGTCCATGGAATATTTTATATTTTGACACAAAATGCGGCAAAGTGACACATTTTTTTTTTTTTTTTGCACAAAGTTGTCACTAAATGATATATTGCTCACACAGGCCATGGGAATATGTGGAATTGCACCCCAAAATACATTTAGCTGCTTCTCCTGAGTATGGGGATACCACATGTGTGGGACTTTTTAGGAGCCTAGCCGCATACGGGACCCCAAAAAACAATCACCGCCTTCAGGGTTTCTAAGGGTATAAATTTTTGATTTCACTCTTCACTGCCTATCACAGTTTCGGAGGCCATGGAATGCCCAGGTGGCACAACCCCCCCCAAATGACCCCATTTTGGAAAGTAGACAGCCCAAGCTATTTGCTGAGAGGCATGGTGAGTATTTTGCAGCTCTCATTTGTTTTTGAAAATGAAGAAAGATAAGAAAAAAAATTTTTTTTTTCATTTTTCAGTTTTCAAAACTTTGTGACAAAAAGTGAGGTCTGCAAAATACTCACTATACCTCTCAGCAAATAGCTTGGAGTGTCTACTTTCCAAAATGGGGTCATTTGGGGGGGTTTTGTGGCACCTGGGCATTCCATGGCCTCCGAAACTGTGATAGGCAGTGAAGAGTGAAATCAAAAATTTACGCCCTTAGAAAGCCTGAAGGCGGTGCTTGGTTTTCAGGGTCCCGTACGAGGCTAGGCTCCAAAAAAGTCTCACACGTGTGGTATCCCCGTACTCAGGAGAAGCAACAAAATGTATTTTGGGGTGTCATTTCACATATTCCTATCTCATGTTTGAGCAATATATCATTTAGTGAAAACGTTGTGCAAAAAAAAAAAAAAAAAATTGTCTCTTTCCCGCAACTTGTGTCACAATATAAAACATTCCATGGACTCGACATGCCTCTCAGCAAATAGCTTGGGGTGTCTACTTTCCAAAATGGGTTCATTTGGGGGGGTTTTGAACTGTCCTGGCATTTTATGCACAACATTTAGAAGCTTATGTCACACATCACCCACTCTTCTAACCACTTGAAGACAAAGCCCTTTCTGACACTTTTTGTTTACATGAAAAAATTATTTTTTTTCGCAAGAAAATTACTTTGAACCCCCAAACATTATATATTTTTTTAAAGCAAATGCCCTACAGATTAAAATGGTGGGTGTTTCATTTTTTTTTCACACAGTATTTGCGCAGCGATTTTTCAAACGCATTTTTTGGGGAAAAAACACACTTTTTTAAATTTTAATGCACTAAAACACACTATATTGCCCAAATGTTTGATGAAATAAAAAAGATGATCTTAGGCCGAGTACATGGACACCAAACATGACATGCTTTAAAATTGCGCACAAACGTGCAGTGTCAACAAAATAAATACATTTTTAAAAGCCTTAAAAGCCTTTACAGGTTACCACTTTAGATTTACAGAGGAGGTCTACTGCTAAAATTACTGCCCTCGATCTGACCTTCGCGGTGATACCTCACATGCATGGTGCAATTGCAGTTTACATTTGACGCCAGTCCGACGCTTGCGTTCGCCTTAGCGCGAGAGCAGGGGGGGGCAGGGGTTTTTTTGCTTTTTTATCTTATTTTTAAACTGTTCCTTTCATTTTTTTTTTTTTTTTAATCATTTTTATTGTTATCTCAGGGAATGTAAATATCCCCTATGATAGCAATAGGTAGTGACAGGTACTCTTTTTTGAAAAAATTGGGGTCTTTTAGACCCTAGATTTCTCCTCTGCCCTCAAAGCATCTGACCACACCAAGATCGGTGTGATAAAATGCTTCCCCAATTTCCCAATGGCGCTGTTTACATCCCGCGAAATCTAAGTAATAAAATGCTCGTAGCTTCCGGTTTCTTAGGCCATAGAGATGTTTGGAGCCACTCTGGTCTCTGATCAGCTCTATGGTCAGCTGGCTGAATCACCGGCTGCATTCTCAGGTTCCCTGTTGAGACAGGAAAGCCAGAGAAAAACATGGAAGACGGTGGGGGAGGGGGGGCATTCCCTCCCACTGCTTGTAAAAGCAGTCTAGAGGCTAATTAGCCGCTAGGATTGCTTTTACATATAAGCCGACCGCTGGCTGAAAAGAATGATACCAAGATGATACCTAAACCTGCAGGCATCATTCTGGTATAACCACTCAAAGTCGTGAATGGCGTACCTGAAGACAAAAAAATGGTTAACAATAAAGCACAGTAAACGGTAAAGTATAAAAAATTGCATACCTGAAAAGCAAACATGATAAAACATAATAACAATAAAACATTGCAGAATAGAATACAGTAAAAAAGAGCAGAACAATAGAGAGAGAATAGAGAGAGAGAGAACAATAAAACGACAACTATTTTTTTTTATTTTATATTTTTGTTTGTGTATTTTTTTTTTACAATTTTTTTGTAACTGTAACTTTTATAACTGTAACCGATTCCAGGTTCGGGTCTCTCAAAATGCGATGGCATCTTGGGAGACCCTGTGAAAGTGTGTCCTAGTCTGTGCAATGCTGTACCCTACGCTAATACTCAACTAGTGTATGGTAGCGTTCAAAACATTCACCAATGCAAAGACCAGGATTGTCAGGACAGGAGGGACAATAATAGCGGGTGTCACGCCTATATCCGCGCTTGCTGCAGACACGACATCTTTTTTGGGGGGGTTTGTTGGGTAGGGGTACTCGGGAGGACATAAAAATGCCTCTCATGCAGCCGACTGCATTTGGTTGGGGATGTGAATGGGGGAAGTACGGGTACTGCAGAAGTGGTGGTTCCCAATTAGGATTGGCGAATGCAGCAGGAAGGGCATTATGGGCACGACGGGCCTGTGTTTGTCTTCTTGGTGGCAGCGGGACACTACTTGTGCTTGCCACCTCACCAGCTTGAACTGCACTTATGGGACTCTGCCACGTCACCAAGTGTTACTGCAGTGCTGGTTTGACTGCGACCGGGGTGTACTAGGCCGCTGGTGCTAAGGGAGGTGTACGGTGTGTGCATGGGTGTTAGCGGTACTGGCGCTAACCTGACGCTGCCTGGGGCTGGTGTTTGCCAGTTCACCAAAATGCTACCAAAAAAACTGTTAGCGATCGCAGGGATCGGGCCTGACTCTGCGAACGCTGCAGTTACGCGTTTAGTGTTTTGTAAGTGACAGTGATCGATCGATGCTGCACTTGAGTGGGCTGGGCTGGGCCGGGCGGAGGGGCAAAACACAGGTGCTAGCAGGTATCTGGGCTGATCCTGCTAACGCTGCGTTTTTGGGAACCCTAAACTGCTGGGGATGCTAGTATAGATCTGATCGGATCAGATATTGATCCGTTCAGATACTATACCACTTAGGCCCCTTTCACACTGGGGCATTTTGCAGGCGTTATTGCGCTAAAAATACCGCCTGCAAACCGCCCCAAAACAGCCTCCGCTGTTTGTTCAGTGTGAAAGCCCGAGGGCTTTCACACTGAAGCGGTGCGCTGGCAGGAGAAGAAAAAATCTCCTGCCAGCCGCATCTTTGGAGCGGTGAAGGAGCGGTGTATTCACCGCTCCTAAACCGCTCCTGCCCATTAAAAATCAATGGGACAGCACGGCTATAGCCGCGCTATACGAGTGGTTTTAACCCTTTTTCAGCCACCAGCGAGGGGTTAAAACCGCACCGCTAGCGGCCGAATACCGCGATAAAACAGCACTAAAAATAACTCTGTTTTACCGCCGACGCCCCCTACCGCCCCAGTGTGAATGCAGCCTAAGGGAGGTGTACGGTGCGTGCATGGGTGTTAGCGGTACTGGTGCTAACCTGACGCTGCTTGGGGCTAGTGTTTGCCAGTTCACCAAAACGCTACCAAAAAAACTGTTAGCGATCGCAGGGATCAGGCCTGACTCTGCGAACGCTGCAGTTATGCGTTTAGTGTTTTGTAAGTGACAGTGATCGATCGATACTGCACTTGGCTGGGCTGGGCCGGGCGGAGGGGCAAAACGCAGGTGCTATCAGGTATCTGGGCTGATCCCGCTAACACTGTGTTTTTGGGAACCCTAAACTGCTGGGGACGCTAGTATAGATCTGATCGGATCAGATATTGATCCGTTCAGATACTATACCACTAAGGGAGGCATATGCTGCATGCATGGGTGTTAGCGGTACTGGCGCTAATCTGACGCTGCCTGGGGCGACGCATATCACCGCCGGGTGATCAGGGGGCTAAACCTTTATTCGGTAATAAACGGCGGGTGCCCTGACACTATAAAAAATAAACGAACTAACCAACGTCACCCGTAACAGTTATACGGTGATCAGTGGTGAAAGGGTTAACTGGGGGCAATCAAGGGGTTAAAACATTTATTAGGTAGTATATGGGGGTCCCTGACGCTATAAAGCACTGACGGAGAACCTAAATATTTACCTCCCTAACTAGCGTCACCAGCGACACTAATACAGCGATCAGAAAAATGATCGCTTAGCGACACTGGCGACGGGGGGTGATCAAGGGGTTAAAACTTTATAGGGGGGGTATCCTAGACCTAAAGGGGGCTAACACTAACTGCCCTACCACACTTACTGTCACAAACTGACACCATGCAGTGATAAAAAAAAAAAAACTGTTTGGTGTCAGTGTGACGGGGGGGGGGGGGGAATCGGGGGGCGATCGGGGGGGATCGGGGGTGTAATGTGTGCCTGGCATGTTCTACTGACTGTGTGTGTGTTTTTCACTCACAGTGATGTCTTCTCTCCTCGGCGCCGGAACGGAAAATACCGAGCCGAGGAGAGATGACATCATTTTCTTTGCTGCTGTTTAGCATACAGCAGCAAAGGAAGATTCTCATTGGCTGGGAGCGATTGCGAGGGGGGGGCACGAACGGATGGTCTCCCCCTCACCTCTCATCGCTCCCAGTCACAAGCCAACCGCCTCGGGCACCGGGGGGGGGGGTCCGATTGGACCCCCCGCCCGCGGGAGGCAGATCACGTATATGTACGTGATTCTGCCTGCCCGTGCCATTCTGCCGACGTATATCGTCGTTAGGTGGTCGGCAAGTGGTTAAGTAAACACTACAGATACACTGTATGTGTTTTGTTCACATTTCATGACTGAGGTTTACAACCACTTTAACCAGTTGCCGACTGCCCTATAGAAGTTTTACTGCTACAGGGCTGCCGTGCTTCACAGGATCACGTATATATACATGATCCTGCACTTCCAGGTAGCCACTTTCGGTGGCTCACTCCCACTGTGATTCTACGATTTCCATCAGCACCGCCTGATCGTTCGGTACACAGGCAGAACAGCAGTCTGCCTAGGTAAGCGAGGCAGATTGCCATTTTATCAGTAAGGAAGGCATGGATCCTGTGTCCCTGCAAAGCAGGGACACGGGATCCATGCCTTCCCCTAATAAAAGCACCACACACTACATTAAAACACTAGGCACACAGTTAACCCTTTGATCGTCCCTGATGTTAACCCCTTCCCAGCCAGTGTCATTAGTATAGTGACAGTGCATAGTTTTAGCACTGATCACTGTATTAGTGTCACTGGCCCGCAAAAAAGTGTCAAAAGTGTCAGTTACTGTCCAATTTGTCCGCCACAATATAGCGGTCCCACTATAAGTTGCTGATCGCCACCATTACTAGTAAAAATAAATAAACAAAAATTCCATAAATACCCCATAGTTTGTAGATCTATAACTTTTGCACTAACCAATCAATATACGCTTATTGGGATTTTTTTAACCAAAACTACGTAGCAGAATACATATTGGCATAAATAGATTTTTACATTTTTTTATTGGATATGTTTTATAGCAGAAAGTAAAAAATATTGTTTTGTTTTTTTTAAATTGTTGGTCGGATTTTGTTTATAGAGCAAAAAATAAAAAACGCAGAGGTGATCAAATACCATAAAAATAAAGCTCTATTTGTGGGGGGGGGACAACATTTTTATTTGCGTACAGTGTCGCACGACCGCACAATTGTCAATTAAAGCAACGCAGTGCCGCATCGCAAAAAAATTGCCTGGTCATGAGGAGGGGTAAATCTTTCGGAGCTGAAGTGGTTAAGCACATTTCAAGCAAAAGTTAAGTCCACTGTGGTAAGTGGGCTTTTGCTATAGTGTGCAAGTTTGCATACTTGTACATTATGACACGTTTGATATCTCCTCATTTACTTTCCAAGGTTTCACCAGACTGAAAGTGTGCGTAAATCTCCAACATCAGCGCAGACAGAAATAAAAAAATTTGAAAATAAAACTTTTTTAATAAACTGTTAACTTTTTGTTGCTATTTCCCTGTTTACCCTTCCCCTTACTTCCGTTCTGGTTAAACTAATGTCACTAGGATAAAAACATTAATACATAGTTGCCAACATTGTAAAAAAAAATTTGGGACACTTTTTTGGCTGTGGTGGAGTAACCTTATAATTAAGGGGCGGGACATGCATTAGTAGATGTAGCACGGGGAAAGAGGTAGAGGGACCCCTACACTCCACACTGACCTACCCCCCGTCATAGAGGGACCCCTACACTCCACACTGACCTACCCCCTGTCACAGAGGGACCCCTCCACTCCACACTGACCTACCCCCTGTCATATAGCCTCTATGACAGGGGGTAGGTCAAGACACATCTGAACTGGTGCACTCACAGGGCTGCTGTTAGAAATTATCGGGGCTCCCGTACAACCTGAGGTGGGAAAGAGGGATTTGAGAGAGAGTAGTGGGGGGGGTGAGAGAAAGGGGGGGAGAGAGGTGAAAGAGGGGGGTATGAGAGAGGAGGGGGGTCTGACAGAGAGGAGGGGGGTCTGACAGAAAAGAGGGGGTCTGACAGAGAAGAGGGGGGGGTCTGACAGAGAAGAGTGTGGATCTGACAGAGAAGAGTGTGGGTCTGACAGAGAAGAGTGTGGGTCTGACAGAGATGAGGGGGGTCTGACAGAGAGGAGGGGGGGTCTGACAGAGAGGAAGGGGGTCTGAAAGAGAGGAGGGGGGTCTGACAGAGAGGAGAGGGGGGTCGGCTGACAGAAAGGAGGGGGGGTCGGCTGACAGAGAGGAGAGGGGGGGGGTCGGCTGACAGAGAGGAGAGGGGGGCGGGTGACAGAGAGGAAGGGGGGTGGCTGACAGAGAGGAAAGGGGGGCGGTTGACAGAGAGGAGGGGGGCTGACAGAGAGGAGAGGGGGGCGGTTGACAGAGAGGAGGGGGGCTGACAGAGAGGAGAGGGGGGCAGTTGACAGAGAGGAGGGGGGCTGACAGAGAGGAGAGGGGGAGAGGCTGACAGAGAGGAGAGGGGGCGGCTGACAGAGAGGAAGGGGGGCTGACAGAGAGGAGAGGGGGGCAGCTAACAGACAGGAGAGGGGGGGCGGCTGACAGAGAGGAGGGGGAGGCGGCTGACAGAGAGGAGAGGGGGGCAGCTGACAGAGAGGAGAGGGGGGCGGCTGATAGAGCAGATGACAGAGACGCACAGTGCGAGTATAGGACACTCTGGAAGCATGCAGGGCTGGCGCGATTACTCACAGACACAGTCCAGCCCTGCATCCACATGTGACCAGCTCCTCCAGGTGGCAATCGTGTCCTCCGTCTGTCCCGCACATGACCTGCTCGGCCAATTACAGGACACCCACCGCTGCCCATTGCTGAGCTCGGCTCAAACACATAGCGTATGGACATTCTGGTCTTCTGGAAAATGGCGGCCAGCAGAGACATTATCTCCGCCGGCTGCAGACCTCTACCGAAAATAAAAAATCGTGAAAAAAGGGATTTCTCGGGAAATTTCCTGGGAAACACTAAAATTGGGAAAAGGGTCCAAATCCCGGGAATGTCCCGGGAAATTCGGGACTATTGGCAACTATGCATTAATACAAAGAGTACAGCACACGCTATATATCTATGAGACCCAGTCACACGGGCACACAGATGTATTTTCCCTGTTCAGGGTTCCATAAGTAAAACATACAGAAGCAGCTGTGCTACCAAAGGGATTTTTTCCTTTAACCACTTCCATACAGGGCATTTTCACCCCCTTCCTGCCCAAGCCAATTTTCAGCTTTCAGCGCTGTCACACTTTGAATAACAATTGCGCGGTCATACAACACTGTACCCAAATTAAATTTTTATCATTTTTTCCCCACTAATAGAGTTTTCTTTTGGTGGTATTTGATCACCCCTGCGGTTTTTATTTCTTGTGCTATAAACAAAACAAGAGTGACAAGTTTGAAAAAAACACAATATTTTTTACTTTTTGCTATAATAAATATCCAAATTTTTTTTTTTTAAACAAATTTTTTTCTAAGTTTAGGCCGATACATATTCTTCAACATATTTTTGGTAAAAAATATCGCAATAAGCATATATTTATTGGTTTGCGCAAAAGTTATAGCGTCTATAAAATAAGGCGATAGATTTATAACGTTTTTATTATTATTTTTTTTTTTTACTAGTAATGGCGGCGATCTGCAATTTTTATCGTGACGTGGCGATATTGCGGCGGACACATCAGACAATTTTGACACACATTTTTGGGACCATTCACATTTATACAGGGATCCGTGCTATAAAAATGCATTGATTACTGTATAAATGTGACTGGTAATGAAGGGGTTAACCAGGAGGGGGCGCTGTAGGGTTAAATGTGTTCCTAAGGAGTGATTCTAACTGTGGGGGGAGGGGATTCACAAGGGGAGGAGACCAATCGGTGTTCCTCTGTACACACAGATCCACGGTCCTGCTCGGTTACTGGGCAATCGCGGGTGCCCGGCGGACATCGCGGCCCCCGGGCACGCGCACCGGGACCCGAGTGATGCGGGGGGCGCGCGGGCGCCGCCCCCTAGGGATCCTGGTAGGCAGCGCCATCATATGACGGTGGCTCAGGATAACAGCTGCACCTTCCCGCCGTCATATGACAGTGGGCGGGCAGCAAGTGGTTAAAGTATACCTAATGACTAGCTTTGGATAGAGGGGAGAGGGATTACAACACCTGTCAGTTTTTATTGCTGTATGGGCTCGTTTTAGCAAGATTCCCCCTCTCTATTTGTCATGTTTACCATTATCACAGAAAGTGAAAGAATATCACAAATCTTCCAGTGGGGACACTAGTTCTAGTGACCCTGGTGACAACCTGCAAATCCCTTACTTTAGAGGGATTTTCTCTCACTTCCTGTTTTGGCTATGGGACAGGAAATGAAGGGAAATCTTCCTGATGGGACAGAGATGACAAAAAACTGACATCATTTTAACTCTCCCTTACTCTACTCTACTTTTAAAATGAAGAAAAAGGTTTTGCCTTTAATTCCACTTTAAAGCTTAACTCAGGGTACAAAAACCTTTAGGATATAAATTCAGCAGAACCAATGTCCGCCGAGACCTGCCGATCCTTCGTTACTCTGACAGAATGACAACCTGCCTATGTAAACAAGGCAGACTGTCATTCTGTAAGTCCAATAGACATGGATCCTCTGTTTCTGTGAAGCAGAAACGCTGATCCATGTCTTCCAGTAGTAAAAGCACCTCCCCCACAGTTAGTAAGCACTCCCTAGGCACACATTTAACCCTTTGATTGCCCCTGATGTTAACCCCATCCCTGCCAGTGTCATTAGTACACTTAGAGTTGCCACATCAGCCCTTTAAACCCGAACACATATTAATTACACATGTTATGTGGCTGATTAAGGTGGTAATTAAACTCACTTGTTGCCTTATCTGCATTTAATTAGACTCAGAACCTGTGTAATTCATATGTGTTCGGGTTTAAAGGGATGAGGTGGCAACCCTGAGTACAGTGACAGTGCATATTTTTAGCAGTGATCACTGTATTAGTGTCACTGGTCCCCCAAAAAGTGTCAAAAGTGTCAGTTAGGTGTCCGATTTGTTTGCTGCAATATCACAGTCCAGCAATAAGCCACCATTACTAGTAAAAATAATAAATATAAAAAAATAAATAAAAATATCCCATAATGTGTAGACACTGTAACTTTTGCGCAAACCAGTCAATATACAGTACGCATATTGGTATCTTTTTTTCACCAAAAACATGTAGCAGAATACATATTGGCCTAAATTGATGAAGACATTTGTTTTTTTACATTTATTTATATATATATATATATATATATATATATATATATATATATTTTAGAGCAGAAAGTAGAAAGGTATTTTTTTTTTTTTTCAAAATTTTCGATCGTTATTTGTTTCTAGTGCAAAAAATAAAAAACGCAGAGGTGATCAAATACCACCAAAACAAAGCTCTATTTGTGAGAAAAAAAGGATATAAATTATATTTGAGTACAGCATGGCACGGCTGCGCAATTGTCAGTTAAAGCAACGCAGTGCTGTATCACATAAAAAAGGGCCTGGTCAGGAAGGGGGGGTAAATCATCTGGAGGTGAAGTGGTTAAGGAACTTAAGATGAGTTGGCATTTCCTGCTGGTCATCGAAAGAGTATTTATTCATGTGATCAGCTAAAGAGTTGTAAAAGTTGTTTTATGGGGATCATAGCAGTTACATGTGAAGAGTGGTAGTACCAGTCTTTGATTTGTACAGAGTATACATCTGACAGCTGCTGCTGTTCACACAAGTAGCGTTTGTATACTGATTCTGATTCCTGCCCGCTGTTAAACTGCCATGTAAATGTAGCTTAATTGGATGAAGAATTCTACTGGTCGCTATTTGCAGAAAAACGAATAGCTGCTGTTAACAGAAGCAGTCACTAGAGGGCATTCCAATCATTCTTTCACCCCTTTGCTGTGCTTGTATAAGGTGCTGCTCCCAGCTAGGTGTGTTTTGTCTTTGCAGGCATTTTCACATTCCATCATGGAACATAAAGTTAGTTATGCGAAACAAGGGGAAGGGTCTTTATCTAAAGCAATAAACCTACACAGTTCAGTGAATGCAAAATATCTTAGCTCACCTAAAGTTATGCTACATGCATACCATTTAAACAAGTCTACACTAATAAAAACAGCATTATCAACAGGGATGTTGTGTTCAGATGTATTAAACATCTAAACGTTCCATTTTTAAACATATCTATATGTGAAGATCTAAATAATATTTTGACTATTTGTAATAATGGGAACATATGCAAAAAGTCAAAACAAAGAAAATGACAATACACAATGTAGGCAGTAGGGATGGGCTTTATATTCGGGTCAAACATAAGTTTGACTCGAACATTGGCTGTTCGCCCCGTTCGCTAAATAGCGAACAATTTGGGGTGTTCGTGGCAAATTCGAAAGCCGCGGAACACCCCTTAAAAGTCTATGGGAGAAATCAAAAGTGCTAATTTTAAAGGTTAATATGCAAGTTATTGTCATAAAAAGTGTTTGGGGACCTGGGTCCTGCCCCAGGGGACATGTATCAATGCAAAAAAAGTTTTAAAAACTGACTTTTTTTGGGAACAGTGATTTTAATAATGCTTAAAGTGAAACAATAAAAGTGAAATATTCCTTTAAATTTCGTACCTGGGGGTGTCTATAGTATGCCTTTAGTAGTCCGAGAGCAAAATGACATTTCTAAAGGAAAAAAAAGTCATTTAAAAGTACTCGCGGCTATTAATGAATTGTTGGGTCTCAGCAATACACATAAAAGTCATTGAAAAAAAACGGCATGGGATTCCCCCACAGTCCATTACCAGGCCCTTTGGGTATGGTATGAATATTAAGGGGAACCCCGAACCAAACTTAAAAAAAAAAATGCGTGGGGGTCCCCCCAAATTCCATACCAGTCCCTTCAGGTCTGGTATGGATATTAAGGGGAACCCCGTGCCAAAATTTTTTTTTAAATTGGTGTGGGGGACCCCCTCAAATACCATACCAGACCGTTCAGGTCTGGTATGGATTTTAAGGGGAACCCCATGCCAAAATTTTTTTAAAAATGGCGTGGGGTCCCCCTAAAAATCCATACCAGATCCTTATCCAAGCATGCAACTTGGCAGGCCGCAGGAAAATCAGGGGGGACGAGAGAGTGGCCCCCCCTTCTGAACTGTACCAGGCCACATGCCCTCAACATGGGGATGATGTCCCCATGTTGATGGGGACAAGGGCCTCATCCCCACAACCCATGCCTGGTGATTGTAGGGGTCTGCGGGCGGGGGCTTATCGGAATCTGGAAGCCCCCTTTAACAAGGGGACCCCCAGATCCTGCCCCCCCTGTGAATTGGTAAACCCCTACCATTTCACAAAAAAAGTGTCAAAAATGTTAAAAAAGACAATAGCCGGTTTTTGACAATTCCTTTATTAATGTTTTCTTCTTTCCCTGCTTCTTCTTCCATCCTCTTCTGGTTTTCCTTCGGTTTTCTTCCTCCATCTTGTTCTTCCCCCGCTTCCTCTCTATCTTCCTCTGCTTCTTCCTCCGGCCCCCCTCTGACACCACGGGGGAAGCCATAGGGATGTCCCCTGTGCGTCAGAGGGGGCGGGGTCATCGGGTGGCCCCGCCCTTATTTATATAAGAGCTGTCACAAGAACAGAAGTGTCACACAGCGGGAGCCTCCCATTGAGGCGGATCGTCGAGAGGTCGAAGCGGAGAATAAGCCGGAGGAAGATACCGGAGGAGAAGACCAGAGGAAGATGCTGGAAGAGAAGACCGGAGGAAGAAGCAGAGGAAGATAGAGGAAGAAGTGGGGGGAAGAACAAGATGGATGAAGAAAACTGAAAGAAGACCAGAAGAAGATGGAAGAAGAAGCGGGGAAAGAAAGAGACATTAATAAAGGAATTGTCAAAAACTGGCTATTGTCTTTTTTAACATTTTTGACACTTTTTTTGTGAAATGGTAAGGGTACATTTTACCCCATTACCAATTCACACGGGGGGGCAGGATCTGGGGGTCCCCTTGTTAAAGGGGGCTTTCAAATTCCGATAAACCCTCTGCCCGCAGACCCCCACAACCACCGGGCAAGAGTTGTGGGGATGAAGCCCTTGTCCCCATCAACATGGGGACATCCTCCCCATGTTTAGGGCATGTGGCCTGGTACAGTTCAGAAAGGGGGGCGCTCTCTTGTCCCCCCTCTTTCCTGCGGCCTGCCAGGTTGCGTGCTTGGATAAAGGTCTGGTATGGATTTTTAGAGGGAGCCCCACGCCATTTTTAAAAAAAATTTTGGTGCAAGGTTCCCCTTAAAATCCATACCAGACCTGAAGGGCCTGGTATGGAATTTGGGGGGACCCCCACGCATATTTTTTTTTTTTAATTTTGGTTCGGGGTTCCCCTTAATATTATAATATATAATATTAATATTAATAAAAGGGCCTGGTAATGGACTGTGGGGGAATCCCATGCCGTCTTTTTCAATGACTTCTATGTGTATTGCAGAGACCCGACAATTCATTACTAGCCGCTAGTACTTTTAAATGACTTTTTTCCTTTAGAAATGTCATTTTACTCTCGGACTGTTTTAAACATGGAAACATGCGCCCCTTTACAGGCATACTATAGATACCCCCCCCCCAAGTACTCCCAGGTGCTGGCAAACACTTTTTGATAGATTAAAATTGCATTTTATATACAACTATAGAGATCAGACCAAAATGACGGACAATTGAGGAGGAAAGAGGGACAGAGGGACATTGCTCCAAATCAGGAATAGTCCCTCCAAATCAGGGACAGTTGGGGGCTAGGCATACATGAATTGAACCTCGGCAAGTCCCTGCTGATGCGGATGATATTCAAACCATCTATGCGAACACTGTTAAAGTCTATGGGACACGAACATGAATAATCAAAAGTGCTAATTTTATAGGCTTATATGCATGGTATGGTCATAAAAGTGTTTGGGGACCCGGGTCCTGCCCCAGGGGACATGTATCAATGCAAAAAAAAGTTTTAAAAACTGACGTTTTTTCTGGAGCAGTGATTTTAATAAAGCTTAAAGTGAAACAATAAAAGTGTAATATTCCTTTAAATTTCGTACCTGGGGGGTGTCTATAGTATGCCTGTGAAGTGGCGCTTTTTTCCCGTGTTTAGAATAGTCTGACAGCAAAATTACATTTCTAAAGGGAAAAAAGTCATGAAGTAATAGTGGTGTTGGCTATAGTGAATTGTCTATGGGAGAAATCAAAAGTGCTAATTTTAAGGGTTAATATGCAAGTTATTGTCATAAAAAGTGTTTGGGGACCCGGGTCCTGCCCCAGGGGACATGTATCAATGCAAAAAAAAGTTTTAAAAACGTCTGTTTTGTCGGGAGCAAAATGACATTTCTGAAGGGAAAAAAAAGTCATGAAGTAATAGCGGTGTCGGCTATAGTGACTTGTCTATGGGAGAAATCAAAAGTGCTAATTTTAAGGGTTAATATGCAAGTTATTGTCATAAAAAGTGTTTGGGGACCTGGGTCCTGCCCCAGGGGACATGTATCAATGCAAAAAAAAGTTTTAAAAACGGCCGTTTTTTCGGAAGCGGTGATTTTAATAATGCTTAAAGTGAAACAATAAAAGTATAATATTCCTTTAAATTTCAAACCTGGGGGTGTCTATAGTATGCCTGTAAAGGGGCGCATGTTTCCCGTATTTAGAACAGTCTGACAGCAAAATTACATTTGTAAAGAAAAAAAGTCACTTAAAACTACTCGCGGCTATAATGAATTGTCAGTCCGACAATACACATAAAAGTTCATTGATAAAAACGGCATGGGATTTCCCCACAGGGGAACCCCGAACCAAAATTTTTAAAAAAACGTATGGGGGTCCCCCTAAATTCCATACCAGGCCATTCAGGTCTGGTATGGATATTAAGGGGAACCCTGCACCAAAATGTAAAAAAAATGGCGTAGGGGTCCCCCTAAATTCCATACCAGGGTCTGGTATGGATATTAAGGGGAACCCCACGCCAACATTTTTTAAAAATATGGCGTGGTGGTCCCCCTTAAAATTCATACCAGACCCTTCATGTCAGGTATGGATATTAAGGGGAATCCCGCACCAAAATTTAAAAAAAAAATGTCGTGGGGTCCCCCAAAAATCCATACCAGACCCTTATCTGAGCATGCAACCTGGCAGGCTGCAGGAAAAGAGGGGGGACAAGAGAGCACCCCCCCTCCTGAACCGTACCAGGCCACATACCCTCAACATTGGGAGGGTGCTTTGGGGTAGCCCCCCAAAGCACCTTGTCCCCATGTTGATGAGGAGAAGTGCCTCTTTCCCACAACCCTTGCCGGTGGTTGTGGGGGTCTGCGGGTGGGGGGCTTATCGGAATCTGGAAACCCCCTTAAACAAGGGGACCCCCAGATCCCGGCCCACCCGTGTGAATTGGTAAAGGGGTACAAATGTACCCCTACCATTTCACAAAAAGAGTTTCAATAAGGTTAAAAAACAAGAGACGGTTTTTGACAAGTCCTTTATTAATTTCTCCTTCTTTCATCTTCATTCTTCTAATCTTCCTTTGGTGTTCTTCTTCCTCCATCTTCTTCTTCTCCATCTTCTTCTTCTCAATCTTCTTCTTCCTCCGCTCTTCTCGTTCCACATCCATCTCCTGCTTCTTCTCCGCTCCATCCGCACGATCCGCCTCAGTGGGAGTCTTCCGCCGTGTGATGCTTTGTTTCTTCTGACACTTCTTATATAACGGAGGGTGGGGCCACCCGGTGACCCCACCTCCTCTGATGCACGGGAGTTCCCTATGGCTATAGAAGAAAGAAGAAGCATTTAAATAAGGGAATTGTCAAAAACTGTCTCTTGTAATTTTTAACATTTTTGACAGTTTTTTTGTGAAATGGTAGGGGTACTTTTGCACCCCCTTACCATTTCACACAGGGAGGAGGGCCGGGATCTGGGGGTCCCCTTGTTAAAGGGGGCTTCCATATTCCGATAAGCCCCCCGCCCGCAGACCCCCACAACCATCGGGCAAGGGTTGTGGGGATGAGGCCCTTCTCCCCATCAACATGGGGACAAGGTGCTTTGGGGGGCTACCCCAAAGCACCCTCCCAATGTTGAGGGCATGTGGCCTGGTACAGTTCAGGAAGGGGGGCGCTCTCTCGTCCCCCCCTATTTTCCTGCGGCCTGCCAGGTTGCATGCTCAGAAAAGGGTCTGGTATGGATTTTGAGGGGGGCCCCCACGCCATTTTTTTTTTTCATTTTTGGGCGAGGTTCCCCTTAATATCCATACCAGAGCTGAAGGGCCTGGTATGGAATTTAGGAGGACCCCCACACATTTTTTTTTTAAATTTTGGTTCGCGGTACCCCTGTGGGGAAATTCCATGCCGTTTTCATCAATGAACTTTTATGTGTATTGTCGGACCGACAATTCATTATAGCCGCGAGTAGTTTTAAATTACTTTTTTCCTTTAGAAATGACATTTTGCTGTCAGACTGTTCTAAATACAGGAAACATGCGCCCCTTTACAGGCATACTATAAACACCCCCCAGGTAAGAAATTTAAAGGAATATTACACTTTTATTGTTTCACTTTAAGCATTATTAAAATCACTGCTCCCAAAAAAAGGCCGTTTTTAAAACTTTTTTTTGCACTGATATATGTCCCCTGGGGCAGGACCCAGGTCCCCAAACACTTTTTATGACAATAACTTGCATATTAACCCTTAACATTAGCATTTTTGATTTCTCCCATAGACAATTCACTATAGCTGACACTGCTATTACTTCATGACTTTTTTTTTTCCCTTTAGAAATGTCATTTTGCTGTCAGACTATTCTAAACACGGGAAAAAAGCGCCACTTTACAGGCATACTATAGACACCCCCCCAGGTACGAAATTTAAAGGAATATTTCACTTTTATTGTTTCACTTTAAGCTTTATTAAAATCACTGCTCCCGAAAAAATTGACATTTTTAAAACTTTTTTTTGCACTGGTACATGTCCCCTGGGGCAGGACCCTGGTCTCCAAACACTTTTTATGACAATAACTTGCATATAAGCCTTTAAAATGAGCACTTTTGATTATTCAAGTTCGTTTCCCATAGACTTTAATGGTGTTTGCGTGTTCAAACAAATTTTTTGCCTGTTTGCATGTTCTGGATGCAAACCAAACCGGGGGGGGGGGGGGGGGGGGGTGTTCAGCTCATCCCTAGCTGTCACCCAAGCCTGAACAAACTTACCTACACTAAAAAAAAATCATTTACACTTCTAGCACACTAGAGGGTGCTTCATAAGGATCCATTCACACTGATATGTTGTGCTAGCACACAGTAAAGCACAGTAAAGTAGAACAACAGTGCACTGGATGTAATCTGTTAATGTATTACCTAAGCGCAGCATGTCTTAATGCACACTGGGTTACCACAAATGTATAATGCATGGACCCTCAAAGTGGAACTAAAGTTGAAAAATAGAAAAATGCAAGCAGATAGGCAATGTCTCTTCTACAATAAAATACACCTACCTGTCTGTTTGCAATCCCTTGTAAAGTGCACTCTGAGCAGCGCAGCACAGTTTACATTCTGGCACACTGCCTGTGTGTTAATGACTGCACTCTTGCAGTCACTCAAGACAACCAAACACCAGCACCCAGAAGAAGTTGCAACGAAAATGCCAGCAATGGATGTCGGGGGACCATTGGAACCGAGATAAGTAATTGTGCCTTTAGTTCCACTTAAAGCACGCTGCCTCCAATGGTGCACATTAGATAACCTAGAGCTCCTTTGGGGGGCATAAAAAAAAATGCTAGATCCCGCTAGCATTTTTTCTGCTTATGTGCATAAGGCCTAATAACTATGGAAGGTCTGGAGGGGAATAAGGGGCTTGGTTCTTCCTATATCTCTCAAATGAAAGAATGAACTTTAAAAAAAAAAGAGGGCACAAAGGCCTTGTGCATTACCAAATAACACTTTATTAAAACTCCACACAACAAAAACATACTCACAAATATACTCATAAAATAGTATTGTCAACTGTCACGCTAGACGAAGATTGAGCAGTGGGGCAATGTCCAAGCTCTCACTTCAATTGGCAAGCTTACACCTTTTGGGAGACACACTCCCTTTCTTAGAGCAAAACCAAACCAGGGCAACCATGACGCACTTCCGATGTCCGGCCTGATGACATACTTCTGGTGCCTATTATATGCCCCAGGCAATGGAGAGTGCAATCCAGTGGCCCCCCGGTCTGCCAAATACGGTTTGGATACTGAGCAGATTGCTCAGTAAATGGTGCCATTTATCAATGCAATTACAATCACTGCCCACGCCTATAAAAATCAAGAATGGGGGGCATCCCTGCATGGACAATAGAAATAGTCCCCAAAATGACATATGTATGTATGTAAACTTCCATATATTTCTGAATACTTATGTATGTAAACTTCAATATATTTCTGAATACTTATGTTTGTAAACTTTCACTATATTTTTATATTATATTTCATATAATATATTATACTCTGCGCCTTATTATTATTTATTCTATCTTATGGTAGTAGTGATTGTTTGATCTGTACTTGCATCTAATCAAATTATGTGGGTTTATTTGAATGTGGACACATGACCCTATCTATTATACTGGCTCCACCCACCTTGTTTGAGAGTGGTAGAATTTTATTGATGGATATTTAAAGAAAGACGTACGCCCTGGTTTAGGTCTGAGGAAGGGAAAGTGTCTCCCGAAATGTTAAGCTTGTTAATTGAAGTGAGGGCTTGCACAATACCCCACTGCTGGAACTTCTTCTGGTGTGACTGTTGACTTGACAACACTATTTTATGAGTATATTTGTAAGTATGTTTTTGGTGTTTGGATTTGCTAATGCAGGTTGGCCTAAGGCCTTTGAGCCCTCCTGTATGCTTTTTGAAGATACATCTGGGTATTACCTGGATTGCATTTCATTCTTGTGATGTCTATGCTTCTGGAGCGCTGGAGTTTATGACCATACTATAATTTGAAAATACTTAACTGCTTCAGCCCCAGAAGATTTTACCCCCTTCCTGACCAGAGCGTTTTTTGCTATTCGGCACGGTGTCGGTCGTGTGACGTGGCTCCCAAACAAAATTGACTTCCTTTTTTTCCCACAAATAGAGCTTTCTTTTGGTGGTATTTGATCGCCTCTGCGATTTTTATTTTTTGCGCTCTAAACAACATAAGAGCGACAATTTTGAAAAAAACGCATTATTTTTTACATTTTGCTATAATAAATATCTCCCAAAAATATATAAAAAAACATTTTTTTTCCTCAGTTTAGGCCACATATTTTTGGTAAAAAAAATCGCAATAAGAGTTTATTGATTGGTTTGCGCAAAAGTTATAGCGTTTACTAAATAGGGGATAGTTTTATGGCATTTTTATTGATAATTTTTTTTTACTAGTAATGGCGGCGATCAGCGATTTTTATTGTGACTGTGGCGTTATGGCGGACATGTCGGACATTTTTTACACATTTTTGGGACTATTGTCATTTATACAGCGATCAGTGCGATTAAAAATGCACTGATTACTGTGTAAATGATACTGGCAGTGAAGGGGTTAACCACTAGGGGGCGGGGAGGGGTTAAGTATGTCCTAGGGGAGTGATTACTAACTGTAGGGGGATGAGCTAGCAGTGTCATTACTCTGATCACTGCTCCCGATGACAGCTGTGATCAGTGACACTTGTCACTAGGCAGAACAGGCAGATGCTGTTTACATCAGCATCTCCCCATTTGTCCTCTCCGTGAGGCGATCGTGGGTATCCTCGTGGTGATCGAGTCCGCGGGACCCGCGACCCAACTCACGGAGCTGCCGGCGGTAAGTCCATTTGCCCAGCCATGCCATTCTGCCGACGTACATTGGCATGCGCCGGTCGGCAACTGGTTAAATAAAGCTAATGTTAAATTTCCAACAGGCACCACCCAAAGTTAAGGTGCAGAGCAGTGAAAGATATCCCCAATTTCAATAAAGGAAATTTGCTTTGTCAATTTTCTTGTTAGATGCAGGCCTCCTATACCCAACAAGTTTTGTTATTGTTCATTTACGAATTGAAATTAATTAAGTTTCTTTAGGCATTCATTAATGGTTGATGATGACTCGTGTAGGCCTAAAGACTAACTAAACCCAATAACAAAATTATAATATACTCACACACACTCACACACACTTTTTATCTAAATGACTGTTATTTTCTTTTTGTGCTTTATAATGTCATGCTCCAAAGAAAATGCCAGGGTTCGCTGATACAAGATTAAGTATTATATACAGGGCTTTTTTTTAACCAGCATTGCGTGATTTGTGTTTTTTGCACATGACTGCTTATTGATATATCATTCCATGCTCAACCACAATTGCTAAGCACACATCCACCACAACATTACACCACACTCTCTAAATTAGGGTTTTATCAAATAATGTATCTATGCCATGTGTTACTTTGTCACTATAAGGTGCTTGTGCTTTCCATGCTTTTGTGTCAGTGAAGTTATATAATTAGAACTCAAGTATAATTCAGCATGGTAAATGAACTGTCATTACTATAGTGTTGCTCCTAAGATACAGAGGGCCCAGATACAAACTTTTAAAGTCTTCCTAACATATGGCTTACTCCTTTCCAGCATTGGTAGAACATTGTAAGGCCTTGTTTACACTTGTGATAGGGAGGAGTAAAAACGTGCAGTTAAAGTGGTTGTAAAGCCTTAAGGTTTTTCACCTTAATGCATATCCCCCCCCCAGACCCCCCCTTTTTCTTACCTGAGCCTGATCCGATCCAGCAATGTGCAGGAGCACAGTTTCTCCAGCCGCTGTTGCTCTACTCATTGGATATATTGATAGCAACAGGAGCCATTGGCTCCCGCTACTGCTAATCTAAAGCTGTACACCGGAGTGGGGGATGGGGCCCAGTCCCGCTGTCTGTGTCAATGGACGCAGTAGTGGGACTCGGGAACAAGCCCACACAGGTTCCCCCATGGCACCCGATGAAGAGGACGGGCTTGGAGGACCGACAGGGCACCCTAGATGAAGAGGATCGGGGCTGCTCTGTGTAAAACAATTGCACAGAGCAGGTAAGTATAGGCATGTTTGTTATTTTTTTTTTAAAAGTGAAGGTTTATAATCACTTTAAGCCATGTTTTCCCCCCCTACAACCACTACCCTTTAAGCTGAAGGGCAGAAGACGGGGTTACAATGTTTTGCGTCATGGCACAGCAAAAATTATCCCTGCTGTCACATTCAGTGAGCAATACAGTTCGCCGAAACGTGACCCATTGAACTAAATAGGGGCACCCCACAATCGCTCTTTATTGGAAACCGCATGTGTAAATGAGCCCCAGAGCCAATGTACTGGAAAGTGTTATGTATTCTTATTCTTAGAGGAGAAAAAACATATCTTGTGTAGCTGAGTGTTTAGATTACATTACTTTTTTTGCATATCATGATTTTATTGCTATAGCTGTATTTAAAAAAAAAAAAAAATTTTGGTGTGTACAGGGGAAACGTGATAACTTTGAACGCGACTAAGCACATGCAGATGCAATGTTAATGCAGGAGCAATAGATCTGGGTAGTGTAAAGTTTGTTTATACTTCCCAGATCACTTCTCCTTCTCCTTTTAAATAAACTAAATGTATGAGGCTAGTGTCAATGCAGCCTAAGACCTTGTTTACATTAGCGTTGCCCTCTAAAAGGTGATTACTTTTTCAAGGGCATTTGACAGGCAGTTGGGAGGCAATATGTCACCTTCTCACTGTCTGTTTTAACCTCTAAAAGTCTGCACCACCGTACTATAACCGTGTGCATCGCATGCCGTTTCAATGCAGCCCTATTCACTAGAATTGGTCATATTCAGCAGGTGGTATTGCCTGTGGAATGGGAAGGGTGATCATTGGCCATGGCAAGTATAATACCCCATCTGGCTGCCTTTGCAGATTAAAGTATATGTAAACACTCACATAGTTGCCAACATTGTAAAAAAAAAATGTGGGACACTTTTGTGGCTGTAGGCGGAGCTGTCCAATAATTAGGGTTGCGGGGCATTCGTCAGCAGGCGTGGCCTAGCAAAAATAGACAAGTGCGGCGCGCTAAGCGCGCCGCGGCAAAAAATGGGCGTGGTTTTACTCGCAATTGTGGGCGTGGCTTAAATGGACGTGGCTCTAGAGGGTGTGGTTAGAGTCTGAAATGAATGAGGGATGGAGAGGGGGAGAGAGGGGGAGAGAGAGGGAAATGACGGGACAGCAGCCCCAGATCCTACACAATAGAAATATGTGTATTCTAGAAAGTTTAAAGAAAGCAGATAAAGATACTCCAAACACCTGGTGTTAGCACTTCAATCATCCCGGCACCATGGTTGTTATGGTGTCAGGATGATTGAAGCGCATTATTTCTATTATTACATTGTAATATAAAATGAAATCATTCAACTTACCATAATGCAGAATCAGTGGGATCCCTGTGCGTGTCACCAGCCACGTCGCCTGCCACCAGCCATCCGTCCTTGCTTCAGATGTCCAAGCAGAGTCCGTCCTTGCATCAGGTGTCCCAGCAGAGTCCGTCCTTGCATCAGATGTCCCCAGCGGAGCCCCCCCTCACATCAGATGTCCCCAGCGGAGCCCCCCCTCACACCAGGAGTCCCCGGCGGAGCTCCCCCTCACACCAGGAGTCCCCGGCGGAGCCCCCCTCACATCAGGAGTCCCCGGCAGAGCTCCCCCTCACACCAGGAGTCCCCGGCAGAGCCCCCCCTCACATCAGGAGTCGCCGGCGGAGCCCCCCCTCACATCAGGAGTCCCCGGCGGAGCCCCCCCTCACATCAGGAGTCCCCGGCGGAGCCCCCCCTCACATCAGGAGTCCCCGGCAGAGCCCCCCCTCACATCAGGAGTCCCCGGCGGAGCCCCCCTCACATCAGGAGTCCCCGGCGGAGCCCCCCCTCACATCAGGAGTCCCCGGCGGAGCCCCCCCTCACAACAGGAGTCCCCGGCGGAGCCCCCTCTCACATCAGGAGTCCCCGGCGGAGCCCCCCCTCACATCAGGAGTCCCCGGCGGAGCCCCCCCTCACATCAGGAGTCCCCGGCGGAGCCCCCCCTCACATCAGGGGTCCCCGGCAGAGCCTCCCCTCACATCAGGAGTCCCCGGCGGAGCCCCCCCTCACATTAGGTGTCCCCGGCAGAGCTCCCCCTCACATCAGGAGTCCCCGGCGGAGCCCCACCTCACATCAGGAGTCCCCGGTGGAGCCCCCCCTCACATCAGGAGTCCGCGGCGGAGCCCCCCCTTACATCAGGTGTCCCCGGCGGAGCTCCCCCTCACATCAGGTGTCCCCGGCTGAGCTCCCCCTCGCATTAGGAGTCCCCAGTGCCCCCCCTCACATCAGGTGTCCCCAGTGCCCCCCCTCACATCAGGTGTCCCCAGTGTCCCCCCCTCACATCAGGTGTCCCCAGTGCCCCCCCCACTCACATCAGGTGTCCCCGCGCGCTCCCCCCCACCTCAGAGGTGTCCTAGAGGTGTGTCCGCAGCATGGCTAGAACCCCCGCCCCTTTCCATATCAGACTGGCAGCGGGGCGGGGGGTAGGCGGGCCGAGGCGGAGCAGGGCGAGGCGGGGCGGAGCGGGGCGGGCCGAGGCGGAGCGGGGCAGGGGGTGGGCGGCGACGCAGAAGCTTCGTCTAGCCCCCCCCAGCCGTCTTCCTGAACTTCCACAAAATGGCGGCTGGCGGAGACAATGTCTCCGCCGGCTGCCGACCTCTAGTGGCGGCGGCGGTTTCGAAAACGGGAACCGGATTTTTCGGGACATTTCCCGGGACACCACAAATTCGGGAATGGAGTCCAAGTCCCGGGAATGTCCAGGGAAATCCGGGACAGTTGGCAGCTATGCACTCACCTTGTAAAACAACCTATTCAGTTTAAAATAGACATGAAAGGCAAAACATTTGTATAGCGATATACAAACACTATTAACACCTTTTTCCCCCTTTTTTTATAAGTGATCACATGCTCTCTGTTCTTTGATACATAAGAAGCTCAGAGAGCTAGGTGAGGAGAAACAGCAGTACACTGGTCTTCCCAGTGAATAGCTGTTCAGAGGAGCACGTCAGGACAAGTCTGATCATTGGATAAGAGCAGGCTGAGTTCTCAGCGCAGCTCTCATGCCTAGTGTGGTCAGTTTTTAATAGGAAAACCGAGTGACGGGCAGGAACACCAGGGGTTTCACACAAAGGAAGCAATACATACAAAGAGAACAGGAAACTTTTTAACACAAGTACATGATACAGCAGGCACATATCAGGAATATGAAATGAAAGAAGAAGTTGTTGAAAGAAGTTGATTTCCTTAGCTATTCACTGGCTTTGTATTGTTTTTGCATAAAATTCTTTCTACTCTGAAAGGGAAACAGCTGTTCAAAATCAGTTTTAGGTGGACCAACCTTTTAATATAGGCTTACCAAAATCAACACATCTTGCTCTATTTAAAACAATTAACATTTACATACACAGTATCATGTATTTAAAATAGTTAATAAATAAACTGATACAGCTGTAATAAGGCTAGAATTAATGAAGGAAGAATTTTTAGTAAACTCATAGCTGACTCTTCTAGTTACTTCATTAACCAGTTACCAACCGGCCCATAGCCGAATGACGGCTGCAGGGCGGTTGGATAACTCTGGGAGGGCGTACTATGACGTCCTCCCAGAATCCTGCTTTCGCGCGCTCCCTGGGGCGCACAACCGTGAACATCCGTGACCGCCTGGTCCAGAGGACCCGGCACATCACAGATCACGGTAAACGGCCGCTGATCACGGCCGTTTACCATGTGATCACTCCGTCAAATGACGAAGCGATCACATGTAAACAAACCGGCGTCATTTCATGACGCCAGTTCCTCTCTCCCCTCTGTGTACCGATTGGTACAGAGGGGGAGGGATCGGATGGCAGCAGCGCTGTGGGCTGGATGTGTAGTGCCCACAGCGCTGCTCTGTGACAATTACAGTCACACCCAGCCATCCATGCTCAGCCATCCCTCCATGCTCTGCACTACCCTGCACTACTCTGCAATACCCTGCACCACTCTGCAATGCTCTGCAATACCCTGCAATACCCTGCAATGCTCTGCAATACCCTGCACTAGTCTGCAATGCTTTGCAATACTCTGCAATATTCTGCAATACCCTGCAATACCCCGCAATACTCTGCAATACCCTGCAATACTCTGCAATACCCTGCAATACATTGCAATACTCTGCAATACTCTACAATACCCCACAATACTCTGCAATACCCTGCAATACTCTGCAATACCCCGCAATACTCTGCAATACCCTGCAATATTCTGTAATACCCTGCAATACATTGCAATACTCTGCAATACCCCGCAATACCCTGCCATACTCTGCAATACCCTGCAATACTCTGCAATACCCTGCAATACCACGCAATACCCTGCAATACCCTACAATACCCCGCAATACCCTGCAATACTCTGCAATACCCTGCAATACTCTGCAATATCCCGCAATACTCTGCAATACCCCGCAATACTCTGCAATACCCCACAATACTCTGCAATACCCCGCAATACTCTGCAATACCCCGCAATACTCTGCAATACCCCGCAATACTCTGCAATACCCCACAATACTCTGCAATACCCTGCAATACTCTGCAATACCCTGCAATACCCTGCAATACACTGCCATATTCTGCCATACCCAGCCATACTCTGCAATACCCAGCCATACTCTGCAATATCCAGCCATACTCTGCAATACTCGGTGATACCCAGCCATACTCTGCCATACCCAGCCATACCCATACCCGGCGATACCCTGCAATTACCGGCCATATTCAGCCATACTCGGCCATAATCAGCCATACCCAGCCATGCTCAGCCATACTCGGTCATACTCTGCTATGCTCTGCCATGCTCAGCCATACTCGGCTGTACTCGGCCTCTGTATGTGGCCAGGCTGTGGAAGTCTCACACATGTGGTATCGCCGTACTCAGGAGGAGTAGGAGAATCTATTTTGGGGTGTCATTTTTGGTATGTACATGCTATGTGTTAGAAATATTGTATAAATGGACAACTTTGAGTTAAAAAAAATGCGTTTTAACCACTTCCCGCCTGCCGGCCATCATATGACGTATTTGTGCGGGGATATCTGAATGAGACCTGCTGCTACAGGCATCATTCAGATATCAGCTTTTTTATCCGGCGATTTCCTACATCATAACAATGATCATAGAGGCTGTTCCACTGCTTGTTCGTTCTTACGGGAGGCGAGAGGGGACGCCCCACCCTCCCACTGCCTTCCGGTGCTTCTACCGACTCACCGTTACGATCGAAGCCAGGATCGTTTTTTTTGTTTGTTTCAGGCTTCCCAGCCTAGAGGTGAGATGTGGGGACTTATTGACCCCATATCTCACTGTAAAGAGGACCTGTCATGCCATATTCCTATTACAAGGGATGTTTACATTCCTTGTAATAGGAATAAAAGTGATTCCTTTTTTTTTTTTTAAAGTGTCAAACTAAAATAAATAAAGTAAAATGAACAAAAAAAAATAAAAATTTTAAAGCGCCCCTGTCCCCGCGTGCTCGCATGCAGAAGCGAACGCATACGTAAGTCCCGCCCACATATGAAAACGGTGTTCAAACCACACATGTGAGGTATCGCTGCGAACGTTAGAGCGAGAGCAATAATTTTGGCCCTAGACCTCCTCTGTAACTCAAAACATGTAACCAGTAAAAAATGTTAAAGCGTCGCCTATGGGGATTTTTAAGTAGCAAAGTTTGGCACCATTCCACGAGCCTGTGCAATTTTGAAGGGTGACATGTTAGGTATCTATTTACTTGGCGTAACTTCATCTTTCACAATATGTAAAAACATTGGGCTAACTTTACTATTTTGGGTTTTTTTAAAGCACAAAACTGTTTTTTTTCCCAAAAACACACGTTCGGAAAATTGCTGCGCAAATACCGTGCGAGATAAAAAGTTGCAACGGCCGCCATTGTATTCTCTAGGGTCTTTGCTAAAAAAAACTTATATAATGTTTTGGGGGTCTATGTCATTTTCTAGCAAATAAATGATGATATTTACATTTAGAATTGGCCTGGGTGCTCCAGACCGCCAGAAGGTGCTCCGTGGATGTTGGGCCTCTGTATGTGGCCATGCTGTGTAAAAGTCTCACACGTGGTATCGCCGTACTCGGGAGTAATAACAGAATGTGTTTTGGGGTGTAATTTGTGGTATGCATATGCTTTGTGTGGCAAATAACTTGCTAATATGACAATTTTGTGGAAAAAAAAAGAAAAAAAAATCTTGATTTTGCAAAGAATTGTGGGAAAAAATGACAACTTAGAAAAACTCACCATGCATCTTTTCTAAATACCTTGGAATGTCTTCTTTCCAAAAAGGGGTCATTTGGGGGGTATTTGTACTTTTCTGGCATGTTAGGGTCTCAAGATATTAGATAGGCCGTCAGTACTTCAGGTGTGATCAATTTTCAGATATTGGCACCATAGCTTTTGGACTCTATAACTTTCACAAAGACCAAATAATATACACCAATTTGTACTTATTTTTACCAAAGATATGTAGCAGTATACATTTTGGCCAAAATTTATGAAGAAAAATTACTAATTTGATAAATTTTATAACAGAAACAAAGAAAAAATCATTTTTTTACCGAATTTTCAGTCTTTTTTCTTTTATAGCGCAAAAAATAAAAAAACAACGGTGATTAAATATCACCAAAAGAAAGCTCTATTTGTGTAAAAAAAAGGACAAAAAATTCATATGGGTACAGTGTTGTATGACTGAGTAATTGTCATTCAAAATGTGAGAGCACCGAAAGCTGAAAATTGGTCTGGTTAGGAAGGGGGTTTAAGTGCCCAGTGGTCAAGTGATTAATGTACATGTGGGAACTTTCATAAAAGCATAACAGGGAACGATAGGTTGCTCTTGGCTGGTAGGAAATATAATACTATGAAAGTAACAACTAATTAAAGTAATGCAAGGCTTAACCTATGAATGTTACTATTCATAGGCTAATTAAGGATGGCAACTTTAGTTTGAGAACTAATATACTGTACATATGCAATGGAAAGCTGGAACACATCCAGAGATGAGGCTATGTGACTGGGTATTGGCTACTGCAAAAATATCAAATTAATGCTTCTGTAGTGTCAATATATACAGTAATTGGCATGGCAACCTACCACTACTTAATGATTAATGGGCCCCAACAAAGCCATGGTCTGAGCTAGCCAGATGTGCTAGCTAACATAGAAGGTGCTTTATGGTGCAAGTACCTTAAGTGTAATCATGTTTAGGGAAACTAAGGAACACAAAATGTTTCAACCTCTTCAGGAGTCATAGTTAGTCACATTCAACTAAAATTGTTCTGTAAGGTTTAAAGTGGTTGTAAAGGCAGAAGGTATTTTACCTTAATACATTCTATGCATTAAGGTAAAAAACATTCTGTGTGCAGCTCCACCCCCGCCAGCCCCCCCATTATACTTACCTCAATCCAGTGTTGTGTTCTAAAGCAACAGCTCTCTCTGCTCTGTCATTGGCTCCCACTTCTGTCACTCAAATTCTGTGACAAGGGGCAGAGCCAAGCAACACTGTCTGAGTCAATGAAAGCAGACAGTGCCGCTTGGGATCAAGCCCACAGGTGTGCCACAATAGGAAGCGGCTTCCTTCGGTGGCACACGAAGAGTAGGAGGAGGAACCAATAACGCCATCGGGGGACGCAAGAAGAGATGGGTAGGGGCTGCTCTGCGCAAAACCATTGCACAGAGCAGGTATGTAAAAAATTTTTGTCATTTTTTTTTTTTAATAGCATTTACAATTACTTTAACCACTTCTCACCCGGCCAATGTATAAATACAGCCGGGCGAGGCTCTCCAGTTCTGGAGATCACTGGACATTTGGGGGTATTTGTACTGTGCTGGCATTTTAGGGCTTCAAGAAATGAGATAGGGTGTCAGTACATCAGGACTGATCAATTTTCAAATATATACCATAGTTTGTAGACTCTATAACCTTCACACAGAGTAAATCATATACACTGATTTGGGTTATTTTTACCAGATAAATGTAGCATAATACATTTTTTGCCTAAATTTATGAAGAAAGGTTATTTATTTGCAAAAAACAGAAACTTTCAGAATATTCAGGTATCTTTTGTTTATATAGCAAAATATTTAAAAAAATGAGTGGTGATTAAGTACCACCAAATGAAAGCTCTACCTGTCTAAAAAAAAATGATACCAATTTCATTTGGGTACAGTTTTGCTAATTAATTTTCTTTCAAAGTATGACAGCGCTGAAAATGTAAAAATGGCTTGGGCAGGAAGGGGGTATCAATGGGGTCAAAGATGAACTCCGAGCACAAAAACTTTAATATAAAATAATTCCTCATTAGCCACTATAGGATATAAATCCTCTTTGTGTGCACTAAATGCCTTCACAAAGCCTGATATTAACTTGAAAAAGAAGCAGTGACATCATCACTGTGTTGCCTGTGTAGAGAGCAGAGCTGTGGGAGTGTACCTAGCAGACCTCAACCACTACAAGCTGCTGCAGAAAATTACAGGAGGGGGTGGAGACAAGACCAGTCATCCCGAACAAGGAGAGAGAGCAGCAGTGACCAGTCTTCATTACAAGAAGCTCCTGCACAGAGACAAAGGGGTTGTTTTACTAAAGGCAAAAAGACTGTGCACTTTGCAAGTGCAGTTGCTCCAGAGCTTCCTAAGTTAGGTAAAGCTTCACTTTGCAAAAAGTACCCAATCACATGCAAGGAAAACAAAAAAGAACTGAATTTTTGCTTGCACGTGATCGGATGATGGGAGTCAGCAGCGCTTTTCCTCATTTACTAAGTTGTGAAGCTTAGGCTGAATTTCTGTCTGCCTTTAGTAAATCAACCCCAATGTTTCACACTGGATTAGTGCACAGATCTGGAAGAAACACACAAAGCACACTAAGATTCAAATAAGAATATACATTGCTTATCCCAGGGTTCGGCCTCAAAACATTTTGTAGATTCTTCAAACCACTTCTTTGGTTCCAATAGGTCTCAGAAAGATACCCCAGCTTTTAAATCCACACAGGTTGCACAGACACCTTAATGCAATCACCATGAAATGTGTAGACGTTGAATGTCCAAGAACAGAATGGGAGGTGTAACAATTGTGGAACCACCCTTATCTAGCTGCTATACATAATCTCATCCTTGATATCAGGAAGTCTGCACAGATGTTTTTATTCCTTGATTTAGCAGAGTGCTTTATTATGCCCACCTGACCCACCAAAAACTATAGAACACACTATTATTTTTTCTTCATTCAATGCAGCGGGCTGAATGAAAAAAACCTGAAGTGCTCAGGAGGTGCCTCTCTACTAACGATCCAATGTTAGTACAGCGATCTTCCCCATTGAGCTATTGTGTTCTGATAGGTGGACGGCCCTCTGGGCAGAACACACTGATCAGTGCTCTCGGCCATGGGCCGAGAACGCTGATCATATGCCGATCGGCAGACCTTTTTTGTCCAGCTTCTGTACACACGGGCTGAATGCAGCTCGATATATTTCAGCCCGTGTGTACAGCCCTTTACTGCTAACTATCTTGGGCATAGCTATATTTCTATCTGAAAAGGTTTCATGATCCAGCAACCAACATATTATTTAAAGCTGTTGTATGCCCTAAAAAAACAAAAAAAACCTATAAGGCAAAGGCATAATGAGCTAGTATGCACCGCATACTAGCTCATTATGAAATACTTAGCTTAGAACTAAGTGCCCACCCCCGGTCACCGCTGAGGGAGCTGACATGTTCCCTCAGCGTTTATTCCGGGTTCGTAGCTCTGGTGCAGTGAGGTCACTCCACACATGTGCATGGGAGTCCTCCATTCCGGCAAGGTCCAGTAGCATCTGCCAGACCTTCAGAGCGCATGTGCCGCTGACGTCAGTGGCTGCATGCAAGGTGAATATCTCCCAAAACATATAGGTTTAGGAGATATTAATTTTACCTACAGGTAAGCCTTATTATACAACTGCTTTAACAGAATTAAATTGCAAATTATCATATAGTAGACCTGATATAGATTGGATGCATCTTTCACCCAGGAGGTCTAATGTGTCCTATGTTCCCTGGACTTTGGATCATAGGCATTTTTGGTACCTAACTGATTCGCAGCTTCCTATACCTTGGTGTTACCACTTTGTATGACTATAACTCTATTGAAGTATGAGTTATGGAATACTGATCACAGAATTTGAGATTTATGAAAGTTCAATTTTCAGTAAAAAAATTAACTCACAGGTTTGTTTTGCTGACTACTACTGTTTACAACAGGGCCATTGTTCAGGTGTCTTGTGAGGATGCTAGTGAGTGGTTTAGAAAATCTCTGCATTCTGTCTTAGCCTTCTTGTATTTTGTCAAAAAATATCTTAGGCTAGCCTGTGATTTGTTCAGTACAGAGATAAGATTTAAATCTGCCGTTTTTGTTACTAACATGTATTCTGGAGAAAATGAAGGTGACGTGGTGTTTGGTACCACTCCTCCATACTCTTCACCTAGAGCTAGGGCTGCCCTTTTGTAACCACCAAATAGAGGAGAATAAAAGTAGCACAAATGCCCATTGGTGATTGGTTCTGTTTAGGCGCTGTCTGGCTATTATCACCTTTAAGAGCTCCAACAGTAGAACCTCTTTCACCAATATTTCCAGGTGCAACATGCTGCCATTGCAAAGCCAAAGTGTGGTGCACTGATCCTTTATGGTTTTCTTCACAATATACATTTAACAAACAATTCTAGTGGGCAGATTTGGAAGCTAAGAGCCCATTCACACAGGGACGACTTGTCAGGCGACCTAGTCGCCTGACAAGTCGCCTCCCGTTCTGTGCTATGGAACCGTTCTAAGGGGAGCGACGCAAGTCGCTCCGACTTAGAAAAAGGTTCCTGTACGACTTCGGGGGCGACTTGGGGCGACTTGCATAGACTTCTATACAGAAGTCGTTTTGCAAGTCGCCCGGGCAGTCGTTTGCAGGTCGCCTCGCTGAGGCGACCTGCAAGTCGTGTTGCCCCTGTGTGAATGGGGTCTCAAGTGAGCAGATGAGTTTTATTAAGTGAAGAGCTCTGAGGAAAACCTCTAACATTTAATACTTGTTGCATTGATTTGTATTAAGAATTCAAATGCCAAGGAATTTTATCCACTTCTGTACCCTTACATCCTTGGGTTTAGATCACTATACCAGAATCATGGCCGCAACTGCTGGCATAACCAAATCCTGGTATCAAAATTTTCAGGCAGCGATTCTCTTTTAAGTACAAAAGATCTGAGCAGCTGTACAGCCACCTGATCACTTTTACAGGAGGCAGAAAGGGGTCCGACCCCCTACCGCCACCTCCTGCCACCTTTCCCAGGCTCTCCCATTTCATTGGGGAGCCATGGACAGCTGCAACCTGTCGCATCGGAAGCCCAGTGAAGTATAGGAGGTAACTTCCATTCTCTGATCTCTTCTGTGACAAAAGAAAGTGGAAGCTGTGAGGATTTTAGCACTTCTGGTTTTGGTTTGTTTGTTTACTAGTCATTACCAGCTAGTATAGCAGCAGATCAAACCAGTCTTGGTTTGACCAGCTGCTTTTGGAGAGCAGAGGACAGATCACCAACAATAGACCCCAGATAATTCCATAAAGAGTACCTGTCACTGTCCATGCAATCACATGGAGTGTTGTTTATCCCTATAGCAATAAAGTTGAAACAAAAAACAAATAAATAAAGAGATAGTATAAAAATAAAAAAGACATTTTTAATAAAGTAAATAAATTTAAAAACTGAACATGCTCCATTGCAACAGCCACCATTTTATTCTCCAGGGCCTTTGCTTTCAGAAAATATATACTGTTTAGGGGTTCTAAGTAATTTTCTAGCAAAAAAAGGGCAGATTTTGTATGTGAGAAATGTCAGAATTGCCCTGGGCTGTTGGTATAGGTCACCCATAAAATTTTTTCAAATACATCTAATCTTGTAAAGATGATTCTTTACGAATACACCTAATCTTTGCTAGGGGCCTATGATTAATCAGGTGCATGTCGAAAACCTATGGGTAGGACAGGCATGTAGGTGCAGTTCATTGCCCATAGTTCCTCTGTTTAAGGTTTTTGCTTAAAAAGTAATGTTGTTGTTTACTGGTATAATGGAATAAGTGTGAGGTTTATTACCCAGTTAAGCTATAGCTTTGTCTATTTCAAAGTAATTAGTTTTGGAGCCTTTACTGGGCTAGACTCTTTGTAAATTGTTATTTTATTTCTGATTTCAGCAATCAGAAAATCTCCCCATTGAGTAGATTCTACCTCAATCTACCCCTTTGAGTAGATTCTATGTTCCTGTGACACCAAGACAACAAATGAACATATCTTGGAACTTTTGGATCCGTATAAACTTTGAGACTGTGGGAAAGGGGGGCTAATAGTGACCGCCGACGCAGCCATAGAGGCTGGGAGTTTGTTTATACCTTACTCCTGACTGCTGGCTTTCTTGTGGAAGTAATTTGGCCAGCGGTCACTGCCAGATCCCTTCTGAAGGTAAATTGTTTGAAAGTGGTGCTAGTTGTCACAAAAAGGCTGCACTGACCCACATCCCTAAGTTACATAGTTTAAAGACAGATTTCCTCTGGATGGGACTTTAACATGGGACAGAGAGCAGCTGAGGTATCACACAGGTATTACAAAAATCTAAATCTTTTAATGGTGTAATAACTCTCGGTGGAGCCGCTGGTTTAAAGCGGGCCTGTCCTCTTGTCTCTTTACCCCTCTTAAATTGTTCAATCCCCTTGGCACAAAGAAAGAAGTTATTTTTGGTTATTACTGAAGTTTGTGTGCAGTGTTGTTATTTCTTCTGCAGGTGGAGCTACAGACACCCAGGTAGAGGTAAATATAAACATAAGTGTATATTGTGGGTTAAAGTCAATACTCATACTCATGCAGTGTTGTAATGATATGAGTATTGACTTTAACCCACAATATACACTTATGTTTATATTTACCTCTACCTGGGTGTCTGTAGCTCCACCTGCAGAAGAAATAACAACACTGCACACAAATTTCAGTAATAACCAAAAATAACTTCTTTCTTTGAGAAAATAGTATATTTATATAAAAGGTTATTACAATAACTACACTATCACACCAACGTAGAGCCACATTATAGTAAACAGTTATAACAGTCTGAGTAACATACACAAATATACTTAAGTATATGTATATATCTATATTTATACCAGGGAGCTCCCCCTGCTCTAAACTGTAAAGTCCCTATCCTCTGTAACTAAGTGCAGGGCCCTGCAGTAAAAGAGATAGTCTTGACGTCTTCAGTCTTCACTAGCTTATGAATTTGTAATTGTAATCCACAAAAAGGTATTCCTCCTGGGTGTTGCGCAGTGTAAGGTAATACACTAAAGCAGTTATAATCCAGAAGACTGGTTAAGTGTTCTTATACGAAGGAGATAAACATCTAATATCAATTCTTGAATACTGAAGTCTATGCAGATGTAATGTTCTCCAACTTAACTTGTTCCGTGGGACTATCAGTCCCAGCAACACTCTGTAACAGTTTTAAGTGTGTGTAGTATTTAAACAAACTTCTGGGTGTTAACCCTCTCACCACACGAGATCCGGGCGGATGGATGCCTCTGTTTCAACAGTTCTCAGTCCGTACGGAACCACCGCCACGCCGTCACACTGCTCCATTCAGTAACGACCAGGAGTCCTCGGTTACCTCCTCCACGGGTCTCCGGAACAATCACTTCTGCTGCTTCAGCACACTGTGATATGATGGCAGGATCCCTGCTGCTGCTCCGCTCCCTCACAAAGTAGGCCGCAACCCTGTGGGACACACACACCCACAGAGCTCTGCAGGCAGCCCATGCGTCCCAGGAACAAGAGACCTAAGATGGCTGCTCCCAGCGCTTTTATATCCTCCCACAATGCAGTTCAGTTCTTCTCTTGTCCAGGAGCATTGTGGGTAGGTCACAGTTAAATTTCAGAAGTAAACAATCAATCACTTCCATGTCACTTCTCTTAACCACTTGCTTACTGGGCACTTAAACCCCCTTCCTGTCCAGACCAATTTTCAGCTTTTAGCACTGTCGCACTTTGGATGACAATTGCGCGGTCATACAACACTGTACCCAAATGAAATTTTTATCATTTTTTTCCTACAAATAGAGCTTTCTTTTGATGGTATTTGATCACCTCTGCGGTTTTTAGTTTTTGTTAAAAAAAATGAAAAAGACAGAATTTAAAAAAAAAAAAAATATTTTTTTAAATATTTTGTTATAAAATTTTGCAAACAGGTAATTTTTCTCCTTCGTTGATGTACGCTGATGAGGCGGCAGTGATGGGCACCGATAGGTGGCAGTGATGGGCACTGATGGGTGGCGGTGATGGGCACTGATGGGTGGCGGTGATGGGCACTGATTGGGCACTGATTGATGGCAGCACTGCTAGGTGGCACTGATTGGCACCACTGGTGGGCATTGATAGGTGGCACTTGTGGGCATTGATAGGTGGCACTTGTGGGCATTGATAGGTGGCACTTGTGGGCATTGGCAGGTGGCACTTGTGGGCACTGTGGGCACTGGCAGGTGGCAATGACAGATGGCACCTGTTGGCACAGATGAGGCATATGTGCCTCCTTCCTCTTCGGGACCGATGTCCCTTTGACATAAGCCGGTGATCGGCTTGTTTTTCCTCCTCAGGCTGTCAGCGTGAGGAGAAAACGAAACCAATCACCGAGGTTTTGTTTACATCATGTGATCAGCTGTCATTGGCTGACAGCTGATCACATGGTAAGGGGCCGGGACCGGCCCCTTACTCGGATATGTGATCATCCGAGTCTCTGTGACTCGGTGATCATAGCGCGCACACCGCGCGCCCTGCAGGGTGCGCGTACACAGGGGAGGACGTCCCATGACGGCCTCCCGGAAATCGAGGTCCGCGCTGTAGCCGTCATTCGGCTATGGCCCGGACCTCAAGTGGTTAATCATGAAACATAAAAGTATTGTACCTTTTCAATTATCCACAAGATGGCACTATAACAACTTATGTCCTGTATAACACACATATGGCTAAAAACAAAAGTTGTCAGCGCTACAATGGTTTAAAGTTAAAAAGGTAATCATATAAATGTACATTACATGAAATTGAGTTGGATGCTGATATAGAAAAAATACAGTTGATATCACAATTGATAGCCACAGTTAATCTGTTGAAATACAGATGAGGACAACAGAAATACCCAACGTGTTTCAAGTCTGTAATATATACTTTCTTTTCTTCAGGGGTGTGTGGTTGCAGCAATTGATGGACAATTTGAAAGAGTATAAATAAATATATGATGCATATAATACAACATCATAATGGACATGTATAATATCACGCCATTTCTTATTTCATATCACAATTGTAAATACACTGACCGTGCAAACTGTATAACTGTTCAAGGTATCTTGCATCCAATTAAAAAGGAAGATATTAAAAATGTGCTGTGGTTGTAAGCCCGATCGGTTCCGGTTCAGTGAGATGAGAACACTGCTCAGGGCGCATCTGGGCCCAAAAGGGGGGATGGTCCCTCACAAAGGACGCCCTGGCAAAGCCCGCTAGGAGTTCCCCTCGTATATCCTCGAGAGACTGTAGTCGCTGAAAGGAAGAAAGGGGATAGTTATTGGTCTAATGTGTGCACCAAACTAAATATATGACAAAACTCAAAAAATGAAGCATATATAGGGGCATATATAAAAATTAATTGAGAGTGTATTTACAGTTGTGATATGAAATAAGAAATGGTGTGATATTATACATGTTCGTTATGATGTTGTATTATATGCATTGTATATTTATTTATACTCTTTCTATCAATTGTAGACGTTTATACGTCCTGCTGCAACCACACACCCCTGAAGAAGAGAAAGTATATATTACAGACTTGAAACGCGTTGGGTATTTCTGTTGTCCTCATCCTGTTGTTCTGTATTTCAACAGATTAACTGTGGCTATCAATTGTGATATCAACTCTATTTTTTCTATATCAGCATCCAACTCAATTTCATGTATTGTACATTTATATGATTACCTAAGATTTCTATTTTTGAAATACCCGTGTGATACCTCAGCTGCTCCCTGTCCTATCTTAAAGTCCCATCCAGAGGAAATTTGTCTTTAAACTTCTGAAGGTAAATGAACAGTAATATGCTTGCTTAGCCTCAAGAGTGCAGTGGTGACATGAGGGGTCTAATAGACCCCTCATGTCTCCTTGAAGAGAACCTTTCACCTGTTCTATGCTATTACATAAGAGGCTTATCAGCCCTCTTGTGATAGCAATAAAGTTAAAATGTTAAAAGCCCCTTGTCCCCATGAATATGCACATACTAGTGCAGACAGGTACAAACACAACTCTTGTGCCACACATATTAGGTATTGTCACGTATACTGTAGTATGCATAGGTGGATGTTTGCCTCTGTGGTATGCTGATTACCATACATTGCCAATCAAATAAATAACTCTTATTTATGTTAACAGCATTTTGGTGGTCATATGACTAACTCCGCTACTGCATTGTTTTTGAATATGGATATTTGCATGTTCTTTTTCTGATAGATAGTGCTCTCTTATTTTTGCAGGTCCTGCCCCAAGCTACACTCCATCTCCAGCAGCTGGTTACCCAGCACCCACGCAAGACCCAACAAGTCGCCCACCATGGGTGACTGATGACAGTTTCTCTCAAAAATTTGCACCAGGCAAATCTACAACTACCGTTACTAAGCAAATCCTGCCCAAAGCAGCACCACCACCACTGGCTCCAATCACCACTCACAGCTATACACCTCAGCCCATGAGCCATCCTCCCTCACAAGTACCTCGGGGGCTTATCCAGCGTGCTGAGAGATTCCCAGCAAGCAGCAGGACCCCTCTGTGTGGACAATGCAACGGTATTATTAGGTATGTACAGCACCAATAAAAAGAGATCAGAGCCATGTTTACTGTTTGGCTTCTGGTCATTTTCCATGATTCTGAACTGCTTGAGTTTAGGTGAGGAAAGTGTCTATTTAAAAAAGCAGCAGTATGATCACACCACATTATACGGCCCATAAAATGTGGGCTGTGGTGTATAACCTATGATGCCCTACGAAGTTCTCATTGCTTAAAAGAGAAGTATGGCCAAACCTTTTTGGGTTATGCTTATCTTTTGGGTAATAGGAGTACATTTACCAATGTTCTCCTGTGACCTAGAGTCAGCTGATATTGTCTAATGCCTGCTATTACCTGAAGGAGCACAACTGCATCGAGTTGAGAAAGCATTGCAACAATATTGTCAAGATCCACCCTGCCTAATTTATAGTTGGCTCTATCTTTTAGGGTGTAGCCTAGAGCCAGCTGTTCCCACCCCCTCCCCAGCTGGGCACTCCAGTGAGTGCTGGAGGAGCAGTGTAGGGTGCAGCGACTGACAGTCACTTTTCTCTGTTGGGAGCAGACTGAGAGCTGTTCAGGGGACAACTGACTGCTCAGCTCTTGGTCTAAAGCCTCGTACACACACGATCTGATTTTCGGCAGGAAACTATTACGTTAGTACGCTTCATCAGACCATTGTTGTCCAACTTTCCGCCAACAAATGTCCATCACACAAAAGTTGAAAGTACAAACATGCATGCTCAGAATCAATACTCACCAAACACAACATTAGCAGAAGGTGCCCAAAGGGTGGCGCTCAAGAGCTGAAATTCCTCGTAGTACGTCACTACGTTCGTGTTAGTTGGCCGACAATTGTGTACTGTTTGTATGCAAGACAAGTTCCTGGCACACGCCCTTCGGACAAAAGTCTCACGCTTTGTTGGCCAATAATCTCATTGTGCATACAAGGCTTAAAAGCTGGCATGGTACAGCTTACAATGTTACATGGATGTTGCAGCATAGTGAGTTTGTATGTTTGCTTTTTACCAATCCCGTAATTCTCCTTTAAAGTGGAGTTAAAAAATTTTTAGATGTCAGCAGCTGCAAATACTGCAGCTGCTGACTTTTAAAATAAGGACACTTACCTGTCCCTGGGTCCAGCGATGTCGGCACCCGAGACCGAACCGTCCCTCGATCCTCGGGTGCTGCCGCCGCCATTCACACTGAGGGAATCAGGAAGTGAAGCGTTGCGGCTTCACTGCCCGGTTCCCTACTGCGCATGCGCGAGTCGCGCTGCGCGTCTACACTGGTCCCCGTTGTGTTGTGGGAACTGTGTATTTCCCACAACACAACAGGGGTGGGCGGGGAGTCTGCGGCTAGCTGCGGCTAGCTATACCCGGAAGTGGGTGCAGATACCTGTATTATACAGGTACCTGCACCCCCCTCCCCCCTGAAAGGTGCCAATTGTGACACCGGAGGGGGGGAGGAATCTGATGAGCGGAAGTTCCACTTTAGGGTGGAGCTCCGCTTTAATGCATCAGAGAGAGCCAATAGTGACTTTGGCAGGTCTGTTTATTAGGTCATTCTTCTGGCTTTTGTTTAATAATTGCCATTCAGGTGTTTGTACTCTACTAGTTTCAGACTCCTGAGATTAGCAGAGCACAATGTGCTTTTGTAAATCACACAGATTTGTTTTATTTTTTAATCAGCAGCGGTATGGCCACGCTACACCATAGTACTGTTTTTAAATAAACTCCTCATTTTGTTTTAAGTACATTTCACACATTGGTAAGTTTTGCTTTATTGAATAACTGGTGATACACTAGCATGAAGGGCTTAGAGTCCACTTGCAGCAGACAAAGAACGCAGCATGCAAAAATGTTCTGGAAGGAAGACTATGCAAGAATTGTAGACAAATGCAAGCACAAAGTTGTAGATGTAATGTGTAAAAAAAGGAATGGTAGAACATAGGATAATGCCAGTGACATCATGTTTATACATTTAAAATGAGCAAGGCAAGGTGGTGATTTTTTTTTCTTTTGCTTTTAGGTGTACTGCCATATTTTTTAACTATAGATACTTGTCCATAGTCATATTTAATTTAGATATCCACAAATAATTACAGACAAGCATTAGTTAGACACCTTAAAGTGATTGTAAAGGTTTTCATTTTTAATAATAAACTTTATACTCGCCTGCTCTGTGCAGTGGTTTTGCACAGAACAGTCCCAGTCCTATTCTTCTAGGGTCCCCCACCAGTGCCCCTAGTTCCTCCTCTTCTTGGTGTGCCACCATGGGAAGCTACTTCCTATGGTGTCACACCCACGGGCTCGATCCCAGGCCACACTACCTGTGTCCATAGACACAGACAGTGAGGCTCAGCCCTCCCCCTGCATCCTCATGACAGAATTTGATTAACAGCAGCAGAAGCCAATAGCTATCATTATGCCCTGTGAGGAGGGAGAGAACAGTTTCATAATAAGTGTTTGTTTAGCCAGAACGTATTATTTGTTTAAGGCCCCATTCACACCTGAGTGTTTCGTAGCTCCAAGCTCCAAATTTGCTTAACTTTCAAAATCCCATGGTTTTCAGTTGTGCCTTTTCACACCTAAGTGCTGTGCCGCTTCAAGCTTGTAGCTCAAAAAAGTACATGACCTTCTTTTGAACTATAAGCGTACAGCCAATACCCGACCAATTTCAATGGGAGTGTCTGAAAAACATGCAAACACAAAGAATTAACAAAAACTCACATATCACACTTTTTTCTCCTCATTACTATCTTTCATATGGTTATAAATAATTTAAAAAGCTCAAGCCTCAAAGTCCTGCAAAAACATCCATACTAACACTAAAAACACTGCAAAACTACCGAAGAAACTCAGCTCAAGTGTGAATGCAGCCTTAGATCTGGATAGAGTGAAGAAAGATTAGAACCCATGTAATTTTAAACTGCTTACCTGGGGATCTGTACTAAAACACATCTTTGCCATGAGGTGTTATTAATTCTGATGCGGCCTCCAATGGGGATGACAAGGGCTTCGTTTGCAGATAAGTTTTTACATAATGTGCTAGTATGCAATGCATACTAGCATATTATGCCTTTACTTTTCAGGTCACCAAAAAAAGAGGCAGTGTTTACTTCCTCTTTAATGCAATGCACAAGAACAGACAGATCCTAATTGGTCCTCAAAGATTTCCTGTCATTTACTGCCCAGTGACAATGGCTTTAAAAGACAAGAAGTGAGGAAAAATCTTCAACAGAGATGAAGACAACAAAAAAGGGCTGACAAGGGTTTTAGCAGTATTTTGCAGTGTTGCTGTTGGAAATTTCCCCTCACTTCCTGTCTGGTGAAACTATTAATAGTACTCCAGATGGAGAAAAACTCAACTGAGGAAGGATTAGTACCCCTTTCTATAGACATATACTGTAAGTAGTTGTGTATTAGAGGAATTTTGATTTTAAGTTGATGGTCATGTTCGTTATTTTTTATTTATTTATTTCAGGTACTTATATAGCACCGTCAATTTACGCAGCGCTTTACATATACAGTACATTGTACATTCACATCAGTCCCTACCCGCAAGGAGCTTACAATCTAAGGTCCCTAACTCACATTCATACATACTAGGCACAATTTAGACAGGATCCAATGAACCTACCAGCATGTCTTTGGAGTGTGGGAGGAAACTGGAGTACCCAGAGGACCACCACTGTGCCGCCCTGTTACATCTAAATGTTCAATTTTTTTTAGATAGATAGATTTTCTTTAACATTTTGGGTCCAAACACTGTTAACTATAGTGATATTTTGCTTTCTGATGATTATATAGGGGACCTTTCTTAGTGGCAATGGGTCGATCATGGCATCCTGAGGAGTTTAACTGTGCCCACTGCAAGTCATCCCTGGCTGATGTGAGTTTTGTTGAGGAGCAGAAGGGCGTTTACTGTGAACGGTGCTATGAGCAGTTCTTTGCCCCAACTTGTGCTCGTTGCAACACTAAGATCATGGGGGTAAGTAAGAATTTATATGTATTTAAAATACCAAACTATTATTCAGATACATATAGTCTTTTCTCGTGTTTCAAAATCTATTACAGTACAGTAGACAGTAGAGGTGCGCATCTTATTTGGTCTCACGATTCAATTTGATTACAATTATCTGATCAACGATTCATCACAATTACTGACGAGCTCCCACTTCCGCTTGGGCTGCCTAGGTGGCCCTTCCTCCCTGCAATCTTCTGGGACACGCCACAGGACCCAAAAGATTGCCCGACTATGCAGGACAGCACAGTGAGACATGCACACCCGGCTGTGAAGCTGCAAGCTGCCACAGCCGGATGCCCACAGTAGTATTGCCAGTACCGTGGACAGGCGGGAGAGAAAAGGGAGGGTTTGGGAGGCTACATCGCTGGAGTGTGGCACAAGTGAGTGTCTTTATTAAAAGCCAGAAGATACACTTTTTTTGTAGCTGCTGACTACAAATTCTCAGCCCCACCAGCCTTTCTTCTGATCTGATAGCTACAGTCAGCGGGTGGGGCTGAGAATTCCCAGTTGACATCGGGACTCAGGAGAGACATGAGATGGGAGAGGAGAGAGGCGGGCTGGGCCGGGCAGGGCAGTCACATGAGCGGCATGTTTTGTACTGTGAAATTCGGTATGAAGTTCCATATTTTTTTAAAAACCACATACAGCGGGGCACTTCATTCATTGTAACTCGGGATTTATTAAAACACAGCAATTTTACCAATATGCTCAGAGCGCTCTCCCGGGAGGGGCGGGGCAAGTCGGGATGACGTCACCCGGCAATCGATTTTCTGGTCGTATGCATCGATGCCGCATCGGGGACATCCAAATCGCAATGCATTGATGCAGAGATTAATTTCAGCACCCCTAGTAAACAGTATACAGTAATACATACCGTAAATACAATCACAAAAATCATATAAGCTTTAACATGCTAATGTACTTTCAAAAGTGTTTTCAAACATTTCTAAATCTGCAGCATAAATTAACCACTTCAGCCCCGGAAGAATTTACCCCCTTCCTGACCAGAGCACTTTTTGTGATACGGCACTGTATCACTTTAACTGACAATTGCACGGTCGTGCAACGTTGCACCCAAACAAAATTGACGTCCTTTTTTCCCACAAATAGAGCTTTCTTTTGGTGGTATTTGATCACATCTGCGGTTTTTATTCTCTGCGCTATAAACAAAAAAATTGCGAAATTGCCAAATTTTTTGCTCAGTTTAGGCCGATATGTATTCTTCTACATATTTTCGGTAAAAAAAAATCACAATAAGTGTATATTGATTGGTTTGCACAAAAGTTATAGCGTCTACAATACAGGGGATAGATTTATGGCATTTTTATTATTAATTTTTTTTATTAGTAATGGCGGCGATCTGCGTTTTTTATCGTGACTGCGACATTATGGCAGACACATCGGACACTATTTTGGGACCATTGTCATTTATACAGCGATCAGCGCTATAAAAATGCACTGATTACTGTGTAAATAACACTGTCAGGGAAGGGGTTAAATACTAGGGTGCGATCAAGGGGTTAAGTGTGTCCTAGGGAGTGATTCTAACTGTGGGGGGATGGGCTACTTAGGACAAGACAGTGATTACTGCTCCCAGTGACAGGGAGCATTATACTAGAACTCCGTGACACGATCGCGGGACACCGGCGGACATCGAGGGCACGGCCACGGAGTATGCGGCGGGCACGTGCCCACAATGCCGCATCTTAAAGGGGATGTACCTGTATGCCCACTTGCGCAGCCATGCCATTATGCCGACGTATATCGTCGTGCACTGGTCGGCAAGCAGTTAAAAGACCCCCCCCGTTGATCCTGCCATAAAAGTTCTTTGTTTAGGCACTTCTTATTATTGTGTGACAGCTGCCTCCTACTTGTGCTCTTGTGTTGTCACTTGTCACATGCTCCCCTGGAGGAGACTTCAAGAGGCCATTCAGACACACATTGTGCAGGCTTGGTTCCACTCGTTTTTTTAGTTTAGTAGCCTCCCTGGCAGTTTTCCCGAGTGTGGCTCGGGGTTAAATTTCAGCACCATTAACGGTAACCCCAAGCCACACTCGGGATTACATCTCAGGATCCTGGTGCAGTATACTTGTCCCCAGGATCCTGCGATGTCCCCCCGCTGTGTTTGCGGGCTCTATCCTCTGCCCCGATGTCCTGTGTGCTGGGCTCCATTCCCTACGAGCGTTGCGATGCACAGGGGTGGAGCCTGTCGGCAAATTCAAAAAAGTGAAAATTTATAACACATACAGTACACTGTAATCTTACAGATTACATTACTGTATGAAATCATTTCACATCCCTTTTGTCCCCAGTGCTTTGTCCAGTGCCCTGCATGCAGTTTTATATTATATATACTGTTCTTTCTGCCAGGAAACTGGAGATTGTCCATAGCAACCAAAAAGTGTCCCTTTACGTCAAAAGTGGTTTTAGACCAGCTAAAAAACAGCGATAGTAAATTAGAACACTTGCAGAATTGAGCGATAGTGAATCGTGGGGAAATGTATTTTATTATTATTATATTATTATTTTTTATAATTATTTATTTATTATATTATAATTTATGATTCTGTGTTTCAAACTTCATCATACCCAGGATATCTACTAGACTCTTGTTGGACAGATTTAAGTGTGTTATTGCTAAGAATTACAGGCCCACAATATAAAACGCCACATTTCTATGCAAAATAATTGTACCGCTTTGAGACGCAAAAATCTGAAACAATCATAACGCCAGAGAGGTTAAAAGTCAGCAGCTCCAAAAAGCATAGCTGCTGACTTTTAATAAACCAACACTTACCTGCCCCACGGTCCAGTGATGTGGCCACCTGGAGGCTAGCTCCTCTCCCCCTCGGCGCCGTCATGGTAACTGTGGGCACCTGGCCGTGACAGCTTATGGCTGGGCACTGCGCATGCGCTAGTCGTGCTGCACTCTCCTATTGGCCAGCCGATCTCCTGGGACCTGAGTTGTGTCCCAGAAGATTGCTGGCAGGGAGGGGCCACCTAGGGCGAGAGGAGGAGTTGCCTAGGCGGCCGAAGATAGGAAGCAGGAAGTGAGACAGGAACTCCCACGAAAAAAGGGTACACACTCCCCCCCCCCAAAAAAAATGACGTGCCAAATGTGGCATGTCAGGGGGCGAGGAGTGCTTAAAGCGGAAGTTCCACTTTTGGGTGGAACTCCGCTTTAAATCTATGTTAACACATTAACAACATGCCTAAATGATTACAGATAAATAAACACACTCCCATACACTCTGCATAAAACACACAACAGAAATTGTCTCCCCTACTTTACCCTTCAAAACACCAACCAGGTTGTCAAGGTTAGCACACTTCTTTGTTTTCTGGACCTTCCAAGTTCCCAAGGAGGAAAATTGATTTGTCACTTACCTGCCTTTAGTGGTAACTAAATTGGAAACCTCAGATGAAGAGATGGCTTGCTGCCCCTGAATTGTCAGCTGATCCCATTAATTCAGACTTGTGTTTGTTTTTTACATTTTCAACTTCTTCTAACTTTACATTCTTACTTCAACTTCTAATTGAGAAAGGGATTTAAAGCGTAACTCCACTTTTGTTGAGAAAAAAAAACATTCCCCTCTGTCTGATCTATGTACATTCCAGGGATTTTAACGCATTTTTTTGCAGATTCCTCCTACCTTTTGTTATTCTGAATAAATCTGTGTTTGTTCCTCTGTGCCCATGTGCTAAGTGAGTCTAATGGGAGTGGTTTCATAATTATCAACCAGCTGCTGCACTTGCAGGGCTCTAAAGAGGAAAATTGCAGGGTCTGCATCCCTTTAGACCAGGGGTCTCAAACTGGCAGCCCTCCAGCTGTTGCAAAACTACAAGTTCCATCATGCCTCTTCCTGTGGGAGTCATGCTTGTAACTGTCAAACAAAAAGTGATCAAGCAAGATACAAATCTTGTGAAATGTGTTAACTGCATTCCCTGTCATGTGTCTGGCTTTGACAATAAAGTATCCATCAAGCAATCCAAGATTCCAATGTGCTACAATTTTATTTGATATCCTTGTAACTGTCAGCCTTGCAATGCCTCATGGGACTTGTAGTTTCGCAACAGCTGGAGGGCCGCCAGTCTGAGACCCCTGCTTTAGACGTTATTTCCTATTCAGGGTATCTTACCAAAAATTACATATTTGTTGCAGATTTGTTTCAAAAATCTGACTTGTATTAGTGCAGACTTCTGGGAAAATCAGTGAGCCAATCACACAAGCAGAAAATGATGTTTCTAGGGGGTGTTCTGTACACATTCTGTGTATAGAACACCTCCAGGTATACATATTGCATTGCACTTTACAGAAAATTACAGAGCTGCAGATTGAAAAGGAAAGTAAATTATTTAATAACATTCAATGACATAATATGACTTGTGTCGCAACTGTATATTCTATATTATTATTTTTTTTATTTGCTATTTTCTTCCCATGAAAGTGGAGTTACCCTTTAACTGGCCCTTTTTTTTTTTTACCAGTTTGAAGCATGGGACACATTATAAAGATCAATGGACTTATTGCACATATGATTGCATCATACATGAAATTAAAGGGATTGTAAAGTCTCTATAGAATGCATGAAGGTGAAAAATCTTCTGTGCTACAGCTGTCCCCCAGAGCTCCCCTTTTTCTTACCTGAGCCCGTTCGTTCCAGCGATGTGCATGAGCCCAGCGACTCCAGCCTCTGCCTCTGTCCTTTTTGTATATAGATTTATAGCAGCAGGAGCCATTGGCTCCCGCTGCTGTCAATCAAATCCAATGACACGTGAGCGGGGGACGGGGCTGAGTTCTGCTGTCTGTGTCAATGGACGCAGCAGCGGGACTCGTTTATCCTGAACATTGGCTGTTTTAGCTGACATGCTACCTTAGGGCTCATGTACACTGCAGCTCAAAAAAATTTTTTGAGCTTTTATTACTCTGCCTAAAAGCTTTACAAAGCTTGTGCTTTTTTTGTGTTCTTTTGTGCATTTTTCTTAAGCTTCCTTGAGCATAAGCATTTTTTTTCACAAACCCTCCCCTCAGCTCAGCTGCGTTTTCAAGCTTATTTGAGCTTTTTTGTGCCTTTTCAAGGTTTTTAGCACTTTTTCATGCGTTTTTGGGCACTTAGGCGTCTTTTCTGCTCGTATGGTAATGAATACCACAGTAAATGAATATAAATTCCTTGTAGTTGTCAACACTACAATAGACAAAGCATTGTGACCAAATATATATTAAAAAAAAGTGCAGAGCTTAAATTGTAATAAGTGACATAACAGTGATAATCTCACAAGACCATATAACATATGGATATAAAGTGCATAGTGCAGAAAATGAAAGAAACAATATATATAATTTATATATATTGAAGAAAGTACAAAGAGATTGTAGAAGTTCCAGTGTGATCAAAGTAATTATGGATGGTAATGATAACAGTCCATATATAACACCAATAAGTAGGCATCCACCACCAAGGATGGGATTTTGCGTTTACCGGATCTAATGGACTTGGATACCGTAGTACTGAGTCAATAAGGCATTGTTAATCCAAATATTGATTGCAAGGGCAGCTTGGTAGGTCTCACTTCACCACCTTGAGAAAGGATTGCCACTCATTCGATAATTTTAAGCATTCCGGTAAACCAAGTAATATAAAAAAGCCTCCACATAGTGTAAAACCATGATTGCCAACTTTATTTAAAAAGGTAGAACACTTACATCACATCCAACAGTCAAGTCTTTTCTGCCCGAAAGCTCCTCTCAAAAGCGCGAGTTTGGTGGGGGGGATTTCTGCCTGTAAGAGCATATGCATGTAAACTCCTGAAAAAGCCATAGTGTGCATGGACACATTGGCTAACATGGAGGGGAGTTTCCAGACAGAAAAAAATGAGAGCTCAAAAAAGCTCAAATGCCTGTAGGAACAGCTTCTTTGAGATGCATTATGCATGAGCCCTTAGGAATAGTCACATTTTATTAGCTATTTCGATTGACAATTGTATTTATAAAAAGCATTGTCATAATTGTCCAATTACTAAATCTAAATTACATTCTAAAAAATGGACTGAAAGGCCATTGCCTCATTTTAACAAGCACAAAGTGCCTAAAAGCACCAAGAGAAATGGGGTCTTAACACCAAAGGTTCATACTGACGCAGTTGAGCATTTTTTTTAAACATTTTGCTGGCAGTAGTAACAGCACTTTGTCCTAGGTCAGAAGAAATCTTAAATATAGAGTATGCCTGACAAGCGTTGAAATATATGGTGTCCATAGTGTAGACGCTGTGCCCTGTTTCATAGTTTTGAGAAAGCATTGAATGTAAATACTCATTATTTTAAGCATAGAAGAAAGCTCAATGCCATGTGTTAGGTCATATACTTCAGACAGACTGTCTAGATAACAATCCCAAGCTGTGAATAGACCCAACAGTGCATTACAAGGTCACAATGCACCACATTAGCTAGATTAGAAAAAGCCTGGCAGTACAACAGAAAAACAGCATGACCTTATCTTGCTTTACTCACTGCCACATTAAAGTGGAGTGACGAACACTTGGGAACCATTTCTTGGAAATTATTCATCTATGGATGCCTTGCTATCTGTAGGATTAGACATGATTTCAAGCTAGAAGTAAATAACATTCAGGAAAGAGGCAATCATGCTTGGCAAACAAAGTTTAAAGTGGTTATAAATGCAGAAGGTTTTTTATCTTAATGCATTGTATGCATTAAGATAAAAAGCCTTCTGTGTGCAGCAGCTCCCCTCAGTCCCCCTAAAACTTATCTGAGGTCCCTCTAGCTCCAGCGATGTTGTAGGAATGTCTCGGCCTTCCGGGACTCCCCTCCTCATTGGCTGAGACGGCAGCATGGCACCATTGGCTCCCGCTGCTGTCAATAAAAGTCAGTCAGCCAATGAGAATAGAAAGGGGGGGGACACAGGGAGCTTATGATGCATTAAGGTGAAAAAATACCTGGCAGTCGCCGGCCCCCTAGCCCCCCCGTTTTACTTACCTGAACCCCTTCATTCAGTTGGCGGGGATGGCAGCCATTGGCTCCCGCTGCTGTCAATCAAATCCAATGACGTGGGCGCTGAGGGGGTTATCAGATGTGGGGAGGAGCCGCGAGAGCCGCCGGGGGACCCCAGAAGAGCAGGTTCAGGGCCACTCTGTGCAAAACGAGCTGCACAGTGCAGGTGAGTATGACATGTTTGTTATATAAAAAAAAAAAAAAAATTACCCTTACAATCACTTTAAGGTTATAGTCATTGATGCCTATGATATTCATAAATTCAATTAATTACTGGTGGGTACCCGACCATATCATCAATATATCATCAATATATCGATGAAAGGTAATTATATACTCCAGGTATTTACTAGTGTCCCTATTGCAACCCCCCTGCACCTGGAGGTAATGGGAGGGACCAAACATAAAAATATTCCTTGTAAGGATAAATCTCAAAAGATCCAGTATAAACTCGTATTTGTAAGCAGGTTGACCCCGTTCACGCAGATGGTCTGCCACAACACGTAGTCCCAACTCATGCGGGATCGTGTTGTACAGGCTTTCAACGTCAATGACAACAAGCCAAGCATGTTCAGGAACAAAAATACCTTCAATGATTTTAATAAGGTCAATGGTATCCTGTACATAGGAAAACAAAGATATCATGCGGTGACTCATATATGTGTCGATTAGACTACTTGTATTTTTCAGTTACACATCCAGAGATGACAGGACGACCAGGGGGGCTCAGTTAAGGACTTGTGGACCTTGGGTAGAGCATAAAAGGTAGGAACTTTGGGTTCCTGAACATTCAGAAAGGTCCAGGTTTGTTTATCAATCAGGTTTTTGGAGTAAGCTTTGGTAATAATACTTCTATATTCATTGCAGTAACATTCAATAACCATTCGAGAGATTGGTCTGTACCATTCTCGATTTTGAAGAATATGTGAACACATATGTTCATAATTTGCACGATCCATAACCACAAGGTTTCCACCCTTATCAGCTGGTTTAATTATTATTTCAACATTTTGTAGCGATAATAATGCCTTCCTAAGGAGTGGAGAGAGATTGTCGAGACGTGACCTCGACCAAGTCATCTCTTCCACATCTTTGGTAATTTGTTGCACAAAAGTCCAAATATTAGGATTATTACCCAATGTGGGAAAGTTCTTTGATTTGGGTTGAAATAGTTGTGGAGGAGAAAACATTTATTCAATGTAGTTCGATCTCGTGGTGGTGGGGGGTCAAGGGGCGAGTCAAATAGACTTGTCACTCTCCTCCCACAATTCCATGGGTTCTTGAACAGCTTGGACCTCTCTAAGCGTGAGATTACTCCCACCAGTAGAGGAGACCAGATGATCAATGTTTTGTGGCTTGTGATATAATACCTTGAACATTAAACGTTGGGCAAAAAGATGAGTATATTTATTAATGTCAAAACTATCTGCATTTGCATCAGGGCAGAAGGTTCCTCAGCAGTACGTGAGATGACAAATTTAAGATTTGAAATTGAGTTTCTCCATCAGGAGTTACATAGTGGGAGTTTCCAGGGTCCCCAGATTTCGGGACTCCAGAGTTGCTGGTGGTAAAAAAATAGAGGCCACCTTAGGATCAGTTTTAATAGGTATTGACATAGTGGAGTCACTTACCTTAGTGGACGCTATTGTCAGTGCTAGTGTTGAACAAAAAGAAAAGGGAGCAGATAAAGAATAATAATACCTGTTAGCTTAGGTATTAGCATACTACCACAATTATATCAGCATATGAATTTAGACATTAGACTACTTGACTATAAACAAAGTAATTACTGGATTTATCAGCGTATAACACGCACTTTTTCCCCTTGAAATCAGGGGAAAATCGAGGGTGCGTGTTATACGCCGAACCGCTGCCTCGGAGGGGAAGGAGGGACCGAGCGCCGCCGACATAGACAGAGCCGAATGTACTGTGTACATGGCTAGGTTCGGCTCCGCTCGCAGTCATGCCCAGTCCCGCCTCCTAGCATTTACGTCCCGCTATTGGACCAGTGTTGTGTCCATCATAGGAGCTGGGCCAAGGGACGGGACTGCGAGAGGAGCCGTGAGAAGCCAAGTACACAGGACATCCGGCTCTGTCTATCTCGGCGGCAGCATTTAAAAGCGATCATGCTTCAATTTTGGGCAAGGCTGCAGATGGACACTTGGGTAAGGCTGCAGATGGACACTTGGGCAAGGCTTCAGATGGACACTTGGGCAAGGCTTCAGATGGACACTTGGGCAAGGCTGCAGATGGACACTTGGGTAAGGCTGCAGATGGACGCTTGGGTAAGGCTGCACATGGACACTTGGGTAAGGCTGCAGATGGACACTTGGGCAAGGCTGCAGATGGACACTGATCACTCTGCAATGATGGGCAAGGCTGCAGATGGACACTAATCATTCTGAAATGATGGGCAAGGCTGCAGATGGACACTGATCATTCTGCAATGATGGGCAAGGCTGCAGATTGACACTGATAAGGCTGCATTGATGGGCATTTTTTCCTTAAACTTCCCTACTAAAAGTTTGTTCCTTAAACTTCTCTTCTAAACTTGGGGTGCGTGTTCGACGCCACGTGTTATACACCGATAAACGCGGTATATCATTGCAAGGCAAAAATAAGAATGCAATGCACAAGAACAGTAAGTAGATAAATAAGTCCATTTGAATGCAGTGCACTAATTGACATGAATGACAGACTAAACTAAATCTAACTGGCATCAGCAGAACTGGTAAAGGAGTAGCATAAACCATGAACCATTTGAATCAAGAACAACATAATGCAGTAAACAACTATCAGCTGTATCAGAGTGCACTCTGTATACATTTACAGTATGTCCCCCTTACATACACTATATTAACAAAAGTATTGGGATGCCTGCCTTTACACACACATAAACTTTAATGGCATCCAAGCTTAGTCCGTAGGGATCAATATTGAGTTGGCTCACCCTTTGCAATTATAACAGCTTCAACTATTCTGGGAAGGCTGTCTACAAGAAGGTTTAGAAGTGTATCTAAAGGAATGTTCTCCCAGAAGTGCATTTGTGAGGCCAGGCACCGCTCTAAATCATCCCAAAGGTGTTCTATCGGGTTTAGGTCAGGACTCTGTGCAGGCCAGTCAAGTTCCTCCACCCCAAACTCGCTTATCCATGTCTTTATGAACCTTGCTTTGTGCACTAGTCCAAATCATTTGGAGGAGGGGGGATTATGTGGTGGGATTGTTTTTCATGGGTTGGGCTTGGCCCCTTAGTTTCAGTGAAGGGAACTGTTAAGGCATCAGCAAACCAAGACATTTTGGACAATTTCATGCTCCTAACTTTGTGGGAACAGTTTCGGGATGGCCCCTTCCCCCCGTTCCTGTTCCAACATGACTGCGCACCAGTGCACAAAGCAAGGTTCATAAAGACATGACCTCAACCTGATAGAACACCTTTGGGATGAATTTGAGCGAAGACTGCGAGCCAGACCTTCCTGTCTAACATCAGTGCCTGACCTCATAAATGCGCTTCTGGAAGAATGGTCAGACATTCCCATAGACACACTCCTAAACCTTGTGGACAGCCTTCCCAGAAGAGTTAAAGCTGTTATAGCTGCAAAGTGTGGGCACACTCTATATTTAACCCTATGGACTAAGACTGGGATGCCAAAGTTCATGTGTATGTAAAGGCAGGTGTCCCAATACTTTAGTTATATAGTGTATACAATAGGCCATGATATATTATATATAATCTCCTGAGATCTGGTTTCCCCTATTAAGTAAATGTTCGGTATATAACCCCTGACTTGACTCTTCAGCCAGCTAATGGTGGGGCCCAATCTGTATGGTGGTGAGCTCATTACTTTCTCTTTAAAACTGCATGCAGTGATTTGTATTTAGAATGGTAGGCAAATGTACAGTCTCCTAGTGTACTGAATTTGCTAAAAAGTGGTGAAATAGGCACCATTGCAATCACTCACCATGTACAGTGAACCTTGTGCACATGTACAGTGAACCTTATCCTGGATATTTGACAGGCTGCAGTCCTCAGAATCCTGATCTTTGGCTATCTCCAGTACTCTGTTTCTCACAAGCCCAGTCTCTCTAGTGTTGGCACAGACTGGTCCAATCAGCAGGTCTTTACTCTACAGTCCTCAGTAGCAACAGCCTCTTAGTGGTTTAGTCCTCAGCCTCTGTACACACACGGCAGACAGATCCCTTTAACTCTGGTCCCCGCACACCAGCCCTCCATGGTTTTCTCTCTCTGGTGGAGTCGCTAAAACGCAGACAAACTGGTCTGTGTAGCTCCAGTCCCCAGCAGCAAGAAAAAAGTTCTCAAAAGTTGGGGAGAGAAACTTATTTATCTCTCCTATTACAAAATGTCCTTGGCTCTTGTAGTAAACAGCCCTTTTTAATTTCACAGCTCAGCTTTTCTTCTGAACTACATTTCCCAGTGTCCTCTGCTGTTTCATCATCCATGAAGGAGGGGGAGCTGCTGCAAGTCTCACTTGTTAACTGCTCTGCCAGTAGGGAGGAGGGAGGAATAGGCAGAGAAAAACACACAGTCGCTGGAGGGGGAGAAAAAAACAGAGGAGCATGCAGTCAGCAGAGCACCAAGCTACACGGTATCCCCCTCAATCCCCCAGTCTGAATACTACTGTGCAAAGAATTACAGGCAGCTGATATCAACACAAAGTTAGGCATTTATGGTAACTCTATGTAAAAATACATGTAATAAATACATAATTGAATTATGTGATCTTATTTTACATCTTTCTGAAATTCAGGCTTTGGTACCATTCATTGCAGGTCCTTGGATTTTTAAATGTTATTGTATTGAGATAAGGGCTTGAGCACACTTTTAGGTTGCTTATCATTTCCAATTTGGCATTCACATTAAAGCAGGACTCTAGATTTCAGTGGACTTTAAATAGTTTGTTTGGATCAAGCTGGTTTATACAAACTACTTCAACAAATGCAGCAGATGCATAAAGTATACAGTGCTGTGTCCTGGCAGCACCCCGGAGAGGAGGGCAAACTATGTTATAATCTCCACCTCAGCCAATCAGAAGAAGCTTTGTAGTCATTCATAGAATAAAAAGCTGTCTGTCGATAGCTGAGTAGCACTCAGTCCGACTTGACTTTCTTCCTGGAGAACACAGCTCTGTATAACTGTATGTAGCTGTTTGTACAGCACTCATAGACAGTGCATCTGTTAGTAAAGTAAATGGTTCATTTAGACCAGCTTGGTCCAAATGAGCTACTTACAATTCACTAAAACCTGGATATCAGCTTTAAAAATGTAATAGCACTTATTCTAAAAGTGTATATCTTAAAGTGTATTTTCACTTTTATAACATCTACTTTATATCTTTGTTACATGCATAACTAAAAAGTATTCACAGATTGTAGCTTACCTTTTCTTAGATGCTCTATTCAGGGCCCTTAAGCAAGGAAAAATCCTAGGTAGCTCTTATTGTTTACGAGGGGGCTGGGTAGCTGTGTAATTAACCCTGTCTGTACTGTGCAGGAAGATTTTCATTATCAATTGTACCTAGATTTGAACACTGTCTGTCTGGCAAAAGGTTAAAGGTATACAGGCTTGGTTTCTTGCATTGTATGTTAATGAGGACAGACTTAGGACAGGCTCACTCTAACATTGTGTAAAAAATCTTGCAAATTTGACTGCAAAAGTGGAAATACGCTTAAAGTGGTTGTATACCCTTTTTTTTATATTTTTACCTACAGGTAAGCCTATAATAAGGCTTCTCTGTAGGTAAAATTAATATCTCCTAAACCTGTACATGCATGAGCTGTGAAGGTCCGGCTGAAGGTCCGGCAGATGCTGCTGGACCTTGCTGGAAAGAAGTCTCCCGTGCACATGCGTGGGAGTGACGACATTGCGGCTCCGGCCACTTACAGCGCCAGGGCTGCGAACCTTTGAAGACACGCCGAGAGGAAATGTCAGCTCCCTCAGCAGTACTAGCTCATTATGCCTTTTGCCTTACAGGTTTTAAAAAAACATTAAAAAAAATTTGTGCAGGTATACAACTGCTTTAAAAGCGTATGTCCTGGCAAAAAAAAAATGCAGTACATCTCTGCAATACATATACATTTCCTGTGTTTTACCACTTTAAAGACCATGCAAGTATAGGAAATACCTGTCGATCTGCTAAAAATTCCCTTAGCTCTAAATTCGTGTTGGGGGCTGACAGCACACACAGCATTTTTGTGTACTGAGTGTAGTCAGCCATGCCCAGTGGTCTTTTGCTAAACTACTCAACCACTCCCACTCTCACATCTATATAACATAAAAGTTAACTACTATAAACTGTATCCAAGCTAAGAACTCAAAGGAGTTTTTGAGAAAACATAAGTAGTGTGCAGATGACATAGGGCAACCCTAAATTTCCAAAAAGATCAACAAGTTATTTTGTCACTTATCAAACAGATATAGTATAACAAAATGCTTCCATTAGTATACTAAACACACCAAAAGGGGGTGAATAAGAGAAGTTCATTGTTAGGGCTTGTTTAGACTTGCAATTGGGGTGGCAGTGAAAACATGCGGTCAGGCCGTGTTACAGCCCCACCCACTTAAGCTGCAGTGGCAGTGGATGGGGGCCTTTACATGCTTTGCGGCTACATAAAAAATGATCTCCCCATCATGTTTGGTGGGCAGTACCTCCACCAAATGTGACCCATTCAGGCATATGGCACTGCACGTGTTTGCTGTGTAGTGCGGCATTTACAAGGCTAAAACAGGCAGTGAGGAGATATATCAACTCCTCACTGCGTGTCAAATGCTTCTGAAAAGCAATATGACCATGGATCAACATTCTGAGGCACAGCATCTTTGCTGAATGTCTAAACCTAGCCTTAAGGGCCGTACACAGGGGCCGAATATCGGCCGACACCGGCCAGGGTGTATGACAGCCAGTCTGACAGATGCTGGCCATTAGGCCTGCTTCTGTCGAAAGGGGCATAAACAAAAAAAGGTCTGCCAATCGGCATTAGATCAGCACTCTCAGCCATTGGCTGAGAGTGCTGACCAGTGTGTTCTGGCGGGGGGGCGGTCCCACTGTCAGAACACAATAGCTCAGTGGGGGAGATCGTTGTACTAATATAGCTTAGTACAGCGGCTCCTCCCAAGATTTTCAGAGAAGAGCTTTAGGGTTTACATACAATTTAAAATAATTTGGAAAACAAAAGAAAAAAAGCACATACTTAAAAGTATAACAAAATCCCCTTCTCTGAAATGGACATGGTGTCCTGTGCGAAGAGGAAGAACAGTTCCTGTTTAATCCCCTTGCCAAATAGTTACCAAACTTAGAAAAGGAATGACATGCCACAGTTTTTCTTAGAGCTTTAAAAGTTACAAGAGCTTGTCATATTATATTTAGGTATTAAGTCTCATGCTGAAAATGTGAAAACTATTCAAAACACTGTCTTCTCTCCTTCCAGGAAGTGATGCATGCTCTAAGACAGACCTGGCACACTACTTGCTTTGTCTGTGCTGCTTGCCGGAAGCCATTCGGTAATAGCCTTTTCCATATGGAGGATGGAGAGCCATACTGTGAAAAAGGTAACAAGAGCAACTGCAACTTGGAAAAACAATTACAGTCTCACATTTCTGTATGTGCTACAGGCTCACAGTTCATTATAAAAATACAGTTATATGTTCAGGTTTTAGTTCTTTTGCTAAAAATGATAACATGCATCCCACATTGACAGCGCTAAGCACACTGTTGTTCCACAGCCCCTGGAGTTACCCACTTACTATAGACGAGAAGAGACTGCTTATTAGAAATGTGCATTAAAATAGTTATACACTCAAGATATGCATACATTCTATTGTGTGTACAAATAACTCATAGGCAGTGGGTTATGTTGCAAGCATTATGTTTGCTTAACTTCGGGAAACAGGGCAACATTGTACATTTTTTGGCATATTTTTAAACAACTTTGGTGTCAGAAGATTCCAATGCTGGATGTTGCTGGACACTCAGTTGCGTTCATTTTGCCACCAAAATCAGGCTCTTGAATGACAGTCTAAGCAAGTTCCAAATCCAGTTACAATATCATGCACAAGCCTCGGAAAGTGAAAAAAAACTTCCTATACTTTCCTTGGCTGAACCAAATCCTTCTTTAATCCCACACATTGTAGCTCACAATAGGAAGGTCATAACAACAGTCAGTGTTAATTTAGAAAGAAATTAGCAGGATTAGATGTGGCCAGGTTTTGATTGAAAAGCCATAGGTTTGTGAACCAGCAATGACAACACTGATAGCCGCACCCATGCAGCATTTTTTTTATCCCATTGTAGTACTAGCAGGCACAGCCAATATTAGTGGCAACTCTTCTCTGAATTCAGGACCAGTGCAGCATCATTGACAAACCATCACAGAAAGCCACATTAGGTGGACTTCACTGTCAGGCTCAATGGGTATTTGTGGGACTTTGCATTGGACTAAGAGATAGCTGTAAGTGCAGATGTACAAATAATTAAGTGACACAGCACATATCTTTTAATTGGATGCCATAGTTCTACTTTATTGTCTATCTTTTACATGTGCTCAAAATAAGTTATCATGTAAAGTAATACACTTGGGGGCCAAAAACATGAATACATGTTACTTGCTAGGGGGAGAACCTTTGGGGGAATCCATGATGGAAAAAGATCTGGGGATCCTAGTAGATCACAGGCTCAGCAGTTGCATGCAATGCCAAGCTGCAGCAAGCTGAATAATAGCATGCAGTAAAAAGTGTATTTACTCAAGGGATAGGACTATACAAGACTCTAATCTGGCTGCGTTGTGAGTATGCCGTCCAGTTTAGGTCACTAGACCTCAGGAAGGATGTGCTGGAACTGGAGAGAGAGAAGAGAAGGGCAAGAAAGCCAATAAGCCGGAAGTGTCAATAATTGGAAAAAACTCTTAGATGGGCACCTTAGCGAACGCAGTATACAGGAATATGGGAAATGGTATTGACATAAACACACTTACACACACACACACACACATATTGTTAAAGAAGGAAATCAAATCATTAGCACAAAGTCATAAATCTTTCTTTCAGACTTTTAGTACCAGGGGGTACCTCTTTGACTTTCTTTTGGACTGAGTTACTCATCTATGTGCTCTCTACCAATTTGTAACAATTTTCTTATTTTGGCTTTAAAAAAAAAGCTGAAAAGTGTTACTTTAGACCTCTTTCACACTGAGGCAGTTTTCGGGCGTTTTAGAAAACTGCCTCCCATGCTGCCCGAATGTGAAAGCCCGAGTGCTTTCACACTGGGGTGGTGTGCTTGTGGGATGTTAGGAAAAGTCCTGCAAGCAGCATCTTTTGGGGCGGCGCTGCCCATTGAAATGAATGGGCAGTGCTTCCGAAGTGTCTGCAAATTGCTTCGGAAGCACCACAATACGAGCGATTTTAACCCCTTTTTCGGACGCTAACGGGGGGGTGAAAAGCGGCGCTTAAACAGAGCTAAAGCGCTGCTAGAACGAGAGGCACTTTAGCGCTAATGCTGGGGAGGCCCCAGTGTGAAAGTAGCCTTATAGTGAGTATAAGTGCCCATTCTTAATAGAATACTGCTAATTTGTTTTAAAATTACTCTTCCATTTGAAAGACTCAAATGGAAGAGTCCCATGAAAACAGTCTTGTTTTGTTTAAAGTGGACGGGTGTGTGGATAGGTACACAAAGCAAAATATTGTCAGCATCACATATATTTTATCTTGCTGTTTAGATGTAGAGTCCTGTATGAGACAGAAGAAACTCTGGGCTATTAAATTCTGCATTTTGCTTGTTTAGCCTCATTCACACTTGGGCATTTGGAATCGCTGGCAGAATGGGTTCTGCCGGCGATTCCAAATTGCGGTAAAATCGAGGTAAAACATGCAATGCATGTTTGAGTGCCATAATTCTTGGCACTCCAAATGCATTGCGATTTTGCCATGATTGGCACACAGCGGAATTGCATGGAAATCGTGGCAAAGCCACCTCGCTGAGACTTTAAAAATCACGCAAAGCTCGATCCCCAAAGCAAGAGCTTCTTTTGGATGACAAACACGCATAAAGCAGCCCACTGAAGTGAATATGGAGTGACATGTGGAAACGTGTAAATTGCACTTATGAAATTCGGAGCAGGAAAGCTCATTCTCACTATGCGAGATCTGAGCAGGGTCTTAGTGTTGATGTATATTTATATTGGCGCAGATTAAAGGGAAGATGATAATTAGAATTTGGACATTATTGCAACACATTTTTCAGCACCCATATTACAGTTTTTAAGAAATAAATACATTACTTTCACATGAGTTTTCCACAAACTACAAAGAAAAATCTAAGTCAACATTTCTCCAATACAAAAGATACCCTGATACCCTGAACAGAAAAAAATAACATAACATTTACATATGTATTCAGACAAATGCTGGCTATGACTATTGTGATATTGGGGTTGTTTAGCTCAGTGATAGATATGTTTCATGCAGTCCGAACTGTAGTTAAGGGCTTGCCAACCCCATTTTATTAAACAAAATGAAAGTAAAGGTCACACTTCTCAAGATCCTTCAGACCCAGCTCTCCCAGCTCTCTGGGTTCTTCTGGCTCACTCAGTCTTTAGTTATAGCACCCAGCTACATGGGTTCACTCCCCGGCCTCTCAATAGGGGATATCTTGGCACCCCAGACTCTCCACCAAGACTCACAGACTCCTTCAGTCCCCTGGACTCAGCTAGTCACCTCTGCTCACCCAGTCATCCAGACTCACTCAACTGTCTGTACTCTCCCAGTCCTGTGGGTAAGGAATTTCACCAACATGGAGTACTGTCTCCTGAGTAGAGCTCCTCTCCTAATGGGAGTACACCTTTCTTTTGGCTGGAGTATACACCTCTCTCCTAATGGGAGAACCCACCTGTATCCAAACGAGAGCCCTGATCTATGGCCATGCCTTGCTTATAACATGTGTGCTTACCTGTCCACTCACAGTAAGACACAGGATTGGAGACTTCTTCTCATCCAAATCTCTTTGAAGTCTCCAGGCTCCAGACCCTGATTTGGGATTACAAAACCCTGAGAAAACTAAAAACCCCAGTCTTCGCCGCTCAGACACAGTACTCCAGAGCCTCTCAAGCTGTATCCTTGAGAATCCTGAACATCTTCTGCCCATATTTGAACAGTAGCAGGGCCTAGCACTGTCACTGTATTTAATCCCAATTCCAACAAAGTTGGGACGCTGTGTAAAATCTACGTAAAGACAGAATACAAAGATCTGAAAATCTCATAAACTCATATTTTATTTACAGTAGAAAATGGAAAACATATCAAATGTTTACACTGAGAAAATGTACCATTTTAAGAAAAAATAAGGTAATTTTGAAATTAATGGAAGCAACATATCACAAAAAAGTTGGGAAAGGGCCATATTTACTACAATGTAGCATCCCCTCTTCTTTTAACAACACTTTTTTAACATCTGGGAACTTCAGGAACCATTTGCTAGAGTTTTGGAAGAGGAATGTTGTCCCATTCTTGCCTGATATAGGATTTTTACTACTCAACAGTCCTGTGTCTTTGTTGTATTTTTAAATTTAAGATACACCAAATATTTTCAATTGATTGAAAAGGTCTGGGCTGCAGGCAGGCCAGTAAAGCACAAGGACTCTCCTACTATGAAGTCATGCTGTTTTCATAGATGCACTATGCGGTTTAGCATTGTCCTGCTGAGACATGCAAGGCCTTCCCGGAAAAAAACTTTGGGGAGATTTACTAAAACCTGGATCACTCAGAATTTGGGGCAGCTGTGCATGGGAGCCAATCAGCTTCTAACTTTGAATTGTTCAATGAAGCCATGGCAATAAAACCTGCAAGCTGATTGGTTTCTACGCAGAGCTGCACCAGATTTTGCACTCTCCAGGTTTAGTAAATAAACTCCATTGCTTGGATGGGAGCACATGTTGTTCTAAAACCTGAATGTATCTTTCAGCATTGATGGTGGCTTTCCAGATGTGTAAGGTGTCCATTCTATATGCACTAAAGCACCCCCATACCATCAGAGATGCAGGCTTTTGAACTGAGCACTGATAACAAGCTGTAATGTCCCTCTCCGTTTGGAACGGAGGATGCAGTGCCCATGGTTGTGAAAAAGAATGTCAAATTCCAATTCATCTGACCACAGAGCAGTTTCCCACTTTGCAACAGACCATTTTAAATGAGCTTTGGCCCAGAGAAGGCAGCTGTGTTTCTGGATCATGTTCATATAATGTATGACTACTTCTTTGAATGATACAGCTTTAACTTGTAGTTTTGGATGGCATGATGAACTGTGTTCACAGACAGTGATTTTTGGAAGCATACCTGAGCCCATGCAGTTATTTCCATCACAAAATCATTCATGTTTTTAATGCAGTGCCGTCTGAGTGCCCAAAATCACAGGCATCCAATATTACATTTCGGCCTTGTCTCTTGCACACAGAGATTTCTTCAGATCCTTGGACTCTTTTGATGATATCATATATTGTAGATGATGATATATTGAAAGTCTTAGCAATTTTACGTTGAGGAATATTATTCTGAAATTGTTTGACAATCTTTAGACCCAGCTTTTCAAAGATTGGTGAACCACTGCCCACCTTTACTTTTGAGACACTCTGACTCTCTACGATGCTCTTTTTATACCCATTCATGTTACTATTATTACCACTTGCTTTGCCAGCTTTTTGTTGCCCTGTCCCAACGTTTTTGAGACCTGTTGCTGCAATCAATTTCAAAATTACCTTTTTTTTTTTTTTTTTTTAAGAGAAGTGTGGGATTTCAAAATAACAAACATACATACTTACCTAAGTCCCCTGCCTCCTTTACACTGAGGAGTGAGTGATCAAAGACTGCTGATTGCTCGGTTCTTGGTCTTCAGTGAGCAGAGAGCCAGTAACTGTTAGTCACCGCTCTGCCCCTCTAGTGCTCATTGAAGCACCAGGCTGTGGAGGGGGTGGGAGCAGCTGGCTCAGCCTCTCAGCATGCTGCTGAGGCTGAGCCAGCTTCCGCTCAGGCAATTGGGTGGATCCCAACAATAAAGTTGGAATTCCTTCAGAGCCTAGACTGGTTGAGTGATATTAGCCGACAGCAGACTTTAGCCCGCTGTAGGCTGAATCTGGGTCACAGGAGTGCAGCACTCCTGTGACCCAAAGGAGAAGTAGGGCCAAAAGAGCTTTGAACCTACTTATACTTTAAAATGGCACATTTTAGCAGTTTAAAAATTTCATATGTTTCTGTTTTCTATTGGGAATAAAAAGTGGGTTTTTGAGATTTGCAAATCATTGCATTCTGTTTTTATGTAAATTTTACATAGCTTTTTTAGAATTGGGGTTGCAATGCATGCAACTGGTCACTAAATAAAGGAAATATCCTCCCCTCTAGAAACTACAGTTTATCCAGTTCCTTCTTTAACCTGAGTGGAATGTAAATGTTATCACTACCTGCACAACAGCAGGCTTGACACCTTTGTATCACTAAAAAACTGTATACATAGAAAGATTTTATGTGAAACACTAAGCAATTTATTTCTACTTGTCTAAGAAATAGCAAGTGACTTCTGAGAAGTGATCACTTCAGTTTTCTAATGGGTACCTAATATGAACGTTGATTAAGGATACATAAGGTGATGTTTGTATACTAGAAGGATTTTAACACAGCTCTGAATAGAAGAAAATGTTTGGGATCATAGCCATATCAAGAAGATATAGATCAACCAGCTCATAGCATACTTGTTTGCTTTGCAGATTATGTTGCTTTGTTCAGTACAAAATGCCATGGATGTGATTTCCCTGTTGAAGCTGGAGACAAGTTCATTGAGGCCCTTGGCCACACCTGGCATGATTCTTGTTTCATCTGTGCTGTGAGTATTACTTTCCACGTGACCATCATATCCTGTCATAATCAAAACAGGTTTTAGAATGTGCATAAATAAAGAAGAGAAAAACTGCAATATGTAAAGTAGCATAGTTTTCTGCCACGTCCGATAATTTTGTGCTTAGCCATGTAAGGGCCAATAAAGTAGACAAAATGTATAAGCCAGGCTATAGTCCTTTAGTTATTAATTTAATTACACATGTTAATGAATTGAAACATTCTTTAGGAAACATATTAAATAACATAATCATTTTGGATTACAGGTTTGTCATGTGAATCTGGAGGGCCAACCCTTTTATTCTAAAAAGGACAAGCCTCTATGCAAGAAGCATGCCCACGCCATCAATGTGTAAGAAGTATTACTGGCTCCTTTGCTGGAGGCAAGCGGCTAAGAGAAAAGCAAGCCTATTGGTCAACACAAGTTTTTGCATGTTTTCACCATTGCAAATGATGATGCAGTTAAATCAGTTTTATAAATCTAAAAAAGCAATACCATCATACAACAGAGTACAATGCAAATGTTTGTTTTAAGAAATCTATGCAAATTGCATATGTGTAATATTGACAGCTAACTTTGTTGCTGCGCCTGTGTGATTTTTTTTTTTTTTTTAATTAGCAAGGATTTGATAAAATATAAATCAAGAGCTCTAGTAGATGGGTATAAACCACATGTGTAGTATTAGTCAGTATAACTAAATGGACACATGGAAAAATGCCTTGCAGTTTTTACTCGTCACCACTGGATTATTAGCAATCCTTGAAGTTTGACAGAAATAGAATCTTCTGCTAGCTTCATCAAATATCCTATGGTCTCTGGAAAAGTCATCAGAACTTTAGGTTTTAGTGACTGGTATTAAATGATACTGAAATTGTGGAAACTGATTGAATGTTTTATTGCTGATTACTTAAGCTTCAAACTCGAAGTCAAGGCCATCGTTTACACTAATGATACATCAAGCACCACTTTCAGTATTAAATTAGCCTCCTGAATTGTCATGTTTAGTGACAGAGCAACAATATAAAATGTGTTAACTCTGTTTCTAAAACATTACAACGCATTGTGTATATAACCACTGCCTGATCTGAATTTACGGCTGTGGGAAAAGTTACCTCCTTGACGCCAAAAGGGTTTATTAAATATACAGTTCTAGAGCAGTTTTGTAAAAGTACATGGAAAAGTCATTGTTCGGATGATGCTGATGGGAGATTGAACACAGAGCTGCAATCCTAGCAGAAAAATAAGCAGAGTGCCAAGCAACCAGATGTATGGTATTTTTAGAGCCGCCGTGGATAGTGTTTTAAAATAAATGAAGTGCATCTTCGCCAAAAAAGGAAGTGCTGCTCTACTGTTTATATCATGGTCCCCCGGCACCTTTCTAAGCATAGAGGGATTGGGCAATACATAGTCTGTTCCCCAGAACAGAATATTCCCAAACCATCATTTAAAAAAAAAAAAAAGGATTTTCTTCTTCTAAAATATTGCTATTTTTATTAGTAGGGACACTGTGTTGTTTAATAGATAATACAGCACAGATTCTTTTCTCATTTACAGTCTATAGAGCTTTGCAGAAAGACATGCTTCAGATATATTACATTTTTACAAAGCCCCAGCTTTACAAGGTTTTGTTTCCCTTCTAGGCTTACGGATTGATTAAATCAAAGCATATGAGAAGGTACACTAAAATGCATTACTGCAACTCTTATTTGTGCCATTTGTCCAATTGGAAAGCTGAGGTTAAAGCAAGTGCACAATGTAATAATTAATAATCAGGATAAAATCTAATAAAATGAAACTTTAAAAATTATTTTCACATTATACAGGGTACTCCCCTTTTCCAGTGCATGAAAAGCTAAGTTGGCAATAAATGTGAAGTTTTCAGTTCATACAGATACATATGTAAATAGGTTGAATGCCATACAATTGAAATACACATCCAGTGTAGTGCCTTTTAGAATTAGACCATTTACTTATGGTTATATCACATTCTTGCAGATTTAAAGCCATTATAAAAAGTTACAATAGGTCCTCCTCCATTTTCCTGATGTCAGTCTTAGAGGTACCATCTTTCTCCTGATTTTGCCAGTCTTACAAAATTCTGCAGCTTCTCATTGGAGAGTTGCCAATGTCAGTCTGAGAAACAAAACCAGAGTGAGGGCTAAAGTGATGCCAGTAGCTCTCCAGTTAAATGTTGTAGATTCTGAGACTGATCTAAAGATGGTGAATGGAAGTTATGGCACATTCTGCTTTAGGAAAGCCAGACAGACAGAAAAAGAACTTTCAGAAAGAGAGCAGCAATGGCAGCCCCATATTTCTCTCAGTACAGGTTTCCTTTAAAGCGGACCTGTAGTTGGTCCATGCAGGGCAAAGCCACAGGTTTCCTTAATTACCGCCCTCCTCAGCTGCACATGACTAACCCCTTTTTACTCCCCTGCCATGCCCTGCATAAGCCACAAGCTGATTAACTGCAGCTTACAAAGCACTAAAAGGCTTTCTCCCTACATCTGACACCAATAGATCCCTGAGTGGCCAGTAATCAAGCAATGGTGCTGTTACATGGGAGGAAAAAGAGTGAGTCACATACCAGAATGCACCAGATATTTCTCATTACATGAGGTACTGTAGCAGAGCAGTGAAAATGTATGTGCTACCGTGTAGGGCTTTTGTCTTGCAAGGGCAAGGCATAGTTTCATTAATGAACAAGAACACTAATGAACAATCCTTCAATGGTAAAGTGTAGATGTATTTTTTATGGTATGAAAGTTAGGGCCAGAGATGGATGAAAGGTTAAGTAAAGATGCAGGGGGAAATATCTTGTGTAGGTATGTTGGCACATGCATGTAGACTTTTTACTTTAAAGCTATTTTACTATTTAGGTTTTTTTAGCTTTTACTATCAAACCCCAAAACAAAAAATGTAATATATTGCAGCTTACCAATGCTTACATGTGGTGTCCATATTCTTTTTCTTTTTTTTTAGCTTTTTTGCTTTATTTCACTGGGTGATCCTGCTAGTAACACACTTCCTGTCTTAGGGTTTCTGCATTCCGGATGAAGTAGTAAAGAAAACACCTTTGGATAGCACATTGTCAGTCTGGGGGAGGGTAGTGTTCAGTGGCCCCCTAATCCATGCTCCCTGCCCCCAATCTACATGTAGTGACCCGGACGCATGTATTTCAATGTTTTTTTTTTTTTTCTGAAGCACGTGATTAGAGCCTAAGGCTCTAATTGGCTTCAAAAAAGGGTTGTGTGACAATAACGAATTATAATTCGCTATTGTGTTCCTGCTTCTCTTCCTTAACAATCAGGAGAGGAGAAAGGACTGTATTTGCCGGAGCGGGGGGGAGGAGCCGAGGAGATGCAGTGGGAAGCCGTCTAAGCTGCCCACGGCCTGGATGGGGTAAGTGCGTAGCTGATGGACAGACAAGCGTCAGGGGTGGGGTGGGGGGTTTGACCGTACGACTGACCGACAGAGCGACCGGGGGGAGGTTTGACCGACTGAATGGGGGGTGGTTTGTTTGCCGCCCCCCTCAGAACATAGAGCACCAGCCACCACTGGTAGTGTTAGACTAGCAGATTTACAGTAGATGCACTAACAAATGAAAGCTGAACTCCAGCGTATACTTTATATGCAGATATAGCATCAGATTTTTTTCCTTTTGGGATAAAGGTTTTACATTTTTGAATAATGCTGACCATTGAAAGCACTCCTATCAGTTCTAAATGTTTTATCTCAACTCTCAAACTGCTACTTTGTCTGGGCAGCTTGGTTTGTTAATGTATATTTAAAAATGACAGACTTTCTAGCTGGATCACCAGGTGAAAATAAAGAAAAAAACCTATAAAAGAAAATGAAAGCAGTCGCCACATCCAAGAATTAGAAATCTGCAATTTATTACATTTTTGTTTGTAGGTTTATTATTCCTTTATGTGCTTTGAACCATTTTTTCATACTTACAAAGCTGCAAAGCAAGACAAGTTACATAACACTATGCACCGCAACCATATAGATGACAAATATGGGCAGCGTGGCTTACAGAATGTTTGCATAGTTTCCCTGAAATTATCAGATTTTCTATGGCCCGGTCATGGAGTAAGTAATTTAGAATACTAGTGAAAAAAGTCCAGTAGAGGCTAAGAATTTGAAAGTTGTGCTGTATCAAAGCTGGCCTGACAAACCTTGATTTAGTAAAATATTGTAGTGTGTGGATGTATCTTTTGTGTGATGATTTAGCATGAGTGCATTTATAGAATTACTAAACGTTATATAAGCAGATTTTGTATGTCAGAATACCGTTCTTGTCAACAATCTCAATCTAAATTAGGAGACAAAGTAGGTCACACCTTCAACCTGACCAAAAGTCCCCAGGGAAAGTTAAACCCTAGAATTATTGATTAACACGTCTAAGAATCTGAAGTATGGTATACAGGCTACATAGCAAATCATGCTTACTTTGGGTGAACATGGGTTTGGTCCGAACTTGTTTTCATACCAAAACTGGAATCAAGCAGTCATTCCTGCCAGATCAACTGCAAATATATATGTATGATGTCATTGCCAAATATGACCATGTGGCCATATTAGGTCATGGATGTGACGAGCACCCCTTTGTTACAGCTGCCTTCTTGTTTCCATCTGAACCTAAGTTTGGACCTAACCCATGCTCATCCCTAATGCTTATACAATACTTTTAACAAAAGCATAATTTGCAAGCTACAGTAAATGCTTTAATAAAAATTAATTTATATTATACATTTACTTAACTTTACCATTTTATTTTACCTATTTTTTTAAACTTTGTAATATATGCAGCTTTTACATATACAGTATTCTTGTAGCAATGGGATGAAAAGCAATAGAAAAAAGAAAGCATATTTAAGTACATTTATTCTTACTTTACAAAATAACACGAGTGCCTTTTAGTGTGTTTAGTGTGTGAACTATTTACACAAATATTTAATAGTAGAATTTAGAAAAAGTTTATGGAAAATTAAAACCAAATTCTATATGTAGCTAAGACGACTAGCTATACTACTTTACCTGATATTTTCTACTGTGACTAATAAGTACGTTTTTGTGAAATTTTAAAAATATTTATATAAAAATAGAAAAAGTAACAAGAATTTAGATTTTAGAGTCAGTTGGTGCAGTTATAGTATGCTAAAAAACTTAGCTTTATTTATTGGTGTGTGAATATTCTATACCAGGGATCCTCAAACTACGGCCCTCCAGCTGTTGCAGAACTACACATCCCATGAGGCATTGTAAAACTCTGACATTCACAGACATGACGGGAATTGTAGTTCCTGAACACCTGGAGGGCTGCAGTTTGAAGACCCCTGTTCTATACCTTAGTTTACCTTAGTTTACCTTAGTTTACGTTTGCTAAAAAAAAAAAAAAAAAAAAGAAAAATAATTTAGATGTGCAATAACCCTGGGAATTAAACCTCCAAAAGGTCCAGTAGTCATTGTATTTTTATTCTAACCTGTCTCACATGGGTTTTAGCACTTCTAAATATTGCTGTTAAAAAAGGATCAGGTGATATAACACAAAAAGTTAAAATAATGTACAAAATATGCATACTTGTTCACACCTGGGGCATGGACGAATGTATGTTCATATTTCATTTTACTTTTGTTTATCTCTATGTTCCAACACAGAGGAGTTTAGTGTATTTTGTGCCTTAATCTCATAGACTTGTTCCAATGGTATGCACTGCATGTTATTGGTAGGAAAATATGACTAATAAAGTAATTGGCCTAGTTAAAGCCATGCTGGGCTTTGGGCTAATATATACACATATATTTAGATTGTTTACTTGTTGTTGCATTGTGAGGTTGCCATATAATGGCTTTCGGACTATTGTATTAAAGATATCCAGTATTTTTGAAAAATTGCTTGTGTTTACAAGAGCACTAACTATAGACTTGCACAACTACATAACTCCTGCATATATTTATATGCACTAGACAAAGATTTATCTGGATACACTGCTTGTATAAATAGGACCTACACATTTAGTAATGCTACATAAAACATGGAGAAAAAACACCACTTTTTAATTCAAAATGCTCAGCAGGTTCTCTTTAAAAATGATCAGGCATGAAATAATCACTGTTATAATGTAAAACCCAGCTATCTACTATTTTTAGCGTCTCTTTGGGATTAGGAACCAAAGGGTATTCTTGTCTTCTGTGGCCTGACTGCATGCAGTTCTGTCATACCAAGCCCTTGCTGGGCGCATGCACATAATGTAGGCTAGCACAGAACACTTTACCTTAAAACCATGATGATACTACAAAATGTAGTGCAGGGGCTGGTGATAGGACAACATATGTTCCAGTCGGTGGAAGATACATGCTATATGTGTGTATTCTGCATAGAATACATTAACCATCTGCCCTCCCAGCACATTCACTCATATGCACTAGTATTGTGTGTTACAAGAACATGAGAAAATTTTGTTTGGAGGTTTTGTGATCCATACACTGTCCAAAAATAAAACTACTTTCAGTATTAAAAGACACAGTGAGATTCTAAATGTGCCAAAGTCGGAAAATTTAGCCAAGACCTGTTGAGATAAGGCTCATAAGCATTTTTGCTAAGTAGTTACACTCCTGAACCTGTTATAGTATGGGCTGTCTGATCACTCCTGTAAAGTCCAAAGTTCTTCTAGAACCTATTAGAAGAATAAACCTAAAAACAAAAATGTGATATATTGCAGCTTACCTGTTCTTCAATGGGGTGGTTGCATTGTTTTTCTATTTTCAGGCTAAGAACACGCAAGTACAGAAAATACTTGATTGTAACAGAAATGTGGTGTACTTGCCACTTACCGTGAGCTGAAGTGAAAGCACAATTATCCTTATCTTTCTTATGTAAACTGCTAGGCCCATCAACCCACTATGCTATGGAGATAAACATAGGGAAGCAAGTTCAGCCTGTTTAAAAACCATGGCTCCTTCTCTGGATACATAAGCACATGAAGTGTGTCCTTTACAGGATTACCTAAAAAGGTAAAACAAAAAACTAAATAATAAAGCTACTACAGCCACTGCATTTAAGAACTAATAAGCTGCGATAAATTGCATTACACACTATATAGTAGTGTTCACAGTAAAAGATTTTACACGCTGTGTTTGGGAGCAATAAATGGAGCACTCAGACAATTCCAGGGCAGTGACCACACAGAATTACAAATTCTAAATAGTCCTGAAGAATTAAACTGCAGAATCCAGACTTTGTATGCAAAATAGATGGGTATCTGTTTAAGGACGCAAGGACCTATGAAGTTCTGTATTGTTTTTAGATTAGGTGTAATTTGTTTGAGTCATCGGTGTGCTGAAAAACAGCTGTGCCGCAACTCAAACATTAGTTATTTCACTTCATTTTTTTTTTTTTTTAGAGTATCGTTGCATATAAACATAGCTAGCAATGTTTTTATTTATTATATTTTTTAGGTAAGGGGGTTTAAATAGGAATATTTAAATTTAATATACGGGTTGCTACTTAAAACATGTGAAACAGAAAAAAAAACACACACACACAATGCAAATACTTTCTACCCTTTACATTTTCACAGGAATACAAAGATTTTGTTCACTTTCTGGATTCAGATGATTTGGTGGCAGCCCTATTTAAAAGAAAGGCATTTAAGTGCTTGAGCTATGCTAGCATTTACTCCTACAGAAAAAAATGGTCACCGATTTTCTGGTGCTCGTTAGCGTAGATGTTAATACGTAGAATATTAACAATTGAAAGAATGTGATTAGAGGCTGGCTCCCACTGTTAGATTTGTATGGGCAACTTGCAGCTCTTTGGATCTCTCTAGCAACAGTTTCCCTCGCAGTCGTTTCTGCTTCCCTAAGCCTTAATGTACACGGGACGTTTTTACAACCTCTCCTGAATGATTTAACTTGACAGATAAAAACCCACGTTTAAAACATCCGTTTACATGCCACGTTTTGCGGTGTTTTGCCTCGTTTGCGTTTAGAAGCTTTTGAAAAAAACATTTTTTTTTTTCCCAAAATAGCCAAAATGAAAGACGCCTGTAAACGAAACGCAGTTAAATGCCAGTACCGCGTTTAGCCGCGTTTGGCGTCTGAAACGTTGGAAACTTCGGTGTCTGAACTAATTTTTTTGCCTTCAAAGAACTGCCTAAAAATGACATTAAACTAACCTGTGTACGTGTACACATAAGATAACATTGGTTGAGTTCAGGGGCAGCTGAAAAAAGCTGCCAACTGCCTCTGAATGTCCATTTACCAGCAGCAGTGTACATGAGGCCTAACGAGGGCAAAATAAAAAGGTGTCACCCTTTTACAAATGGATCCCAAATATCTGTGTATTCTACATTATGTGAATCTATTTGGGAACTGTGATACCATCAGCTGACTTTTCAATTGACTGGGAAGTCAGGAAAATTGCAGGTGCCATGTTGCCACTGCAGTTGCGGTGAATTTAAATGGCACCATTGTCACTGGCCTTTCAGTGAATTTGGGTGATGCCATCACCCCAGTGAAGTTGCTGAGAAGCTAGTATGTGGCTCAGTGTGTCACCAACTGTGCAAAACTAATAGCTTTGGGAGGAGCTGCTCTTTAATGGATTATATATCAAAAATCATGTAATGTATACACATGTATTAGTATAGTACGTATGCAGTACACAAAATAACCAGAACACAGATTTTACACGTTACCAGTGAATTCCTACAATACGAGTAATTTGTTAGTAGGTTACTGCACATTAGTGATCCTTACATCATGTTTAAAGCTAAACTCCAGACAGCCAGCTAAATTTACAGTTGAAAATACCTTTAAATGTGTGGTTCTACCTGCCAAAGTATTTGCATTTTTGTCTATCCAGTTTTGAAGCTTCACAGCTCTGCCAGGCAGCAGAGTCAGGCTGACAACCTGATTTTCCTTTACTACAATATGTAGTACATGTCCCCTCCCTGAAACCAGCCTGTAACTGGACAATGAAGCAACAGCAGCAAACCAATGAGCTCATCCCTTTGCTTACTCGGCTCTCTCCTCCTGTGAGCATGTCCCTTGTTAGCAAATGTACATGCAGCAATCTTGATTGGCTACTTGGGATCCTGCTGTACAGGGGATAACAGAATGCTGATACCAATTCAAATTTAGATACGTACAATGGGTGCATCTAAAAAGATATTTGATTTTTTAATACATATATATCTGTATTACTTGATTTTTTAGTTTTACCTGACTGGAGTTAAGTTTTAAATAAGCCCAAGAATGTTTTCATTTGGGCAATGTAACACTATGCAGATATGCATTAACTAATTGCAACCATTTTTGATCTTTTTAGAACAATCTGATGCGCTTGCTTACTATGAGTTACTCTGCTTTTCCACAGCTGGTAGATTTATCAGATTTGCCAACACTGCCTTTAAGAGCAATAAAAAAATGTTGATATTTTTAACACTGCAATATAAGATAAAACTGCTGATGTAAAACCAATAAAGCCATCATACTATAGAAGCAGATACCGAGACATAAATGTAAACACTCCTTTTTACAAAATGTTCTCCTTCGCATCCACATCTTAGTGGCTTAATATGTAAGTTGTATTTTTCAGCTTCAAATTGGAGCTGGAAGAACCCTCCTGCATTCCTTAATGCAATGTGAACAACTTCTTGAGCTACAAAGAGGCGCATAGCTAGCAAGAGGGCATGCCAGAACTCCAACATGAAGCTAAAGGCCGCAATTTGTGCAATGGGCACCCCCCTTCCCCCATGATCCCCAGGAGGGCATTTAACCTATGCTAGCTTTAAGGGTTTTACATTTTAACAGGCTTACTTAAATGTGAAACAAATTTGCTTTGCTACATAGAACTATTTACTTTGTACACAGAGGCTTGTTATTTTGTGTTTTGCTTTAGAGAAGAAAGTTCACGTTTCCATTGATATTAGCACAAGTGTAAGTTACAGTGAGAATTATTGCTTTGTAATTGTAATAATTGTAATTATTGTTTTGCACAGAATCAGTCAATAGCTCTTAGAGAACCAAATTTCATGTACTTTTCATTTAGCAAACAACCTACAACATGATTTATTTACTGTTTCTTTGGCCAAGTTATATTACCGGTATTTATAAGCCATGACTAAATGTGGCTACAAACAGGCAAATAAATACAAAAAGATGCTCACAATTTTGAGCATTGTTTACAATTAGAGGTAGCTTTTGCATGGGAAATTCCTAACTTGTTGGAAAAAATTACCTGGAAATGGACCCACTTTTTTCTTCAGTTATAGAGCAAAGGAAAGGACAAAAGTACCGTGTGAGCACCAATGGAAAGCACTGCTGTGGGTCTCATTGCTCAGGTAATCCATTCAAAGCCCAGACACCTTTTTTGTCTAGTTATTCATGGCCACACCTGCCCATTTACCACCAGTCTAGTCAACATCTAGTGTTATTGGCAAAAGTTTAGTGTCCCATGAGAACCTAAATAAGGACATCAATAATAAGTGTCCATTTTTAATTCTCTGACCTTAACAAGTTTTGGATCCTATCTTGGTTCTCCACCTGTTGATCTTATTTTGTCCTTTTTATAAAAGGCCTGTATTTAAAGTATATGTAAACCTAAAATCTGTTGTCATCATGCCTGTATACAGTTTTCTTCAGCAAACCTGTTGCAAAGTCTATTGGCTGGAGATCCACTTGTAGTTGCAGGCTGGTAACACTAAACCACTGCCTCAAAATTAGCAGCAGCATTGACAGGATGCCAAGCACGCCTTCATTTGGCCATTGAACTGCCTATTAAGTTTGTGCCTTCCTTCTGTCCACCTGTTAAGCAGCCTGATGGCCAACTGAAGGAGTGTGCATGGCAGGTTGACAAAGATACCCTGAGAGACGGTGACTTAGTATTGTTAGCATCTCCAAAAAAATGGAGAACACTGCTCTTGGGCAAAAAGAACAACAAAAAGCTGCCAGCACTGAGTTTGAATACATTAACTCTAAAGATGTGTATGGTAATGAGGTGCAGCACTAAAGTGTCAAATGACAAACATAACAATAGCTGACATATCGAGTGATACATAAATTATAACAAAATACGTATATAAAGCTTGTGAATAAAAATCATCACTAAAAGTCCATAGTAGTAAAATAAAAAAATATGTGTTTAAAAAGGAAGAAAAAAATCTTCTAATCCAAAATAACACCAACACATGTTTTTAACCACTTCACGCCCGGAAGGTTTTACCCTCTTCCTGACCCCCGTTGCTTTAATTGACAACTGCAATGCTGTACCCAAATAAAATTGATGTCCTTTTTTTCCCACAAATAGAGCTTTCTTTTGGTGGTATTTGATCACCTCTGCCGTTTTTATTTTTTGCGTTATAAACAAAAAAATTTAAAAAAATAAAAATTCCCAATAAGCGTAATATGATTAGTTTGCACAAAAGTTATAGTGTCTACAAACTATGGGATAGATTTATGGACTTTTTATTTTTTTAATTGTTTTTACTAGTAATGGCGGTGATTAGTGTTTTTTGGCGGGACTACAACATTGCGGCGGACAAATCTGACACTAAGTGATACTTTTTGGAGACCAGTGACACCAATACAGTGATCAGTGCTAAAAAAATGCACTGTCACTGTATAAATGACACTGGCAGGGAGAAGGTTAACACCAAGGACAATCAAGGGGTTAAATGTGCTCCTGGGAAAAGCTTTCCAACAGTGCGGAGAGTGGATGCACTGGACGAAAAGAGAGATCTGTGTTTCAGCTTAGCTTAAACACAAGATCTCCCTTTTACTCCCTGACAGAACAGTGGTCTGCCTTGTTTACATCTGCCTTTCCTCCAAGTGATTGGTGGGTCCCGGCGGCCATCGCGGCCACCGGACCCGTTGATTGTCTCCCGCTATATCCAATCACAGCGGGAGCGGCGCTCCAGCTGTGCACACACGCCCCCCAGATCGCGTGCACAAAATCACGTACAGGTACGTGATTTTGCGCAGCCGGGCCACCCTGCCGCAGTATATATGCGTTGGGCGTTCCGGAAGCGGTTGAAGTTCATGCATTGAGAATATCCAACCAATAAGAAAGAAAGCAAACACCCGGTGTAAGGACATTCAGTGCAGCTCTTACCAGTTTGTAATGACCCCTGTATAAACAGATAGTTTTAGCAGCGCTTACCTAGATGGACTGACACATCCCATGTTACAATCCTGCAACAGATAGATGCAGAGACATGTCCCCCAGTTAGCTCAAAAGACAAGATGTAAAAGACGCTCCCATGGTGTAAAACCATTTCACAGATTTTATTTAAAATTGCAGATAAGAATAAAACACACATTAAGGAAATATGACACTCACATCCAGATAGTGGCGTTCCTGTGGGTTGCTGCAAATGGTACATCAAGGCATCGGCCGTCAACCAATCTGACTTAGCCCCACCCTACATGTTTCATCACAGATGATGTTGTCTGGGGGACGGGCCATTGTTAGCATCTCAGTCTAAGAAACTTTGAAATAAGTTCACAAAATCTGCTTGCTTGAAGTATAAGTTCACCTTTTGAAACATATTACATGTTCCACTCCTATTTAGGGTAGAACATGTAACATGTTCCAGCTCCTGCCTCCTCTCCTCCCACCCCCCCCCTCCTTCCCTTCTCCCCTTCTCCCCGCATCCGCAGTCAGAATTTTAAACCAGCACCGACATGCAGGGCTCCATCCACAGGGCTGCATCATTCATTTACAGAGTTCTATGATAAATGAACTACATCTTCCGTTGCCCTCCCCAGCCGACGGCTTGTAGTTCTCAACGAACTGCAAGGGCACAGGTAAGCACTCTCATAGTCCATTGATTCTTCTTGCCATTCAGTGACTGCCTGCCCATATTGAAAGCACGGGCAGACATTGTACCGAAGGTCTGTAGAATCCAGGCATTGCATCCATGATCTGCTGATCACAGGTGCAATGCTTAACAGGCTGCAGAGTAAAAAAAAGATGTGCATTTATTGTTTTTTTATCAAATGGAAAGTTAGCCTTTAAGAAAACTATATATGATGAGGCATAATGCAAAATATACTAAAAAATACATTTTGGATTTACATAAACTTTAATATAGTGCAAAGATGTATAGGAATATATTGCCGCCAATTAGAAATCAGATTTCATTAGTCTGTCTACAAGAGTCTGTTGAAAGATGATAATTGCCAATGTGGGTGTTTTGCATATCATTGCCCTCCTACATAGTTGTCAAAAAAATTGGCAGAATTGGAAGGTTACCAAAATACTGTGATAGCAGCATGTGTTCCTGCTTTTATACTACATGTAAAACTGTGCTATAAAAAATAATAAAAAAATGTAGTGCCTGAATGTATCTTGCAATTACTTGGTTCTGTAGAAGCATATCACTAGCAAATGTCTGTATTGACATACACTGAATGGAAACAAATAAAAGTTTTGCTGCCTACGTGTCTCAGTACAATCTTCTTGACTCTTTTAGTGTTTTTTTCCCCCAAGATAACTCAACACAAAAAAAACAAAAACAATCTCCCTACCTACATTCACTAATCATCTCAATGCTGCCTGGTATATATGAGTTTCAAATGCTCAATCACTTTGTAGTGATTGCACAGAAAATTGGGTGTTTAATTGATCCCCTTTATGGGCTAACCAAAATGGTATTAAACTAAAAAATTTAATTTATTGCAGCTTGCCAATCCTTAAATGTGGTAGTTTCACTAGTTTTCTTTTCTTTTTTTTCCTAGCAACACACTTCAAGTCTGGTGTCCCCACTCTGGATGGAGAAGCAGCAGTGACACTTTTGAATAGCAGCATTGTCAATCAGGGTAGAGGGTAGTGTTGGATGCACTAGCAGATTTAGATGGCATTTACATAAAAAAATTAAAGCCAAACTCAAGCGAACACTTTTTTACTACCAATGTAGACAACTGACCAGGGAAATGCTCTCTACTTCTGGGAGGACGTACCCTTTGCTTCTCCTAATTCTTTCAGATCCAATTTTTCATCCTTATTCTTTACTTTTCCCTGTCTAGTCGAGTTCCCTAAGGTCCTTCTGTACCAAATCCAAAAATAGGGTCAACCATTTATTATTTTTTCAAGAATGGCATTTTGATTGATCTAATGGTAAGCTTCAAAATTGCTAGGTCCAGTACAGAGGCTTATACATCGGTCCCAAAAAAAAAACTTACAAAGAAGTGAAAAACTATTTGCACATGGAACTTTATAGGGGTCATATAAACACAGAATATAAAAGAAATATACCAACTTTATTTAGCACATAAAGTAAAATAGGTTAAAAATAAAGAAAGGCACTAGGAACAATTATTTACAATTTTACACATTTCAATACATACAGTCGAATGTAAAGACTCTTCATAAAGAAATCCATCAAAGATTGTACCAATCAACAGAAAGAATGGAAAACATCATAAATCCCAATGTGGTTTGTGAAACATGATGTGCTTCATCATGAGTTTGATGTTTCTGATCGGATGTCTGTGAATCAAATATCAAATTAACAATTCAAACAATACATGCTTAAAACCGGAAAATTGTATACTCACCTTTCCATAATTTTCCTTTCCTGTCGCATCTTCATGGCAGCATACACTTTGGGTTGTGACTCCGCCCCCACAACCTGATAGGACCACATAACTATAAGTTGCAGAGAAGGCCCCCGCCCCAGTATTCTCTGTATATTAACATCACCTCAGAAGGGTGGGCGATTGTATGCTGCCATGAAGATGCGACAGGAAAGGAAAATTACAGAAAGGTGAGTATACAATTTTCCAGTTTCCTGTTGCATCATGGCAGCATACACTTTGGGGAATAACTCGCAGACTGGGTGGGAATGCAAAATAAGTTTATTAACAAGGAATAGAAGAGTTGGCCTGGATAACGGTTCTTCCGAAATCCACTGTTGATAAGCGAACGGAATCCACCTTATAATGAGACATGAAGGTGTTTCTGGAAGACCAGGTGGCCGCTCTGCAAATAGTTTCCGCCAAGACTCTACAGTAGGCCGCCCAGGAAGTTGCCACTGCCCTGGTGGCATGCACCTTTAACGAGTAAGCCTTCTTGATGGCCTTCACTAGCCATGGAGTGATGGTTCAAGAGGATGCCGCTTGACCCCTCTTAAAGCCGTGCGGGATGATTAAAAGGCTTTCCGTTTTCCTGATGGGTTTGGTTGCCGAAAGGTATTCCAAGATGTTGCCCTTGATGTCTAATGGATGAGGGTTGCCCTGATCCGTGACCAGCGCTGGGAGGTTAATTTCCTGGTTGAAGTGGAAAGACGAGGATACCTTGGGGATGAAGCGATCTGAAAGCCTCAAGATTATTCTGTCTGGGTAAACGATCAGGTACGGCTCCCTAGCCAGCAAGGCCTGCATCTCTGAGACCCTTTTAGCCGATGTTATGGCAATTAAAAACGAGACTTTAAGCGTTAGGTCCCAGAGGGAGATGTTCTCGAGCGGGAAGAAAGGTTCCTTAGATGGGGCTTCCAGGACAACTGAAAGATCCCAGCCTGGGAAGGAAGGCTTTCTGGGGGGTCTTAGTTTTAGGCAGGCCCTTTGAAACTGGATAACAAGGGGATTTTGTGCCCACTTGACTCCGGTCAAGGTGGATAGGGCTGACACTTGGATCTTCAGGGTGCTTGACCCAAGGCCTTTCTTTAGGCCTGACTGCGGAAACTCCAGAATCTGTGATACTGATGGAGAGGATGAGTCCCAGCCTTGCTGCTGTGTGAAGGCAACAAATTTTTCCCAGACCCTCCTGTAGGTGCTGTTGGTGGTAGGCCTTCTGGCCTGGAGTAAGGTATCTACCACCTTTTGGGAAAAGCCTTGGTCTAGAAACCTAGCCCTTTAAGCTTCCAAGCCGTCAGATGCAGCTTCTCCGGGTTCGGGTGAAGTAGATGACCCTGAGAGAGCAGGTCCACCGATAACGGGAGAGGAAGTGGGTCTGCCGTGTTCAATTGCAGGAGGGTAGTGAACCATGGCCTCCTCGGCCAAAAGGGAATCACAGCTACTACCAATGCCGCTGATCTCTTGAGTCTTAGAAGGAACCTCGCTATGAGGGGAGTTGGGGGAAAGATGTAGCCCAGATGGAAATTCCAGGGGTGTTGGAGGCAATCTGTTCCCTCCGCTGATGGAAAGGGGATCCTTGACAAGAACCTCTGGCACTTTGTGTTTGCTGGGGTTGCTGCAAGGTCTATATCCGGTGATCCCCAGGTCCAAGATATGAGGGTGAAGGCCTGGGGACTCAGAGACCACTCGTTGTTGGATATGAAGCTCCTGCTTAGTGAGTCAGCCAAGAGGTTCTGGGCTCCTGGGACGTAAACCGCCCTCAAGTCCGACAGGTTCAGCTGTGCCCATTCTATACAGGATGGACCTTCTGCATCATGGAGCTGCTTCTGGTGCACCCCTGTCTGTTGATTTAGGCGACAGCCATTCTCGGGAGGACCTGCTTCCCCCTCAAGTGAGAGCTGAAGGCCAGGAGAGCTTGGAATGCTGCATTCATTTCCAAAACATTCAAAACGGAATCCTGTGCCCTGAATGGCCAGCGGCCTTGAGCCGCAAAGTCTTGATAGTGTGGCCCCCCACCCCTCCAGGCTGGCATCTGAGGTCACTACCTCCTAAAGAGGGGTGACTATGTGTTTGCATCTCTTTAGGTTGCGAGGTCGTGTCCACCACCGTAGTGATTGCTTGACCTCCTCTGAGATGGAGATCGGTTGAGACATTGACGTGCCGTCCCACTGGTGCAAAAAGGAGATTTGAAGGGGTCTGGAGTTCCACTGTGCCCATTGGACCATCGGAATGATCGCTGACAATGAGCCTAGGATACTGAGGCATTCTCTGGCTGGTAATGTTGTGGCTAAGATTGATTTTCTCACTCTCTGGATCAAGAGAGGGATTTTTTCCGGTGGAAGCTCCACTGTGTTCATCCGGGTGTCCAGTTCGGCTCCCAGGAAGACCATTCTCTGGGTGGGCTGGATATTGCTTTCCCCCAGTTTATCAGCCACCCTAGACTCTGCAGCGTGGAGACTAGAATTTCCCATGTGTTGGATGAGAGATTCCTGGCTGTCTGAAAGAAGGAGGATATCGTCCAGGTAATGATGGACCCTTAGTCCTCTCTCTCTCAAGGAGGCAATTACCGGTAATAGGACTTTTGTGAATGTCCTGGGGCAGTAGAAATCCCGAACGGGAGGCTTTGGAATTGGAAGTGTTGATGGTTTATTGTAAAACAAAGGAATTTCTAGAATGCGGCGTGAATAGGGATATGCAGATATGCGTCCTGGAGGTCGACTGAAAGCATCCAATCTCCCAGGTTTATTGCTTGGCGGATCGACTGCAGGCTTTCCATTTTGAATGATTCTACTCGATTCTAGCGGAACCTCCACTATCGCCCATTTTTGGAGAAGATCCTGGATGTACTTGATTAGTAACAGCTTTCTTTCTCGAGATGGTGGAAGATTGGTTGAGCAGAACTGATCCTTTGGGGGGTGTCCTTTGAACGACCATCTGTGCCCGAATTTGATGATGGTCACCGTCCATGGGTCTTTTATTATTTCCGCCCAGACCAGCCTGAATTTTGTGAGTCTGGCTCCCACTACCACTGGCTGGGCAGGCGCACCTTCAAAAGGACTTCTGGTCACTGGAGGCAGGGGTTTTGGGTTTTTGGAATTTCAGGAAGGACGTCTGAGGGTTTTTCCAGCACCTTCTATATTCCTTCCCAGGCCTATAGGCTTTTGCATCTCTGTATCTCTCCGGGAGATTGCGCTGAAGGGAGGCGGTCTCTACTGTTTCGGTCTTTTATCTGAGGGGATAAGCCCTGACTTTACACCGGTTACTTTCGAAATAGCTGAGTCCAACTTCCCCCCGAAGAGGTTTTCCCCGTCATACGGAATTCGGCACCAGTTGGAATTAGAGGCGGGGTCTACTGTCCAGGGCTTCAGCCATAGTGCCTTCTGGCCATTACAGAGGCCAGCATGGCCCTTGATGCGGATTTAATTGTGTCCACAGAAGCCTCTGCCACAAAGTCCCACGCAAGACTAAGTTCTTGCAAAGCTTTGACTATCTTTTCTTGATCCGCCCCCTCAGAGACGAGCTTTTCGGTGCTTGAAGACCAGCTGGAGATAGCTCTTCCTACTCGTCGATGAACGGGAAAGCCTCTGGGTCCCTTTTGAGATTTGGAAAATACTTTCTCTGTTTCTGCTGGGTCTCCTTGGGTTCCTCCCAGTTTATCGCTTCTTTGACCGATTTTACAAAAGGCTCTATCAGCGAAAAGTCGAACCCAGCTGATGTTTCCAGCTCTTCATTGTCAGACGGAGAATCTTGTTCCCTTGATGTACTGGGAGGAGCGGGTGAGGCACTTCGGGCTGTAAATGCTGTATCAGGAGTTGAGAATTGCGGAGTTGAGACTCCAGTGGATTCCCTGGTGTCCGGCTCTTTCCCTTTGGTTCAAAAAGAGAAGAGAGGGACTTTGGACTTTATAGGCACAGTAACACCAGGTATATTACAAAATAGTTTATTGAAAAAACATAGATAAAACACTGATTATTAAAAGACCACAATTCATCAGAACATTGTAGTAAAATATATATAGAGGGAATACTGGGTAGACATTTAAGGTAACCAGCCAAAGAAATGGCCAGATAAAAAAAGTAATATCTAATAGAACAAAAGGAGGGAGAGGAGGGAGGGAGGGAGGGGAAGGGGAAGGAAAAATTGCATACTTACTGTAGTAAATGTATTAAGATGTAAAATCGTGTATAGACTGTATGTTCTGTACGCCCCCGTGGTGACTCTTTCATCGCTCCCTTTGTTATGCCCAGTCCTTGCCACTGCAGTCTGGCCAATACAGGTTGTTTTTGAACTGTTTGGATTGTATTCCATGTTTCTTTTTATTTATTTTGTTGTTAAATTATTATATACTAACTGTACGACTCTACTTATCTTGTTAGCCACAACACATTTTTTTCTCCTGAAGAAGCGTGAAGGCACGTGCAACATGTTGAGCACATTATTGCTATGAAATAATTCATCAATGATCTGCTGTCCAGCCACACTCTCGGACCCCTATCTACTTTGGAGTGTTATCCTTACATCCGAGTTTCTATCTATATAGATAGTTTTGTACAGCAACAACTTTATTAAGTATTCATGCATATAGATGAATTGTGGTCTTTTAATAATCAGCGTTTTATCTATGTTTTTTCAATAAACTATTTTGTAATATACCTGGTGTTACTGTGCCTATAAAGTCCAAAGTCCCTCCCTTCTCTTTTTGATCTAATAGTTTTAGGACACAGCACCTTTATATTGTCCATGTATCCACAGTACCACTCTGTGTCATGATACATTTATATCCGATATTTTTTCCCTTTGGTGGCTTCATCGAAGCATCTGCGACAGGCCAGCTTATCTGGGAGGGCGGTGGCTCCCCATACCCATCAAGAGTTCCCGGCAGGACGGGAGTGATGCACTGGTGACTGATGCCTGCCTGCAGGGGATCTTCTGCGATAGGAGTGGCTATGTCTTGAATCGGATTTAGATCGACTCCTTCTGCGACTTCCCCTGTGGCCCGAGCGACTTCTTCCGTGACTTGAGCGGCTTCGCCTGTGGCAAGAGCGGCTTCTCCTGTGCGAGGTCTCTCTGCGTCTTGAATTGGACGATCATGAGGACCAGGCAAGGACTTCCACCCAGGAGAGGCTAAACCTGGCTGGGGCGAAGGGGGTGCTGATTCATTCGGTCCTGACAGGTGAGGAAAAATAAGAGAATACTGGGGCGGGGGCCTTCTCTGCAACTTATAGTTATGTGGTCCTATCAGGTTGTGGGGGCGAAGTCACAACCCAAAGTGTATGCTGCCATGATGCAAAAGGAAAATATATTTAATCACCCCTGAAGAAAAAGTTGGCATATAGCATAAACACTTACAGTCAAACATAGTAGCCCAGGTTAAAAGGAAAACATATTCTAAATATCAGAGGAACCCCACAAATGGAGAGCCTGGCCTGAGGGTTGTGGAGACAGGGTGAGAAGGACCCGGTACATTGCAGGGGGCGGGACCAATGAACAGGTATGGCCATGGCACAGTATAAATAGGCCCATAGGCAAATTGTTTTTTCACTTCTTTAATGGTAAAGTTCACCTTTCTCTGAGAAATAACTTCATCATCTTCCTCTGATGAGAAAATATAATTATTCTCAACTAGCAAGAGACAAGGTCCTCCAATGCCTTACTGTCCCCCTTTCCCAATAATGGATCAACCAAATTCGACTCGTCCTTTTTCTCATGGACAAACCTAAAACAAAACATTCTGCAAGAATACATTTATATCTTTATAACTGTAAATTCATCCATCCCATTGATCTTCAAGGGGAAAAAGCATATAAACGAATCACCTTGCTATCTTCCTCCCTTTTCTATGGCCCTGTACGATGTGATAGCTGTGACCAATCACAGCATCACAGTAGTAAACAAACGTTTCATGAATGAAACCTTTGAACAGTGTTATTGATTGCTTATTACAGCGATGGCCACTGTTTAAGCAGAGTGCAAAAAAAAAAAAAATCCCTGATCATACCCCCCAGAGTAGTACAGTGTTACTATGTTGACACTGCACTGCTCAGGTGACAATATGACAATATGAAAAACATATTGTAAAATATATATATATATATATATATATATATATATATATATATATTTTTGTACATAGTGTCACTGTGGCACTATGGTGATTTTGTATCGCTGTGGCGATGATCATGTACAATGGCTTGTTGCTCTGATCTTTTCTTTGATCAACACCACAGCAGTAGAATGTCACCAGACCAGTGCTGCCAGTCAGTATCCCTAATCACTGCCACCCACTCACAGTGTCCATAATCACTGCAGTTCACTTACAGTGTCCTTAATCATTGCAGTCCATTCTGAGTGTCCCTGATCACTGCAGTCCAGTCACAGTGCCGCTAATCACTGCTACCCACTCAGTGTCCAAATCACCATCCTCTTGCGGTGTCTTTAATCGCTGCCATACCAGTCATATTATCCCTGATCAAAAAAGGATAAATGGCGCTAGAACATACAAACATGCATATAAAGAGTCCAAAGTAAATGTGAAAAAACATCCAGGGTGTGATAGTCAATAAAATTATATATATATAGAAAAATTGTATGTATATATATATATATATATATATATAAAAAGTCACTGAAATTAAAGATCTGATAAAAAGCACCAGTGGCAGCTCACTTGAGAGTGGAAGCAGGCAACTCTGAAAAAACAATGTAAAAAACAGCAAGAAGCGCCAATCTAAGTGCAGTATCATGAAACTTTAATGAGATAATTATAAACGGACAAACAGCCAAATGGCTACTCACAAAGATGAAATAGGTTAAGGCAAGGACAAGTAATGGGTCCAGGGACGTCCTCCTCAGATGTGGGCAAAGTGCATGGTGCAGGTTCTCCTGGAAGCGCTGTCCACGTTAGGATGTGCAAGTAGTCACCGGGGTCATCGCTGGGTGCTGGGCTGCAAAACGATGGAGGTGTCCGCAAAGACAACCAGCGTCTAAGCGGACATGGAGAGCCAGAGCCGTCGCAGTAGACAGGAACCGGAAGACAAGCGTGGAACGCAAGGCACTTAGTCCAGGAACCAACAAAGCGGAAGTGACGTATGGACGTGTTGGATGACGCGTTTCAATGCTTCCGCATTTTCTTCAGATCCGATAGGCTAATACAACAGGTGTCCTTTTATGGGAGCTATGGAGTCAGTAACTAGGCAACAGCTAAAAACAAAACACGATATACTAAATACAATAACAATGAGATGAAGAAAATGAGTTCAAAAACACCAGAAAAATGTGAAAGTGAGATATAAAAAAAGGATAGAAAGAAAAGAAAAAGAAAAACGGAAAAGGATGAATAAATAAAATAAAATAAGGAAAATTCAAAAATAAATAAAATTCAAAAAAATATATTAAAAATATACAAAAATATATAAAAAATATATGAAATAAAATATAAAGTAAAAATAATAAATAATAAATAATGAATAATATAAGAAAATTATAAAAAAAAGGTTTTTCTTTATTTCTTCCAACAACAATTTTTTATAATTTTCTTATATTATTCATTATTTATTATTTATTATTTTTACTTTATATTTTATTTCATATATTTTTTATATATTTTTGTATATTTTTAATATATTTTTTTGAATTTTATAAAAAAAAATTATAAAAAAAAGGTTTTTCTTTATTTCTTCCAACAACAATTTTTTATAATTTTCTTATATTATTCATTATTTATTATTTATTATTTTTACTTTATATTTTATTTCATATATTTTTTATATATTTTTGTATATTTTTAATATATTTTTTTGAATTTTATTTATTTTTGAATTTTCCTTATTTTATTTTATTTATTCATCCTTTTCCGTTTTTCTTTTTCTTTTTCTTTTCTTTTCTTTCTACCCTTTTTTTATATCTCACTTTCACATTTTTCTGGTGTTTTTGAACTCATTTTCTTCATCTCATTGTTATTGTATTTAGTATATCGTGTTTTGTTTTTAGCTGTTGCCTAGTTACTGACTCCATAGCTCCCATAAAAGGACACCTGTTGTATTAGCCTATCGGATCTGAAGAAAATGCGGAAGCATTGAAACGCGTCATCCAACACGTCCATACGTCACTTCCGCTTTGTTGGTTCCTGGACTAAGTGCCTTGCGTTCCACGCTTGTCTTCCGGTTCCTGTCTACTGCGACGGCTCTGGCTCTCCATGTCCGCTTAGACGCTGGTTGTCTTTGCGGACACCTCCATCGTTTTGCAGCCCAGCACCCAGCAATGACCCCGGTGACTACTTGCACATCCTAACGTGGACAGCGCTTCCAGGAGAACCTGCACCATGCACTTTGCCCACATCTGAGGAGGACGTCCCTGGACCCATTACTTGTCCTTGCCTTAACCTATTTCATCTTTGTGAGTAGCCATTTGGCTGTTTGTCCGTTTATATTTATCTCATTAAAGTTTCATGATACTGCACTTAGATTGGCGCTTCTTGCTGTTTTTTACATTGTTTTTTCAGAGTTGCCTGCTTCCACTCTCAAGTGAGCTGCCGCTGGTGCTTTTTATCAGATCTTTAATTTCAGTGACTTTTTTTATATATATATATATATATATATATATATATATATATATATATATATATATATACAATTTTTCTATATATATATAATTTTATTGACTATCACACCCTGGATGTTTTTTCACATTTACTTTGGACTCTTTATATGCATGTTTGTATGTTCTAGCGCCATTTATCCTTTTTTGTATACCATTTTTGAAGCGTGTGCTAATGTGCTGCAGACAGATATTTCATGCTTTATTGAAGTTCTCCAGTGATTTATTTATTTAATTGTGATTTTATTTTATATATCCAGAGGTTGTTTTTAGCATATACAATTTTTATTGCCACATTGATGCTATCATTTTATTTGTCAGATGGATATCATAGAGCAACTAGAGATATATAAATATGTTTTATTAGATGAGTTATACACCATTTTTCCTTCTCACACTTTTTCCCCTTCCATTCATTCCCGTACTTGGCCTCTGTCCAAGTACAGGGATGCCTCCACCAAGATGAAACGTCTAGAAGACCTTGTCACCTCCGCCAGTACTCAATGGTGGGATGGTTTCTTTTTGAAACAATATTTTAAATCTAGAATTTCCCCACGTGGACTCCGTATTTTGAAGGGCTGTGCCTTTCTGGATGAGGACCTCCGCACAGAATGGGAGGGAGTGGCTGAGTTCTGCACCCAGAAGTGGATACAGGTTCTCATCACCCATAGAGACAGACGCTATCTTGCCTTGCGTCAAAAAGCAGAGAAACTTGTTATAGATCTTTTGTCCCTTCACCCACAGTTACCTACTGCGTGGCTCAAAACTTTCAAGATTAATACCAAAAAAAGTGAGAATTCATTAATTGAAAACAAATTAGGAAAACTTAGAAGAGATCTGGACGACTACTCCTATAATAGAGTTTTCAACTGGAAATCTAAACATATCCAGCCCCCCCCTCTCCTACCCCCTCCACGTCCCATCCCCCCTCTTATTTCTGAACATACTTCGAGTTCGCCTTCTTTACTTGACCCTATTCCTTTCAATCCAGCACCTACATCTCCTCCTTTGGCTTCTCCCCATCCGGTTATGGTTGATCATTCACCCCCTGCCTTACCTGCAGTTGATCATACCAATCAGGTTTCCCTCCATGACCCTGAATTCCGTCCCCATCTTCCCTCTGATTCACCTTCTGTGTCTGTACTCCTTGCTCAGACTTGTGCCGCACATGTTCCCACTGATCTTAATTCATCTGCCACTAATCTTGTTTGCCCATTATCTACTACTAAGCCAAATCTCATCAAAGATATCAGGGTGAGTGAACACTCTTCCCCTGACAAGTTGACCTCTCCTTTTTTAGTTCAGACCCCCTCATCCAGCCTAACCCCATTCCAATCCAAAAGAAAAAACGTAGAAGAGGCAGACGAGGGGGACATCGTAATTCCAGAATTATCCCGCCCACTCAAAGTGCGGAAACTATAAACATTTTTAATTTATCCTCCTATACTCTCAATGAATATGAAACTTCATTGTTATCTCGAGGTCTTAATTTTGCCCCCACCACTCTTCCTAACCCATTTACCTTATTTAAGGATTTAAATAAATTTATTCGTGACCTCACACTTAGAAGACACTTCAATATTAAAGACAAAAAAACCCCCACTACAGCTACTTCTGTGTCCGATGATCCGCTATTCTCATTGGATAATTCAGTGGACCAACAAGCTATTCTTGATTTATGTGAACTATGGAATATCAATGAGGATGATGACCTGGTAGCATGGTCCCAATATTCTCAGCCCACTGTGCCAATACAACACACTTCTTTCAGACCGAAATCTGTATTTAACCCCACCCAATCCAAAGGCCCTTTTTTGACAACTTTCTATGAAGTTGTCTATAAGGACCTTTTAGGTCTTTGTGCTTCTGAATCTTCCAAAAACTCATATTCCACTCGCAATCTCAATCCCCAGGAACTCACAGCATTAAAATCACTCAGCACCAATATGGATATCATTATAAAATCTGCTGATAAAGGGGGTGGGATCGTACTACAGAATAGATCAGATTATCTCCAGGAGACGTACCGTCTTCTATCGGATACCAAAACCTATGAGAAACTGAAAACAGACCCACTAGCCAAATTCATTGAGGAATCTAAGACTCTAGTCACACTAGCACTTGGACAGGGAATCTTGACCAAACTAGAAGCATCATTGTTTCTTAAACCATTCTTCCAGGTCCCCTACCTGTATCATCTACCGAAGATACACAAAGATCCTAATAAGCCACCAGGTCGTCCCATAGTAGCATCCATGAACAGCATTACCACCAGCTACTCACTTTATATTGACCAGTTTTTACAGCCATTGGCCCAGTCCCTTCCTTCTTACATTAAAGATGGTACCCATCTGATCGATCTTTTACATCCTTACAGATGGGAGTCTTCGTACCTTTGGGTTTCTTTGGACGTTTGTTCATTATACACCTCTATACCTCACGAAATAGGCCTTCAAGCCATTTCTTACTACCTTCACTCCAACCCCCTGCTTAATCCATCCCAGATTGAGTTTATTATTTCTGCCACCAAGTTCTGTTTAGAACATAATTATTTTACTTTCGATGGTCAATTTTATCTACAAAAACAGGGGACAGCTATGGGCGCAAATTTTGCGCCCAGCTATGCTAACCTGACCATGGGACTGTGGGAGACCAGGTGTGTTTGGGAAAATAATCCCTTCTCTGCACACCTGGTCTTCTACGGTCGTTACATAGATGACATTATTATCATCTGGGACGGCCCCCCTAGTTCTGTGCAAGAATTCATTGCCCATTGCAACAATAACTCTTTTGGCTTATCATTTACATCGACCATGGATCCCGAATCAATATGCTTTCTAGATTTGGAACTGTTCCACATAAATGACCAGATTGTAACAAAAAATTTTACCAAACCCACTGCTGGAAATTCTTTTTTACATTTTTCCAGTTGCCATCACCCCAGGTGGGTCAATAACATACCCAAGAGCCAGTTCCATCGGCTCAGGAGAAATTGTACCAGACTGGAAGATTACAGTTCTCAATGTACCATTCTTTCTAAAAAGTTCACAGATAAGGGTTATCCCCTTAGTACCATCAACGAAGCAGCCTCCTTCTATCTGACTGACACTTTACCCAACCCCAAGGCCCAGAAAACAGACCCTACCACTAGATTTATCACCCAGTTCCATTCTAGTCATAAAAGAATGGAACGGATCATTAAAAAACATTGGTCGATTCTAGCTCAAGATCCTCACCTAGCACCTTCCTTACCCGCTGTTCCTCAGTTTGCTTATCGGAGGGCCCCCAATGTCAAGACTAAGATTGCTCCCAGCAAAATCCCAGTTCAGAAAATATCATCTACATCTAAAAAACTTACTCTTATTCCATTGTTAGGCATGTACCGATGCAAGAAAGCATTATGTCTTACTTGCCCCCATGTCACACATGGTCAGAAATCTTTCTACACCAATGGGAACCAATATATCCTAAAATCATTTTTCAATTGTTCCACCACCTATGTCATATATTGCATTTCCTGTCCCTGCGGGCTGTTGTATGTAGGCAGAACCATCAGGACCCTACGGGCCAGGTTTGGGGAACACAGAAGAGCAGTACAGGCCAATAATCCCCTATATAGTACCGCTCGTCATTTTACCACCCATCATCAACAAAATATTGCAGACTTAAATGTGTGGGTTATCGAATCTATACCAGATCAATTCACTCCTGCAGAAAGATTCCAGAAACTTTCTGGATCTTTACTTTAAACAGTTTGGCACCTAATGGTCTCAACGAAGATATAGAGATCAATACAGTCATTTAGTTCAGTATGACCTAGTTTTAGGACTTATGCAAGTTCCTATTTCCCCTCTTATCATCATTTTCTCATTTATCATTACTTCATTTAATGTCATTCCCTTCCTTACTGCTACCTACTATTATTACTTTCCTCTCACTTTGGCCATACCCTTCCAGTCTATAGCCATATTCAGTTTCTGCTACCTTTGGGTATTTTTCTCCTACTCTGTTCTGAATTCATTAACAATAATATTTCCATCATGTGTGTTGTGTGTGTACATGGGGGTGTATACATACAAACACACAAGTTCATCGACAGGTTTTTAGGTTTTCATAATTTCTTATTTTTTAAGGTTACTATATTCCTCCATTTGTATGTAGATGTCCCCTTTTTTTAGGTGTAGTCAATATGTATGTTTCCTACATTTACACATGTGTGACTATTATAGCCCATATACAGTTTTTAATCAACTGCTCCCCTTTTAGGTTTCACTTTTTTTATATATATATTTTTATATATATATTTTTTTATATATATTTCTCGCTGAGATCTTTTTCCCATTTTTTCTCTTTTTTCTTTTTCCACTTATTATTATTATTTTATTATTTCTATTATAATAATTTTTTATATATATATATATATATATATATATATATATATATATATATATATATATATATATATGTTTCTATATGTATATATTTTTTTCTTCTCTCTTTTTTATTACCAAGGTTTTTCTTTATTTCTTCCAACAACAATTTTTTATAATTTTCTTATATTATTCATTATTTATTATTTATTATTTTTACTTTATATTTTATTTCATATATTTTTTATATATTTTTGTATATTTTTAATATATTTTTTTGAATTTTATTTATTTTTGAATTTTCCTTATTTTATTTTATTTATTCATCCTTTTCCGTTTTTCTTTTTCTTTTTCTTTTCTTTCTACCCTTTTTTTATATCTCACTTTCACATTTTTCTGGTGTTTTTGAACTCATTTTCTTCATCTCATTGTTATTGTATTTAGTATATTGTGTTTTGTTTTTAGCTGTTGCCTAGTTACTGACTCCATAGCTCCCATAAAAGGACACCTGTTGTATTAGCCTATCGGATCTGAAGAAAATGCGGAAGCATTGAAACGCGTCATCCAACACGTCCATACGTCACTTCCGCTTTGTTGGTTCCTGGACTAAGTGCCTTGCGTTCCACGCTTGTCTTCCGGTTCCTGTCTACTGCGACGGCTCTGGCTCTCCATGTCCGCTTAGACGCTGGTTGTCTTTGCGGACACCTCCATCGTTTTGCAGCCCAGCACCCAGCGATGACCACGGTGACTACTTGCACATCCTAACGTGGACAGCGCTTCCAGGAGAACCTGCACCATGCACTTTGCCCACATCTGAGGAGGACGTCCCTGGACCCATTACTTGTCCTTGCCTTAACCTATTTCATCTTTGTGAGTAGCCATTTGGCTGTTTGTCCGTTTATAATTATCTCATTAAAGTTTCATGATACTGCACTTAGATTGGCGCTTCTTGCTGTTTTTTACATTTTTATATTATCCCTGATCACCTCCTTATTAATTGTAAACTTTATGTGCAAAAATACATGTAAAAATACATTTTTATTTTTTGAACTGCATTTTCCAAAAACTTGTGGTGAAAAATTAAATTTTCAAAAGACTCACTATGCCTTTCAGAAAATACCTTGAAGAGTTTTTTTTCCAAAATGGGGTCATTTTGTGGGTGTTTCCACTGTCCTGGTGCCCCAGGGCCACCACAAATGTGATAGGTAGTCAGTTAATAAAATGTGTAATTTACAAGTAATTTATGTTCTTTAACCACTAGCCGATCAGCCACCACAGTTATACTTCCCCCACCTTCTGGGCACACTTCCCCATGGATTAGTGGGAGTCTCAGAAAAATATTCTGACTGCACCCTTTGCTCTCCTTCCCACTATTTTCCAGAGATTTCTGGAATACAGGGGGAAGTAGCAGAGGTCGGGGGGGAGGAGGTACCATCCACAACGGAGGTGTTCGAAGACCTGGCATCCCTGCCAGTACTTTACATGGCCGCAGGAACTTGCACTGACGCATAACAAATTTGCAGATGCGCACAAGAATGCGCTTTGGCAAGCTGGCGAAGGGGTGCGCGCAAGACCATGCAGCTCACTGGTGCATAAACGCTGTTTGCTGCCAAACTGCCTTTATAAGGAAGCCTGGCAGTGGCTGTAATTGCTGGTTGATCTTCAGCTCCCCCAGTGTGTTTTTCCTGTGATTTCCACTGGTCCTAGCTGTTTGTGTACTATGATTGTATACGAAAACGAATTAACTTTTATTCAGTAAAAAGTGATCACAACAATGCAATTTAAATCCTGCCATATTTTCAGCTAATAATCTAAGTCTTTTAATTGTATTTAATTTATTGTAATATATTTTATTTTACCTGTGATTCTATGATAAGCTTGGGAAATCAATCACAGCGGGTGACAGTAGTAAAACTAGATAAAGGATTACATTTCTAGACAAAAAACACAACATACAAGTGACCCTATACATGAGTAGATGGCTTAGAACCGTATGTTTCTACCAGCCAAACAAAAGTTAATTTTAAATTAGGTTAAAAAAAATTACATAATTACATTTATATCACATAGAAAATAAAATTTTAATATGACGCCAAATACTTTCACTATACAGTAATACAGTAGGCTTAGGCTCTCACAATTACTCTTTAAAACACGGTTCCTTACTGCCTGTTAGAGCTGCACGATTAATCGTTAAGAATCGTTATCGTGATTTTTTCCCTGTTGCGATCTTGACAAAGTATTTCTTTCTATGTAGAGAATTCCCTCTGCTGTGCTAAAGCCGACAGCTGTCAAAAGAAAGGAAAAAAAAAAAACGGGCTGTCTGCCAAGAATCACAACATTCTTTAGCAGTGGAACTGTAGTATAACCATTGTAACGATTTGTCCTTTAGATCAAAGGAATACACTTTGGTGTGTAAATGAGGGAAGTTTAACCACTTAAACACTAAATCTTTTTCTGACATTTGTAGGTTTCAAGTTAAAATCTTTTTTTTTTGCTAGAAAATTACTTAGAACCCCCAAACATTAAATATATAAATTTTTTAGTACAGACCCTAGAAAATAAAATGGTGGTTGTTGCAATATTTTATGTCACACTGTATTTGCGCAGCAGTCGTTCAAATGCAATTTTTTGGGAAAAAAATTACACTTTAATGAATTTAAAGAAAAACTAACCAGTAAAGTTAGCCCATTTTTTTTGTATAATGTGAAAGATTTTATGCCGCGAGAATCGTGAGAGAATTGTGATCTTTTTATTCCAAGCAAAAAAATTGTGATTCTCATTTTGGCCAGAATCGTGCAGCTCTGCTTCCTGTAAAATGTCAAGATGATTTATTGGGGCATACACCAGCCTTCAGAAAATGTAAAGCTATGATGTAGACTGGCAGACAGTGTGCAACCCATAAAAAGGGGCATTTCTTTTTTTTTTTCTTCTGGTGAGTTCTACGTTAAAGATGTCCAAAACAACGTATGCATAGGTTTTCAAAAATAGTGGTAACTAGCATCATACTTTCTCTGAATGGCATTTTCCACCTAGGTAGGAGGCTGTAAAGTTCAGGCCTTTGTTTTGGAAATAAGGTCAGTCTCAGAAAATGATAATCCCATACTATAGGATGAATTTACATCACTTCGCATACTGCATAAATCATAGTGATGCTTCGGGTAACAATGCTGGATAATGTCTACAACATATAAGCGAGGTGGGTTTACAGGAGCAAAGTCATTTATATCCCAGGGTGCACCTTACAGTCAGTTCAGCAACAGTTTGGAATTTGAGCGGAACAGGGCTTTAATTGTGACACAATTAGGAAGTACTGGTAAGAGAGGTATTGATGTCAAGGGTACTTGGGATCATGTAACTCTCACCAGTGAGTTTTAAAAAAATATATATATATATATATTGAAATTGCTTGGATACACCATTTTTTCCCATTCATGGAAGGACATGATTCAGAGGCTTTTGGGTCATACTGCCACCTACAGGGGAATTTGGACATTGGCAAAGAAGAAACAGTGTTTAGCCCAGTATAACTCCTCCTACTCCCAGTTTTTAATTAGTGTCCTAGGAAGATGGTTCAGCTTTTTTCTACTGAAAAAAGTTGAACCAATTTTTTGCTAGACATTTTCTTTCATACAAGATTATTTCTTCCACCAAGGTTGCCATATATGTTTCTTGAGCTGTTCTCTATGCATAGCTATTCAGATCAGCATATCCTCAGCAAAAACTTTGGAGACCATACCCACTGGACTGGACAATTGTTGTGAGGCTAGCCTGGAACATGACTCCATATTTCCAGATTTGGGTGTTATATTTTAGTTAGTTGAACAATGTTTTCTATGTCCAGAGATTTAGGAAATCCTCTGGTGTAACCCTGTCTATGAAGAAACACTTTTTGAGTAGGCGGTGCTGGCCAAGCACTGGAAACTACCTAGTTAATAGGACCATTGAACAACTCTATTACCCCTATTATCTTTTGTTTTACCGCGGAAAGGGTTAAAGCCAGTTAAAGCTCTAGCTTGGGCTAAAACTATATTTTTTTTACCATTGCTCCCTCCTAACCCATCTTAGCCCATGCTAGTAGGCATTTTTCGCCTTGCTTTGAAAAAGCCAAATATCACATAAGCGTTCCTCCAGGTCCCTTGCTGCCACTGGTTCTGTGTGGGGGGAATGCTAATGCAGCCTTACGATTCCCTTACCCGGGATCCCTGGTGTCCTACCATCTTGCAGTAATGACATCATTCTCTTCTAGATCCTGAGAGTACCTCACCAATGGACATCGATAGAAGGATTAAAGCAGGAAGTAAACAAAAGTGGAGCAGACTCTTAGCTGCAGCATCACTTGATCGTGGCTAAAGGTACCTGTAAGTAATAAAGGGCATTTAGATAGGTATTAATTTTTAAATCCAGCAATCAGATAGACTATCCTGGAGTGGGGCTTTAATGATTAAGGACTGAGCATTGCCATAAACTGTTAAGTAGAGGGTTGCGTGTGAATGTTCTGAGCTCTTGTTCCCACCATTCAGCATTAGAAAGCACCTTCCAGCCACTGTTCTTTATCTCAAGGTCAATTGGTTGTTCTCTGTTGACTGCCTACAATGACCTGGTAACCTCCAGCCACCTGATCCTCATCTGCTACCACCAGCCAGTTTCTGAGTATTCAAGGCCTAGCCTTGTACCCTGAGCTATGTTGTCCCTGTTTTGCAGTGCAACATGTTGGATCCCAGATGAGAAACGAGCAGTCCCAGCTCACTATCCACTAATGGACCTGGTACCAACTGCAAAGCACCCACTCGAGGGCCTGACAATGACAGATAAAACCTTGCCCTCTGCTTTAATCCCTACAATCCTCAGAGTTTTCCTCAACTTCGGTAGATGTGGCACATACCTTGGTTCTAATCGAGGAGAATTTCATTGCAGTTATATATGATTTAATGGGCCAAATTCCAACCTTGATTCCGGACTCTGACCACAGAAGCTATAAATTTACTTCCTTGCGTTCCCCTGCACAATTTTTATCTGATCTGCTTGTGGCTTTTAAGCCATCTGCCACAGAGGCTCCATATAATGCAGAATGTCAGAAATCCTTAACAGATGACCATGCCCCTGAGGAGTTGTGGACCACTGCCATTGCTCCAGGCTTATAGAAATAATTTTGGCTCATTTTAACAGGTTGCACACCACTTTGTGTGGATCTGCCAGTATCCCATCTTAATAAAGTGAGGACAATCCCCATGAAGGATGCACCACTGATAAACTTTTTGAGATCCTTCCCAAAGCCTTGTTTTCTCTGGCTCCACTGCATTGCAACCTGCCTTGGCTGTGATGCTAGTCTGTAAATCTTTAGTGGACTGGACTAGGGCCAAGAGAAGAGATCTTGTTTTCCTGAAAACTGATCCCCCGTTCAGTATTTAGAGCTCATACCAGCAGCCTTAATTCATTGTGTGAACAGAATGGTGGATACTTATTTCCTTTACAATTCAGCTGTAAGTAAACATTTGGTTGACACCTTGGCTGAAATGTTGGGCTGGGGAACAGGCCTGCAAAAAAAGGTGGCTGTGTATGTTCTTCAAGGCATTTCTCTGTTGCGTGCTCGTCTGTCCTTGCAGGAGAAGTCTAAGACAGTGAAGACTCACCTCAGCCCCTCCTCTGAGGCCTATAATAGTTCCTTTCATTACTCCCTGACCTTACATCCTGCCTCATCCTGCCTGTCCTGTGACCAGCACGCTACATACCTGGTTCCTGCCAGGTTGCTTGAATCATCAACCAGTCAACCAACCAAGTGTCTGCCAGTCAGCTGTCTACCAATTTGGGATCCTGCTGCATCTGTCTTCCACTGCCTCTGCCATCTGGTCCATTCCTGGCAAAGCATTGGCTACCTACATGAGTAATCTGCTGGACACCTTACAGGCACTCGTACCTCACCGTGCTTTTGCGACCACTGTCTTACTACCACTGGTCCCTGAGCTAGAGCGGTAAGAGAGGCCTCCCTCTTTACGTCAGGTTCAACTACCAGGTACTAGACAGACACAGCTCAAGCCAGAGTTTTTCTTTCCCAAAAGAAACTTCAAACTCTCTGCTCCCAGACTTGAACTCCAACTTGAAGTCCAAGAGTTGCTTACTCTTTGTTTCTGCATTTAAGTCTTGGGGCTGATGCAAGCCTCCTTCAAGGCAGTCTTGTTTGCCCAATTGCATTCCAGAACCCCAAAACGTAACATCCTGTCATCGTGTGACAAATTGGTTTAGTCTCTGGATAAACTGATTCGCCTGGCTCCAAGGATCTGGTTGTCTCTGGCCTAGTGGCTTAGGAATCCAGTTCTGGATTTGAGGAAATATTCCCTTCCCATCTGTTGGAAGATACTGTCAACAAATGCCAGGCTGAAGAGAAGTCCAAGACACCTTTTTTGCAGGTGACTTGGATACTGGTCTCCTGATCAACATTCTGGAGCTCAGGGTGATCTAGTTGTCCCTACATTGCTGAACATACTGACATCAGACAATGCACCACCATTAGCATAAACCAATCATCAGGGAGGAGCCAGGAGGAGAATTGGCAAGAGAGGTAAGAAGGATTCTTTCTTGGGCAAAACCTCACATTCTAGCCTTGTTCACTGTTTACATCCCAGGCGTAGACAACTGGCAGGCAGGTTGCAAGATCAAGAGGAAGGGCTTTCTGGTGATACTCATAATTTTGGTTATGGTAAGCTATCCTGGCTCCCGGGATGCTCTATTGGTTCATCCAGATCTTTAGGATTTTCTGTCTACATAACCAGTAGGGATGAGCCGAACACCCCCCTGTTCGGTTCGCACCAGAACATGCGAACAGGAAAAAAGTTCGTTCGAACACGCGAACACCGTTAAAGTCTATGGGACACGAACATGAATAATCAAAAGTGCTGCCCCAGGGGACATGGATCAATGCAAAAAAAAGTTTTAAAAACTGACGTTTTTTCAGGAGCAGTGATTTTAATAATGCTTAAAGTCAAACAATAAAAGTGTAATATCCCTTTAAATTTCGTACCTGGGGGGTGTCTATAGTATGCCTGTAAAGGGGCGCATGTTTCCTGTGTTTAGAACAGTCTGACAGCAAAATGACATTTTGAAGGAAAAAACTCATTTAAAACTACCCGCGGCTATTGCATTGCCGACAATACACATAGAAGTTCATTGATAAAAACGGCATGGGAATTCCCCAAAGGGGGACCCCGAACCAAAATTAAAAAAAAAAAATGACGTGGGAGTCCCCCTAAATTCCATACCAGGCCCTTCAGGTCTGGTATGGATATTAAGGGGAACCCCGGCCAAAATTTAAAAAAAAAAATGACGTGGGGTTCCCCCTAAATTCCATACCAGACCCTTCAGGTCTGGTATGGATTTTAAGGGGAACCCCGCGCCAAAAAAAAAAAAAAAACGGCGTGGGGTCCCCCCAAAAATCCATACCAGACGCTTATCCGAGCACGCAACCTGGCAGGCCGCAGGAAAAGAGGGGGGGACGAGAGTGCGGCCCCCCCATCCTGAACCGTACCAGGCCACATGCCCTCAACATTGGGAGGGTGCTTTGGGGTAGCCCCCCAAAACACCTTGTCCCCATGTTGATGAGGACAAGGGCCTCATCCCCACAACCCTGGCCGGTGGTTGTGGGGGTCTGCGGGTGGGGGGCTTATCGGAATCTGGAAGCCTCCTTTAACAAGGGGACCCCCAGATCCCGGCCCCCCCGTGTGAAATGGTAAGGGGGTACTTACCCCTACCATTTCACTAAAAAACTGTCAAAAATGTTAAAAATGACAAGAGACAGTTTTTGACAATTCCTTTATTTAAATGCTTCTTCTTTCTTCTATCTTCCTTCATCTTCTGGTTCTTCTGGTTCTTCTGGCTCTTCTGGTTCTTCCTCCGGCGTTCTCGTCCAGCATCTCCTCCGCGGCGTCTTCTATCTTCTTCTCCTCGGGCCGCTCCGCACCCATGGCATGGGGGGAGGCTCCCGCTCTTCTCTTCTTCTTTTCTTCTCTTCTTCTCTTCTTCATTTTCTTCTCCGGGCCGCTCCGCATCCATGCTGGCATGGAGGGAGGCTCCCGCTGTGTGACGGCGCTCCTCGTCTGACAGTTCTTAAATAACGGGGGGCGGGGCCACCCGGTGACCCCGCCCCCCTCTGACGCACGGGACATGACGGGACTTCCCTGTGGCATTCCCCGTGACGTCACAGGGAAGTCCCGTCAAGTCACCGTGGGTCAGAGGGGGGCGGGGTCACCGGGTGGCCCCGCCCCCGTTATTTAAGAACTGTCAGACGAGGAGCGCCGTCACACAGCGGGAGCCTCCCTCCATGCCAGCATGGATGCGGAGCGGCCCGGAGAAGAAAATGAAGAAGAGAAGAAGAGAAGAAAAGAAGAAGAGAAGAGCGGGAGCCTCCCCCCATGCCATGGGTGCGGAGCGGCCCAAAGAGAAGAAGATAGAAGACGCCGCGGAGGAGATGCTGGACGAGAATGCCGGAGGAAGAACCAGAAGAGCCAGAAGAACCAGAAGATGAAGGACGATAGAAGAAAGAAGAAGCATTTAAATAAAGGAATTGTCAAAAACTGTCTCTTGTCATTTTTAACATTTTTGACAGTTTTTTAGTGAAATGGTAGGGGTAAGTACCCCCTTACCATTTCACACAGGGGGGGGGCTGGGATCTGGGGGTCCCCTTGTTAAAGGGGGCTTCCAGATTCCGATAAGCCCCCCGCCCGCAGACCCCCACAACCACCGGCCAGGGTTGTGGGGATGAGGCCCTTGTCCTCATCAACATGGGGACAAGGTGTTTTGGGGGGCTACCCCAAAGCACCCTCCCAATGTTGAGGGCATGTGGCCTGGTACGGTTCAGGAGGGGGGGGGGCCGCACTCTCGTCCCCCCCTCTTTTCCTGCGGCCTGCCAGGTTGCGTGCTCGGATAAGGGTCTGGTATGGATTTTTGGGGGGACCCCACGCCGTTTTTTTTTTTTTTTTTTTGGTGCGGGGTTCCCCTTAAAATCCATACCAGACCTGAAGGGTCTGGTATGGAATTTAGGGGGAACCCCACGTCATTTTTTTTTTAAATTTTGGCCAGGGTTCCCCTTAATATCCATATCAGACCTGAAGGGCCTGGTATGGAATTTAGGGGGACTCCTACGTCATTTTTTTTTTTAAATTTTGGTTCGGGGTTCCCCTTTGCACAAATAAACAAGAAAAATAGCCCTGGGACTTTAGATTCCCCTTTGGGGAATTCCCGTGCCGTTTTTATCAATGAACTGAAATGTGTATTGTCGGCAATGCAATAGCCGCGGGTAGTTTTAACCACTTGCCGACCGCCTAACGCACATATACGGCGGCAGAATGGCACGGGCAGGCAGAATCACGTACCTGTACGTGATCTGCCTCCCGCGGGCGGGGGGTCCGATCGGACCCCCCCCCGTGGCAGCGGCGGTCGGCATTTGACTGGGAGCGTCGGGAGGCGAGGGGGAGACCATCCGATCATGGCCCCCCCCCTCGCGATCGCTCCCAGCCAATCGGAATCCTCCCCTGCCTGTGTGTAGTTTCACACAGGCAGAGGATGTGATGTCATCTCTCCTCGGCTCGGCAGTTTCCGTTCCAGCGCCGAGGAGAGAAAACATGTAAGTGCACAACACACACACACACACACAGTAGAACATGCCAGGCATACTTTACACCCCCGACCCCCCCCCGATCGCCCCCCGATCCCCCCCCAATTACCCCCCCCCTGTCACAAACTGACAGCAAGCAGTATTTTTTTTTTTTTCTGATTACTGCATGGTGTCAGTTTGTGACAGTTACAGTGTTAGGGCAGTGAGTGTTAGGCCCCCTTTAGGTCTAGGATATCCCCCTAACCCCCCCTAATAAAGTTTTAACCCCTTGATCACCCCCTGTCACCAGTGTCACTAAGCGATCATTTTTCTGATCGCTGTATTAGTGTCGCTGGTGACGCTAGTTAGGGAGGTAAATATTTAGGTTCGCCGTCAGCGTTTTATAGCGACAGGGACCCCCATATACTATCTAATAAATGTTTTAACCCCTTGATTGCCCCCTAGTTAACCCTTTCACCACTGATCACCGTATAACCGTTACGGGTGACGCTGGTTAGTTTGTTTATTTTTTATAGTGTCAGGGCACCCGCCGTTTATTACCGAATAAAGGTTTAGCCCCCTGATCACCCGGCGGTGATATGCGTCGCCCCAGGCAGCGTCAGATTAGCGCCAGTACCGCTAACACCCACGCACGCAGCATACGCCTCCCTTAGTGGTATAGTATCTGATCCGATCAGATCTATACTAGTGTCCCCAGCAGTTTAGGGTTCCCAAAAACGCAGTGTTAGCGGGATCAGCCCAGATACCCGCTAGCACCTGCGTTTTTCCCCTCTGCCCAGCCCAGCCCACCCAAGTGCAGTATCGATCGATCACTGTCACTTACAAAACACTAAACGCATAACTGCAGCGTTCACAGAGTCAGGCCTGATCCCTGCGATCGCTAACAGTTTTCTTGGTAGCGTTTTGGTGAACTGGCAAGCACCAGCCCCAGGCAGCGTCAGGTTAGCGCCAGTACCGCTAACACCCACGCACGCAGCGTACACCTCCCTTAGTGGTATAGTATCTGAACGGATCAATATCTGATCCGATCAGATCTATACTAGCGTCCCCAGCAGTTTAGGGTTCCCAAACACGCAGTGTTAGCGGGATCAGCCCAGATACCTGCTAGACCTGCGTTTTGCCCCTCCGCCCGGCCCAGCCCAGCCCACCCAAGTGCAGTATCGATCGATCACTGACACTTACAAAACACTAAACGCATAACTGCAGCGTTCGCAGAGTCAGGCCTGATCCCTGCGATCGCTAACAGTTTTTTTGGTAGCGTTTTGGTGAACTGGCAAGCACCAGCGGCCTAGTACACCCCGGTCGTAGTCAAACCAGCACTGCAGTAACACTTGGTGACGTGGCGAGTCCCATAAGTGCAGTTCAAGCTGGTGAGGTGGCAAGCACAAGTAGTGTCCCGCTGCCACCAAGAAGACAAACACAGGCCCGTCGTGCCCATAGTGCCCTTCCTGCTGCATTCGCCAATCCTAATTGGGAACCCACCACTTCTGCAGCGCCCGTACTTCCCCCATTCACATCCCCAACCAAATGCAGTCGGCTGCATGAGAGGCATTTTCTTTATGTCCTCCCGAGTACCCCTACCCAACGAACCCCCCCAAAAAAGATGTCGTGTCTGCAGCAAGCCCGGATATAGGCGTGACACCCGCTATTATTGTCCCTCCTGTCCTGACAATCCTGGTCTTTGCATTGGTGAATGTTTTGAACGCTACCGTTCACTAGTTGAGTATTAGCGTAGGGTACAGCATTGCACAGACTAGGCACACTTTCACAGGGTCTCCCAAGATGCCATCGCATTTTGAGAGACCCGAACCTGGAACCGGTTACAGTTATAAAAGTTAGTTACAAAAAAAAGTGTAAAAAAAAAACAAAAAACACAAAAATATAAAATAAAAAAAAAATAGTTGTCGTTTTATTGTTCTCTCTCTCTCTATTCTCTCTCTCTTGTTCTGCTCTTTTTTACTGTATTCTATTCTGCAATGTTTTATTGTTATTATGTTTTATCATGTTTGCTTTTCAGGTATGCAATTTTTTATACCTTACCGTTTACTGTGCTTTATTGTTAACCATTTTTTTGTCTTCAGGTACGCCATTCACGACTTTGAGTGGTTATACCAGAATGATGCCTGCAGGTTTAGGTATCATCTTGGTATCATTCTTTTCAGCCAGCGATCAGCTTTCATGTAAAAGCAATCCTAGCAGCTAATTAGCCTCTAGACTGCTTTTACAAGCAGTGGGAGGGAATGCCCCCCCCCCAACGTCTTCCGTGTTTTTCTCTGGCTCTCCTGTCTCAACAGGGAACCTGAGAATGCAGCCGGTGATTCAGCCAGCTGACCATAGAGCTGATCAGAGACCAGAGTGGCTCCAAACATCTCTATGGCCTAAGAAACCGGAAGCTACGAGCATTTTATGACTTAGATTTCGCCGGATGTAAACAGCGCCATTGGGAAATTGGGAAAGCATTTTATCACACCGATCTTGGTGTCATCAGATGCTTTGAGGGCAGAGGAGAAATCTAGGGTCTAATAGACCCCAATTTTTGCAAAAAAGAGTACCTGTCACTACCTATTGCTATGATAGGGGATATTTACATTCCCTGAGATAACAATAAAAATGATTTTAAAAAAAAAAATGAAAGGAACAGTTTAAAAATAAGATAAAAAAAAAATAATAATAATAAAGAAAAAAAAAAAAAAAAAAAAAAGCACCCCTGTCCCCCCTGCTCTCGCGCTAAGGCGAACGCAAGCGTCGGTCTGGCGTCAAATGTAAACAGCAATTGCACCATGCATGTGAGGTATCACCGCGAACGTCAGATCGAGGGCAGTAATTTTAGCAGTAGACCTCCTCTGTAAATCTAAAGTGGTAACCTGTAAAGGCTTTTAAAGGCTTTTAAAAATGTATTTAGTTTGTCGCCACTGCACGTTTGTGCGCAATTTTAAAGCATGTCATGTTTGGTATCCATGTACTCGGCCTAAGATCATCTTTTTTATTTCATCAAACATTTGGGCAATATAGTGTGTTTTAGTGCATTAAAATTTAAAAAAGTGTGTTTTTTCCCAAAAAAATGCGTTTGAAAAATCGCTGCGCAAATACTGTGTGAAAAAAAAAAATGAAACACCCACCATTTTAATCTGTAGGGCATTTGCTTTAAAAAAAATATATAATGTTTGGGGGTTCAAAGTAATTTTCTTGCAAAAAAAAATTATTTTTTTATGTAATCAAAAAGTGTCAGAAAGGGCTTTGTCTTCAAGTGGTTAGAAGAGTGGGTGATGTGTGACATAAGCTTCTAGATGTTGTGCATAAAATGCCAGGACAGTTCAAAACCCCCCCAAATGACCCCATTTTGGAAAGTAGACACCCCAAGCTATTTGCTGAGAGGCATGTCGAGTCCATGGAATATTTTATATTGTGACACAAGTTGCGGGAAAGAGACAATTTTTTATTTTTTTTAATTTTTTTTGCGCAAAGTTGTCACTAAATGATATATTGCTCAAACATGCCATGGGAATATGTGAAATTACACCCCAAAATACATTCTGTTGCTTCTCCTGAGTACGGGGATACCACATGTGTGAGACTTTTTGGGAGCCTAGCCGCGCACGGGACCCCGAAAACCAAGCACCGCCTTCAGGCTTTCTAAGGCCGTAAATTTTTGATTTCACTCTTCACTGCCTATCACAGTTTCGGAGGCCATGGAATGCCCAGGTGGCAAAAAACCCCCCCAAATGACCCCATTTTGGAAAGTAGACACCCCAAGCTATTTGATGAGAGGTATAGTGAGTATTTTGCAGACCTCACTTTTTGTCACAAAGTTTTGAAAATTGAAAAAAGAAAAAAAAAATTTTTTTTTCTCGTCTTTCTTTATTTTCAAAAACAAATGAGAGCTGCAAAATACTCACCATGCCTCTCAGCAAATAGCTTGGGGTGTCTACTTTCCAAAATGGGGTCATTTGGGGGGGGTTTGTGCCACCTGGGCATTCCATGGCCTCCGAAACTGTGATAGGTAGTGAGGAGTAAAATCAAAAATGTACGCCCTTAGAAATCCTGAAGGCAGTGATTGGTTTTCGGGGCCCCGTACGCGGCTAGGCTCTCAAAAAGTCCCACACATGTGGTATCCCCGTACTCAGGAGAAGCAGCTAAATGTATTTTGGGGTGCAATTCCACATATGCCCATGGCCTGTGTGAGCAATATATCATTTAGTGACAACTTTGTGCAAAAAAAAAAAAAAAAAATTGTCACTTTCCCGCAACTTGTGTCAAAATATAAAACATTCCATGGACTCAACATGCCTCAAAGCAAATAGCTTGGGGTGTCTACTTTCCAAAATGGGGTCATTTGGGGGGGTTTTATGCCATCTGGGCATTTTATGGCCTTCAAAACTGTGATAGGTAGTGAGGAGTAAAATCAAAAATGTACGCCCTTAGAAATCCTGAAGGCAGTGATTGGTTTTCGGGGCCCCGTACGCGGCTAGGCTCCCAAAAAGTCCCACACATGTGGTATCCCCGTACTCAGGAGAAGCAGCTAAATGTATTTTGGGGTGCAATTCCACATATGCCCATGGCCTGTGTGAGCAATATATCATTTAGTGACAACTTTTTGTAATTTTTTTTTTTTTTTTGTCATTATTCAATCACTTGGGACAAACAAAATGAATATTCAATGGGCTCAACATGCCTCTCAGCAAATTCCTTGGGGTGTCTACTTTCCAAAATGGGGTCATTTGTGGGGGTTTTGTACTGCCCTGCCATTTTAGCACCTCAAGAAACGACATAGGCAGTCATAAATTAAAGGCTGTGTAAATTCCAGAAAATGTACCCTAGTTTGTAGGCGCTATAACTTTTGCGCAAACCAATAAATATACACTTATTGACATTTTTTCTACCAAAGACATGTGGCCGAATACATTTTGGCCTAAATGTATGACTAAAATTGAGGATTTTTTTTAGAACAAAAAGTAGAAAATATAATTTTTTTTCAAAATTTTCGGTCTTTTTCCGTGTATAGCGCAAAAAATAAAAACGGCAGAGGTGATCAAATACCATCAAAAGAAAGCTCTATTTGTGGGAAGAAAAGGACGCAAATTTCGTTTGGGTACAGCATTGCATGACCGCGCAATTAGCAGTTAAAGCGACGCAGTGCCGAATTGTAAAAAGTGCTCTGGTCAGGAAGGGGGTAAAACCTTCCGGGGCTGAAGTGGTTAAATGAGTTTTTTCCTTCAAAATGTCATTTTGCTGTCAGACTGTTCTAAACACAGGAAATATGCGCCCCTTTACAGGCATACTATAGACACCCCCCAGGTACGAAATTTAAAGGGATATTACACTTTTATTGTTTGACTTTAAGCATTATTAAAATCACTGCTCCTGAAAAACGGCCGTTTTTAAAACTTTTTTTTGCATTGATACATGTCCCCTGGGGCAGGACCCGGGTCCCCAAACACTTTTTATGACAATAACTTGCATATTAGCCTTTAAAATTAGCACTTTTGATTTCTCCCATAGACTTTTAAAGGGTGTTCCGCAGCATTCGAATTTGCTGCGAACACCCCTAATTGTTCGCTGTTCGGCGAACTTGCAAACAGCCAATGTTCGAGTCGAACATGAGTTCGACTCGAACTCGAAGCTCATCCCTAATAACCAGTTTACCATCCTGCTTCACTGTTGCTGGCTTTAATGGCATAGGTATTGAAGTCTAGGTCTTGAGGAGGCTCTCCAAATTGGTGATTTTCACAATGTTAAAAGCCAGTAAGGCTACTTCCCACAAGCCTACCATTGCATATGGAAGACATACTTTGCTTGGTGAGGGGAAAGAAGTTTTCATTCCAAAAATACTCCACGAGATTAATCTTGACCTGGGTCAGATCTCGGTGCTTACGATCTTGTTTCAGAGACCGCTATTTTCCCATTCTTTGATAAGGACTTTGTACAAGGTGTCTCTCTCACCCATGACACAGTGGGATATGAATTTTCTTCACACCTAAACCACCTTTTGAACCTATCAGGGATATTCCTCTTTTCACTCTTATTCACAAGGTTGTTTAACTTGCACCATCATCCATGCGAGGCACGTGTCTGAGCTAGCAGCTTTGTAATTTAATGAGAGCAAGATAGTGTTAAAGTGATTGTAAAGTCTTGTTTTTTTCAATAAAAATAACAAACATGGTATACTTACCTCCTCTGTGCAATGGCTTTGCATAGAGCAGCCCAGATCATCCTCTTCTCGGGTGCCTCTTCTGTGCCCCTGGTCCCTCCCTCCTGTCGAGTGCACCCGCAGCAAGCAGCTTGCTATGGGGGCACTGAGCTGAGTCACAGCTCCCTGAGTCCATTCAGACACAGAGATGTAGCCCCCTCTCTCTCCTGACTGGCTGACTGACTTTGATTGACAGCAGCGGGAGCCAATGGCCAATGTCTTAGCCAATCAGGAGGGAGAGTCTCGGATGGCCGACACACTCGAGAGGGACAGAGAGGGAGGCTCATGTAAGTATTAGGGAGTGATGGGGTGGCTGATGCACACAGAAGGCTTTTTATTTTAATGCATACAATGCATTAAGATAAAAAACCTTCTGACTTTACAACTTGTTTAAGGCCTAGAGCTTCCTTACTTCCTAAGATGGCTTTCAGCCTTCTACCTCAACTCCCCTCTGTCCAACTACATTGCATACGAATTAGATTATTTGAATGTGGGTTGTGCATGTCTAGCTCGCAGCCACTACATCCATTAAAATGACTGACTTTTATTTGTCATCCCTGATAGTCCCCATAAAAGGGAACTTACTTCTTGCTCCACTGTTCTTTGGTGACCCAGACACATCATCATCCAAGCTAATGGCCTTTAAGCATTGTGTTCCACCCTTTCCTGTCAATGTACACTCTACTAAATCTGTGCGTACCTTTGGACCTTTAAACGTCAAGCAACTATTGCCCAGGTTTCGAAAGCTGCCACCTGGTCTTTTCTTCACATGTTCTCTAGGTTTTACCAGCTAGATATTACGGGCAGTTATGGGCTAGTTACGGGCATAGGGGCCTTCAGGTGGCTCAATGAGCTGCAGGCAGTCCAAGTTCTTTTTTGGACATCCCAACATTCTCTGAATCCTGTGACCTTCAATACCATAAATACCATAAAATCCACTTCTTGGAGATACAAAGGTACACCCTTCTCTATCTTGACATTGATTTTATTATAGGTGTAAGAGGAGTTATACAGGGCTAGTCGCTGTTTTTTTATTTGCCAGTGTCCAAATCCTCCTGTAGGCGACAGTATAACTCAAGTCTGTGAATCCTGTGTCCTCCAATTAACTCCAGAAAATGAATTTTTTTGGTATGTACAAAAATGTATACATTTTTTTACATAGTTTGCAAATCTCCATCTCTAAAAATGAAAATAACACCCTTTGTCTGCAGTGTGAATCCACCCTAAATGCTAGCAATCATCTTGTCTTTAGAGAGCACTAGGAAGCCCATTTGCGCTTATTCACCCCCTTTTTTTTTTTGAGCTGCAGCGGGAACTGAAACATTTTGCAGCTGTGACAGTTCATGAATCAATGCTGCATCTGTAAGAATTGAGCACTAAAACACCTCTGATCACTCAGTTCTCTCTCTCTGCTCAGAGAGCCGGGGACTGTGAAGAGAGTGGGGGGTGGCTTAGGCTCTCAGCGGGTTGCTGAGAGGTTGAGCCAGGTGCCGATCCAGGCTTCTGAGTGGATCTTGACCATATGGTTGAGATCTTTCCAGAGCCTAGACCGTCTCTGGGTTTTATGACAACATCGGGCTTCAGCGCGCTCTCAGCTGAAAATGGGTCACAGAAGTGCAGAACCAACTGTACTCCCGTGATCCATACTGACCTGGACGTCACTCAGCTGGTCCAGGCTTGGGAAAGATTCTGACCATATGACACCTGGCTCAGCCTCCCAGCGATCTGCTGAGAGCCTGAGCCAAACCCTGCAACTCCTCCCTCCCACCCACACAGCCCAGTGCTGGAGTGGGTGTTTTTTTTTTTAAATCCCGAACTTCTCTTTTAAATACTCAACAGAGCCTGATCTTGATCCAGAAATGTGCACGAGAGCTAAGGCTCTCTAGGCTCTCTCTCTCCCCATTGGCTCAGTCAGATGCAGCGCAGAGCTCTTGTTGCTGTCAATTACAGCTTGCTGAGGAGGGAACAGTGGGTGGGGCCGAGCTGCACTGTGTGTGTGTCTTATGGACACACAGAGCTGGCTCAGGACAGAGCATGCACGAATTCTCCCAAAGGAAATGACTTCCTATGGTGTCATTCAGCGAGGGGAAGGAGCGCTAGCGGTGGACCCAAAAAGAGGAGGGTCGAGGCTGCTCTGTGCAAAACCACTGCACAGAGCAGGTAAGTATAACATGTTTGTTATTTAACCCCTTCCGGCCGAGCGTACGCAGATGTGCGTACTCGGCTTTCGGGGGTTATACCAGCTGCAGGCATCATCCCGGTAACATTTTGTAGAGCGGGCGATCGGCTATCCATGTATAACAACCGATGCGGCTAAAAGCCGCTCGGCTGTTATACCGGAAAAGCGGAAGGGGACGTCCCCCCCTCCCGCCACCTCCCGCCGCTCTTACCGGGCCTCCCGATCCACCGTGAGGCCCAATCACCAATCCGCCTCCTCCGCAGGCTGCTGACAGTCTGGAATGAAGTCGTGAGTGGCTTCGTTCCAGACTTCTAATTGTAAACGCCAAAGCGACATCACAACATCACTTCCCGTTTACTCGCCTGCCAATGGCGCCAGTTTTAAAAAAATATACAGTATTCAGAATCGCCGTTTTCGGCGATCTGAATACTGTGAAGTGCAAAGGAGAGATCGGGGGTCTTTTAGACCCCCGATCCCTCCATAAAGAGTACCTGTCACCACCTATTACTGTCACAAGGGATGTTTACATTCCTTGTGACAGCAATAAAAGTGATCAAAAAAAAATTTTTTTTTAAACACAATTTCTAAATATAAAAATAAATAAAATAAATAAGAAAAAAAACATTTTTTTAAAGCGCCCCCTTCCCCGCGAGCTCGCGCAGCAAAGAAAACGCACACGGAACTCGCGCCCGCATATGTAAACGGTTCAAATCACACATGTGAGGTATCGCCACGATCGTCAGAGGGAGAGAAATAATTCTAGCACTAGACCTCCTCTGTAACTCTACCCTGGCAACCATAAAAAAACTTAAAGTGTCGCCTATGAAGATTTTTAGGTACCGTAGTTTGTCGCCATTCCACGACATGACATGACATGTTTGGTATCTATTTACTCTGCGTAACATCATCTTTCACATTATACAAAAAAATTGGGCTAACTTTACTGTTTGATTTTTTAAAATTCATGAAAGTGTCCCTTTTCCCAAAAAGTTGCGTTTAAAACACCGCTGCACAAATACCGTGTGATAAAAAATATTGCAACAATCACCATTTTATTCTCTAGATTCACCAAATGTCAAAAATAGGCTTAGTCATGAAAGGGTTCAAAACAAACAAAAAAAAACAAAGCTTTACAATCACTTTAAGGCCAAATTCATTTCCACCCCTGATTGGACGAAAGCCAAAATGTGCCCAATTGTTTATTCACAGGGATGAAACTTCCTAGCTTCACACCAGGCCACATAAGACCTCCAGTTCCTTTTATGTCAATAGTTCTTTATTGGAGTTTAAAAAAAAAGGTACATACATGTTATAGCCATAACTGTAGCAACAGAATAGATGTTCCAACTGGAAACAAGCTCTTCTAACAAATAACACTGTGGTAAATGCAAACATTAACATTTGAAGTGGGTTGGGTGAATCAAGGTAGTTGAGTAGTAAGAGAATCCAGATGGAAAAGGGGGTGGGGAGGGGTGGGGAGGATAAAATGAAGGAGGAGGAAGAAGGGCACCAGCAGACCAGTGAAAAAGACAGAGCTGTTCAAAGACCATTTCAGTATAATCATACTTGAACTGTACATTTAGGGTGTTGTAACCAGAGTGACCACATGGCCATAAATTTTTTAAAATTTACATTTTTCCTAGCTACTATCCTTTCCATTTCGCACTGAAAGTTGAGATCAGCAACAGTACTTGAGATGGAGCGGATTGTAGTAGTTTTCCATAGTCTGGTAATGTTTCATTTGGCAGCATATAGTAAATGGAGGACTACACATCTAGATTGAGGTGGGAATTTGTCAATGCCAATGTGTAAGAGGGCCAGTTCAGGGGTCGGGGACCATGAAGTCCCAGTGATGGAGGATATCACAGCGAATACTTGATTCCAGAAGGGGGTTAAGGATTTGCAGAACCACAGTATGTGTGTGATGGAGCCTATACTGCCGCAGTTTCTCCAGCAGGATGGTGGGTGGCATGGATAGATTTTAGATAGTCGATAGGGGGTTAAATATCTGTGGATGGTCTTCTGGTAGGATTCCCAGTGATTGGAGCAATGAGATGCCTTAAAGGTTTCTGTGAACGCTCGTTGCCATTGGTATTGGGTGAGTGGAACATTCAATTCCTCCGCCCATTTGTTCAGGGAATGTACTTGGGAGCAAGGTCGGGTGTTGCTAAGGCATGAGTAAATCTGGGAGATACCTCTGCTAGGGAATGGGGCAGTGGAGTAGTAGTGGTATATTGGTACGGGGATATGTGCTGTGGCAGGCAGTTTAGTTATGTGTAGGAAGTGGGAGATTCGCACATAGGCGAAAGCTTCTGAGCTGGGAAGTTTGAATTTGTCTTGGAAGGATTCAAATGTATGCAGCAAACCATGGTCCGTTAGGTCTCCAATGGTCAATATACCAGTGGAGTGCCATCGGGAGAGGTTCAAATCAGGAATGCAGTAGGATATGGCTCTTAATGGTATTGGTATTGATCTACTAGGTGAGTTTTGATCATATATGTTTAAAAGTTTTTTCCAGGCCAACAATGTGGCAGAGATCATTGGGTTAGTTTCGCAAAGGATTGGCGAGTAGAAGGAGATAGTCTGGTAGGGTAGTTGGATGTGAGTAGGAAGATTCTATGGTAGACCATAATTTCTCGGACATGGGATGCCACCAAAAGTAAAGTTGGTCCAAGATTGAGGCATAAGAGTAGTTGCCAATGTGGGGTAAGCCCACTCCTCCTATGTTATGGGGCCTAGTGAGTATGTAGCCAGCGCATCTAAGGGGTTTAGAGTTCCAAATGTATTTAGTCAGTTGACTCTGGATTGAGGACAGGAGGGAGCAGGGAAGAGGCAAAATGAGCGTTTGAAATAGATAGAGAAGCTTGGGCAGTATAATCATTTTAAAGGCAGCAATACGACCTAGAGTAGAGAGGCCTATATTGCGTAGTGATTTCAGTAGTGTGGGTAAATTTCTAGCGAAGGATAGGTAGTTTAGGTCAATCAGCCGTTTCGAGTTCGGAGCAATCTGAATTCCCAGGTAAGGGATAGCAGTGCTCGCCCACATGTAGGGTGAGTTGGATTTTAGCCGGGCAACTATTTGTGGCGGAAGATGCACGGGGAGGATCACGGATTTTGTGGCGTTGAGTTTATAATATGATACCAAGCTAAATTGGTGGAGGGTATTTTGTATTTCTTGTAGGGACTGGTGGGGGTCAGTGATCATCAGGATCACATCAGCAAACAAGCTAATTTTGTGGTCTATGCCGTTGAAGGGAATACCTGTAATTTGTGTGTTAGATCTGATTTTAGAGGCCAGAGGTTCCATTAGTAGGGCAAAAATAAGTGGGGAGAGGGGGCAACCCTGTCGCATGCCATTAGTAATCTCAAAGGGGGTGGATAGGGTCCCCCCGGTGAGGACTTTGGCCGATGGGTTGAAATACAGGGATAAGATTGCATCTTGGAACCACCCTTTAATACCAAATTTAGTTAGTACTGCTTGAAGAAATGTCCAATGGACTCTATCAAACGCCTTTTCTGCATCAAGGGACAATAGCAGAGAAGGCGATTGAGTTTGTGTAGCATGATGGATAAGGTTGAGGACCCTTCTGGTTGCGTCTGGGGCTTGCCTACCTGGGACAAACCCAGATTGGTCTGGGTGTATCAGCTCAGGAAGAAACACCATCAGTCTGTTGGCCACAACTTTAGCGAGTAGCTTGACGTCAGTGTTTAAGAGAGATATTGGTCTGTAGTTAGAGGCAACAAAGGCATCTTTTCCAGGCTTTGGGATGGTGGTTATGATCGACCGTAACATATCTGTAGGTATGGAGCCCGAGCACCCAGCAGCATTGAATAGATCTGTCAGTCTGGGGACTAGGATGTCGGCAATTTTTTTGTAAAAGATATTAGTGAAACCATCCTCCCCTGGGGACTTATGTAGAGGAAGAGCCTTAATTGCTCGAAGGATTTCCTCTGAGGTGAACGGTTTGGAGATATCATCAAATTGTGACTCCGAGATCTTGGGAGATTTATCGGGGTGAGAAAGCTATGTATTTGCTTTGCAGTTGGTTGTGGGGTGAGACGATCTTGCTTAAGGTTATATAGGGATGCGTAGTATTCACTAAATGCGTTCGCAATTTCTTGAGGGTTAATTAAGAATTGTTTCAAAGTAGGGTGATGGAGAGAGAGAATTTTGGCTTTTGTATATCGGGCTTTAACTTGTTTCTCTAGGAGTGAACCAGCTTTATTACCCAGTGCATAAAAATTGGCCTTGGAAAAAGTAAAGCTGTATTCGAATTTGTGTAGTTTCTGTCTTAGCTCCAGGAGCTGGATGGCTTGCATGTGAGAGGGAGAGGATTTGTTTATTTTTTCTATGTGGGCAATTTGTGACATAACCTCGTCTATCTGCTGGGTCCTCAGGCATCTCGTTTTTTTGCTCAGCTTTATGAAAATTCCTCGAAGGTAAACTTTGTATGCTGACCAGAGAGTAAATTTGTTGGTATCAGGTAGTTCGTTAATGTCAAAGAAAGATTGGTGTTCAGCTTCCATTTCTTGTTGGATTTTAGGGTCCTCTAACAAGGAAGGGTCTAGTCTCCATAATCTTGGTGGTCCAGGTCGTTGGTCACCCAAGATTATAGAAATAGCGGCATGGTCTGACCATGATATGAGACCGATGTCAGAATGCATGACATTTTGCAGGGTCCATTTATCCACCAGGAAGGAATCTATTCGTGAGTATGATAGGTGAGAGTGAGAAAAGTATGTGTAGTCACGTTCTGAGCCATGTTGTGCTCTCCATACATCAAAGAGATCTAGGTCGTAGAGTAGAGGGTTCAAAGCCGGTCGGCTTTGGCCTGTGTTAGTGGAGGTGTCCATGGAGGGATCGCCAATTATATTGAGGTCGCCACCTAGTACTATATTGCCCTGATGTAAGCTGTTAACTTTCTTGTACAGGCGTCGAAAAAAGCAGAGTTGTCTTGAGTTTGGGCCGTAAATGTTGACCAAGGTGTAGGTGGCTTGAGCAATAGTGCAGATAAGTATAAAATATCGGCCCTGTGGATCAGCATATGTGTGGTGGTGTTGAAACTGTAAGGTATCTCGAATAGCTGTCTTCACTCCGTTCTTCTTCTTCGGGCCTGAGGCGAGGTAGACAGTGTCAAATCCTATGAGCCTAAACCTTGGGGTTTTGGATTCCGCAAAGTGCGTCTCCTGTATAAATGCAATATCTGCATTTTGTTTGGTAATTTCTTTTTGCAAATTGGCTCGTTTGTGCGGGCTGTTCAGGCCCTTTACATTGAGGGAGGTCAGTTTTAATGGCATTTTAAGGCAGTTGACAGTTGTTCTTTATGGCAAGTCTACGGTGGTGGGTATGGAAAAGCCTTTGACAGGAGCAGTTATTTACAGATGGGCGTGGTCTTGGGAGATCAGAGCAGTCCAATCCGTAGAAAGGTGAGTTGGTGATGCAAGGTCAAGGATCAGTTGGAAGCTGGTGTGGAGTAGAGAGGGAAGTAAAAAGGGAGAGCCCGTTAACAATACGGGTTCAATGTGCAGAGTTACTGCTTATACTTTCAAACGGGGGGAATTCCTCCAGTGGCGTCCTGGAACTTGGAGCCAATGCAGTGAAAGAGAGGCTTGGAGGAGGTAGTCATCTGCTGCAACCTGGCTGTTAATATAATGTGGTCTAGTGTGCAGATGGGATAAGTTCAGGCATCTTGAAGTGACCAGTCAGCTTCCATTTGTGAAGGAGGAGACGGGGGTGGTTGTGGGTTTTCCTCAGGAATTATGCGCCATTGCCTCAGTAGTTGGAGGCCAGCCTGAAGTGTGCGAACTACATGAGTTTTACCCTGGAGTGTGATCAGCAGTTTGGTGGGGAATCCCCATTTATATTGGATATGGTGGTTTTGGAGTGCCTTTGTGATCGTGTTTAGTTGTTGACCATTTTCCATTGTTGTTTTAGAGAGATCTGTATATAGCGCAATTGCAGTGAATGGTTCAGGGAGGTTAGAGGTTCACTTGGCGGCAAGCATCACCTTCTCCTTTACTTTGTAGAAAAGTATGCACGCTAATACATTTCGTGACTTCTCTGGTGGGAGGTGGGGTGGCTTTGGTAGCCTGTGGGCTCTATCAATTTCCAGATCCCTGTCGGTTAAATCAGGTACCAGTGTCCGCATTAGGGATTGCAGGAATCGCACCAGATCGGGTAGTTGTACCGTTTCGAGTATGTTGCGGAATTTAATATTGTTCCTGAGCGAAAGGTCTTTGAGAGCTGCTAATTTAAGGTTAATCGCCTGCATCTCCTCTTAATGTGCTGTGCATACATCCACTGTATCATTATGGGCAGTGAGGAGATCAGACATTTTGTTTTTAACGTGTTGAAGACGGTGGTCCTGGTGCTGCACTACATTAGCCAGCGAGGACACTGCAGCTGAAAGATCTGTGTATAGTGTCTGTTTAAGGGATATCAGCATGTTCTTCATTGTTTGCTCAGAGATAGGCTGGTCTGAGGCAGGGAAATGATCTATTGCTGAGGGATGCTGTATATTAGGAGGAGGCAGAATAAATGGTATACAGGGGCTCTGTCCTGGGGTGTCATCCTCTCTCCTGGGCTTAGATTTAACTGGGGAGGCAGAGGAGGGTGATCGGGGAGGAGAGTACTCACAGTCAGCCAGATTAGGAAAGCCTGGGCGCTGTGGTCCGCCGCCGTCAGCATGAAGGGAGAGCTGAGTTGCAGTGCTGTGTAAGGTGCCGACATCATCTTGTCTGCGGCTCGCTCCGGCCATGGAGAAGAAATCCGTCAGCTTTTGAGGCATAGTAAGTTGTTTTCTCCTCTTCAGCATCGTGCCTGGTCGTTCTGTGAAAAGTGGTGAGGATAGTCGGGTGTTTTATGTCCCCTGTACTGCGCTGTGGAGCCGCTATTAGCCGTGGGTTGTGCGGAGCAGAGGATTCAGGCTGCCATCAGCGGTGTAGGCAAGCCACGCCCCCCACCTCCAGTTCCTTTGATAAATCTTTCTGGAAGAAGGCTTCCTGGCCTTCAGCAAAGTAGCTATAACTGTACCAGAGACCCCTCAGTCCCTCAAAACCTGGTTCTCAATTGCCATGCTGTCAAAAACGGCAACTGTAAAGCAGAGTGCAATATTGGCCTCTGGGACAGGCGATCTGGCCATTCACCACCATGCTCACAATCTCGGCGTACCATGCCCTTATGTGCCAAGCTGGTGCGGCAAACATTACTGGCATTTTCTCCTCCCAGATGCTGTGTAACAGATGTAGAAGCAGATGAACTGGTGGAGAGGCATTTATTAGGGATAAATGGTTCCATGGTGTCACCAGGGCATCCACCCCTATTGACTGTGGATCCCTTGTCCTGGAGACAAACCTATCAAGTTTCGCATAGAATCTGGACGCTAGAAGATCCATATCCAGCGTGCTCCAATGCTGAGAAATGGCACTGAACAGGGGCGGCCCATCCATTAGGGGCGCAGGGACGCCGCCCCCCTATCCATGCTTCCAGCCCCCTGATCTACATTCGGGGCGCTGGATGCATGCATTCCAATAGAGCGGGGGGGTTTGAAGCACGTGACTAGACCCAGAGGCTCTAATAGGCTTCAAAAAAGGATGGGTTTTTCACACTGAATCTCCTCCCAGCCAACCAGGAAGCGGGTCATGAGACCCATTTCTCAACTGGCCAAAATGACAAGCGATCCTATTGAACCACGACAAGAAGAGATTAGAAGGGAGGAGACGTGGAGGCCACGGGAGGAGGTGCAGGGGACGATGCAGCCACCCGGAGGGAAGCACTGCCTGGGGGTAAGTAAGGGGCTCATAGACCGAACGGGCAAGGTGGGGGGTAGGGGCTGCTGGTGACCCGACCCGAAGGACGGGGGGGAGGCTGGCTGTGGGTGCATTGTCTGAAGCCCCTCCAAATATACCATCAGCCGCCACTGGCACTGAACACCTCAGGATGAACAGATCACTCCCCAGGAACCAACTGCTGATGACTGAGAAATCCGCCTGCCAGTTCTCTACACTCAGGATATGAACTACTGATAGGGTTGGAACATGACATTCTGAAAAAATGTGCACTGTGTCAGAAAGAAGGCACAGTACCAAGTGCCACATAGGAGAGTCCTGGGAAATAATAACCAAAGGATGCATAAATAATTAATCAGATATCATTTATTGAAAAAACAGACCAATTGATAAAAAATGCAAAGATTCTACACCTACCACTATAAATAGACAAAATTGTCTGGGGACAAGGACAAACAACAAACACACAAAACATGATGTTCTGCCCAAACAAAAATATGATCCACTACCCTCTGGACAGCCCGACTCCTGGTACCACCCTGATTGTTGATATATGCCAATGCTGTGACAATTGAAATTTGACTGGAAGCCCCGCAGCAGACTTGTCCACTAAGCTAGGGTAAGCTGGACTGCTCGAAGCTCTAGAATACTGATGGACAATTCCCTACTTAAGGAAATTACGTCCTCTGCACTGAAAAGGAGCCTATGACAGCTCCCCATCCTGTCAGACTTGCACTGATAGTCAGCGCAAGGTGCACAAGGACAACCAATAACATTTGAAACTTTTTTTTCAAAGCTGAATAAAAAAAAAAAAAAAACCCACATATACATTATTGTACAAATGCAAGAATAAAAAAAAAACCTTCCATCTAGCAGACTTTCCTCTTCACTAGTCAGTGTCTCATCCAAGGTGTGATACACCGGGGGGGTCTGCAATCCTCCTTGTTGGTGCCTCAATGCGTTATGCGGGGAAAACCCACTTCCTCTGGAGGACTTCAAGGGGAGAATAACACCAGCAACTCTGACAAAGGATGGATATCCAATACTCAGAACCCCCCAGGGGCGAGGGCAGAGGCCCCCAACGGAGCCAAGTGATGGGCAGCAAGAAAGCAACGAGAGATAAACTATTCTCATAGCAATTTATTATATATACTGTATATTTCTCCCCTAATAGAGCTCCCACCTACATACTGTATATTGGGTTGTGAACAAGCAAGCTATCGCTTGTGAAACGTCTACCATTGCCTGTATCTGTCTGACCCTTTTTTGACAATAAAGATGACATCGAGATAATTTGGAGTTCCAGTGTGCAACCAATTCCTTGTCTTGTTCGTCTACGTTGCTGAGCTCTGCACCTGTGATCCATCCTGCACCTGAGTTTGCCTGGAGCGGTGTGCTTCTCTCTGTTCTTTGCTACATACTGTATATACAGTATCTTACAAAAGTGAGTACACCCCTCACATTTTTGTAAATATTTTATTATATTTTTTCATGTGACAACACTAAAGAATTAACACTTTGCTTAACCACTTCAGCCCCGGAAGGTTTTACCCCCTTCCTGACCAGAGCACTTTTTACAATTCGGCACTGCGTCGCTTTAACTGCTAATTGCCCGGTCATGCAATGCTGTACCCAAACGAAATTTGCGTCCTTTTCTTCCCACAAATAGAGCTTTCTTTTGATGGTATTTGATCACCTCTGCCGTTTTTATTTTTTGCGCTATACACGGAAAAAGACCGAAAATTTTGAAAAAAAATGATATTTTCTACTTTTTGTTCTAAAAAAAAATCCAATAAACTCAATTTTAGTCATACATTTAGGCCAAAATGTATTCGGCCACATGTCTTTGGTAGAAAAAATGTCAATAAGTGTATATTTATTGGTTTGCGCAAAAGTTATAGCGCCTACAAACTAGGGTACATTTTCTGGAATTTACACAGCCTTTAATTTATGACTGCCTATGTCGTTTCTTGAGGTGCTAAAATGGCAGGGCAGTACAAAACCCCCACAAATGACCCCATTTTGGAAAGTAGACACCCCAAGGAATTTGCTGAGAGGCATGTTGAGCCCATTGAATATTCATTTTTTTTGTCCCAAGTGATTGAATAATGACAAAAAAAAAAAAAAAAATTACAAAAAGTTGTCACTAAATGATATATTGCTCACACAGGCCATGGGCATATGTGGAATTGCACCCCAAAATACATTTAGCTGCTTCTCCTGAGTACGGGGATACCACATGTGTGGGACTTTTTGGGAGCCTAGCCGCGTACGGGGCCCCGAAAACCAATCACTGCCTTCAGGATTTCTAAGGGCGTACATTTTTGATTTTACTCCTCACTACCTATCACAGTTTCGGAGGCCATGGAATGCCCAGGTGGCACAAACCCCCCCCAAATGACCCCATTTTGGAAAGTAGACACCCCAAGCTATTTGCTGAGAGGCATGGTGAGTATTTTGCAGCTCTCATTTGTTTTTGAAAATAAAGAAAGACGAGAAAAAAAATTTTTTTTTTCTTTTTTCAATTTTCAAAACTTTGTGACAAAAAGTGAGGTCTGCAAAATACTCACTATACCTCTCATCAAATAGCTTGGGGTGTCTACTTTCCAAAATGGGGTCATTTGGGGGGTTTTTTGCCACCTGGGCATTCCATGGCCTCCGAAACTGTGATAGGCAGTGAAGAGTGAAATCAAAAATTTACGGCCTTAGAAAGCCTGAAGGCGGTGCTTGGTTTTCGGGGTCCCGTACGCGGCTAGGCTCCCAAAAAGTCTCACACATGTGGTATCCCCGTACTCAGGAGAAGCAACAGAATGTATTTTGGGGTGTAATTTCACATATTCCCATGGCATGTTTGAGCAATATATCATTTAGTGACAACTTTGTGCAAAAAAAAATAAAAAAAATAAAAAATTGTCTCTTTCCCGCAACTTGTGTCACAATATAAAATATTCCATGGACTCGACATGCCTCTCAGCAAATAGCTTGGGGTGTCTACTTTCCAAAATGGGGTCATTTGGGAGGGTTTGAACTGTCCTGGCATTTTATGCACAACATCTAGAAGCTTATGTCACACATCACCCACTCTTCTAACCACTTGAAGACAAAGCCCTTTCTGACACTTTTTGATTACATAAAAAAATTATTTTTTTTTGCAAGAAAATTACTTTGAACCCCCAAACATTATATATATTTTTAAAGCAAATGCCCTACAGATTAAAATGGTGGGTGTTTCATTTTTTTTTCACACAGTATTTGCGCAGCGATTTTTCAAACGCATTTTTTGGGGAAAAAACACACTTTGTTAAATTTTAATGCACTAAAACACACTATATTGCCCAAATGTTTGATGAAATAAAAAAGATGATCTTAGGCTGAGTACATGGATACCAAACATGACATGCTTTAAAATTGCGCACAAACGTGCAGTGGCGACAAACTAAATACATTTTTAAAAGCCTTTAAAAGCCTTTACAGGTTACCACTTTAGATTTACAGAGGAGGTCTACTACTAAAATGACTGCCCTCGATCTGACGTTCGCGGTGATACCTCACATGCATGGTGCAATTGCTGTTTACATTTGACGCCAGACCGACGCTTGCGTTCGCCTTAGCGCGAGAGCAGGGGGGACAGGGGTGCTTTTTTTTTTTTTTTTTTTTTTTTTTCTTTATTATTATTATTTTTTTATCTTATTTTTAAACTGTTCCTTTCATTTTTTTTTTTTTTTTAAATCATTTTTATTGTTATCTCAGGGAATGTAAATATCCCCTATCATAGCAATAGGTAGTGACAGGTACTCTTTTTTGCAAAAATTGGGGTCTATTAGACCCTAGATTTCTCCTCTGCCCTCAAAGCATCTGACCACACCAAGATCGGTGTGATAAAATGCTTTTCCAATTTCCCAATGGCGCTGTTTACATCCGGCGAAATCTAAGTCATAAAATGCTCGTAGCTTCCGGTTTCTTAGGCCATAGAGATGTTTGGAGCCACTCTAGTCTCTGATCAGCTCTATGGTCAGCTGGTTGAATCACCGGCTGCATTCTCAGGTTCCCTGTTGAGACAGGAGAGCCAGAGAAAAACACGGAAGACGTTGGGGGGGGGGGGCATTCCCTCCCACTGCTTGTAAAAGCAGTCTAGAGGCTAATTAGCTGCTAGGATTGCTTTTACATGAAAGCCGATCGCTGGATGAAAAGAATGATACCAAGATGATACCTAAACCTGCAGGCATCATTCTGGTATAACCACTCAAAGTCGTGAATGGCGTACCTGAAGACAAAAAAATGGTTAACAATAAAGCACAGTAAACGGTAAGGTATAAAAAATTGCATATCTGAAAAGCAAGCATGATAAAACATAACAACAATAAAACATTGCAGAATAGAATACAGTAAAAAAGAGCAGAACAATAGAGAGAGAATAGAGAGAGAGAGAACAATAAAACGACAACTATTTTTTTTTTATTTTATATTTTTGTTTGTGTTTTTTTTTTTTTTTTACACTTTTTTTTGTAACTAACTTTTATAACTGTAACCGGTTCCAGGTTCGGGTCTCTCAAAATGCGATGGCATCTTGGGAGACCCTGTGAAAGTGTGCCTAGTCTGTGCAATGCTGTACCCTACGCTAATACTCAACTAATGAATGGTAGCGTTCAAAACATTCACCAATGCAAAGACCAGGATTGTCAGGACAGGAGGGACAATAATAGTGGGTGTCACGCCTATATCCGCGCTTGCTGCAGACACAACATCTTTTTTGGGGGGGTTCGCTGGGTAGGGGTACTCGGGAGGACATAAAGAAAATGCCTCTCATGCAGCCGACTGCATTTGGTTGGGGATGTGAATGGGGGAAGTACGGGCGCTGCAGAAGCGGTGGGTTCCCAATTAGGATTGGCGAATGCAGCAGGAAGGGCACTATGGACACGACGGGCCTGTGTTTGTCTTCTTGGTGGCAGAGGGACACTACTTGTGCTTGCCACCTCACCAGCTTGAACTGCATTTATGGGACTTGCCACGTCACCAAGTGTTACTGCAGTGCTGGTTTGACTACGACCGGGGTGTACTAGGCCGCTGGTGCTTGCCAGTTCACCAAAACGCTACCAAAAAAACTGTTAGCGATCGCAGGGATCAGGCCTGACTCTGCGAACGCTGCAGTTATGCGTTTAGTGTTTTGTAAGTGTCAGTGATCGATCGATACTGCACTTGGGTGGGCTGGGCTGGGCCGGGCGGAGGGGCAAAACGCAGGTGCTAGCAGGTATCTGGGCTGATCCCGCTAACACTGCGTTTGTGGGAACCCTAAACTGCTGGGGACGCTAGTATAGATCTGATCAGATCAGATATTGATCCGATCAGATACTATACCACTAAGGGAGGTGTACGGTGCGTGCATGGGTGTTAGCGGTACTGGCGCTAACCTGACGCTGCCTGGGGCTGGTGCTTGCCAGTTCACCAAAACGCTACCAAGAAAACTGTTAGCGATCGCAGGGATCAGGCCTGACTCTGTGAACGCTGCAGTTATGCGTTTAGTGTTTTGTGACAGTGATCGATCGATACTGCACTTGGGTGGGCTGGGCCGGGCAGAGGGGAAAAACGCAGGTGCTAGCGGGTATCTGGGCTGATCCCACTAACACTGCGTTTTTGGGAACCCTAAACTGCTGGGGACACTAGTATAGATCTGATCGGATCAGATATTGATCCGTACAGATACTATACCACTAAGGGAGGCGTATGCTGCGTGCGTGGGTGTTAGCGGTACTGGCGCTAATCTGACGATGCCTGGGGCGACGCATATCACCGCCGGGCGATCAGGGGGCTAAACCTTTATTAGGTAATAAACGGCGGGTGCCCTGACACTATAAAAAATAAACGAACTAACCAGCGTCACCCATAACGGTTATACGGTGATCAGTGGTGAAAGGGTTAACTAGGGGGCAATCAAGGGGTTAAAACATTTATTAGGTAGTATATGGGGGTCCCTGTCACTATAAAACGCTGACGGCGAACCTAAATATTTACCTCCCTAACTAGCGTCACCAGCGACACTAATACAGCGATCAGAAAAATGATCGCTTAGTGACACTGGTGACAGGGGGTGATCAAGGGGTTAAAACTTTATTAGGAGGGGTTAGGGGGGTATCCTAGACCTAAAGGGGGGTAATACTCACTGCCCTAACACTGTAACTGTCACAAACTGACACCATGCAGTAATCAGAAAAAAAAAAAAAAAAAAAATACTGCTTGCTGTCAGTTTGTGACGGGGGGGGGGGGGTGATTGGGGGGGGGATCGGGGGCGATCGGGGGGGGGGGTGTAAAGTATGCCTGGCATGTTCTACTGTGTGTGTGTGTTGTGCACTCACATGTCTTCTCTCCTCGGCGCTGGGACAGAAACTGCCAAGCTGAGGAGAGATGACATCACATCCTCTGCCTGTGTGAAACTACACACAGGCAGGGGAGGATTCCGATTGGCTGGGAGCGATCGCGAGGGGGGGGCCACGATCGGATGGTCTCCCCCTCGCCTCCCGACGCTCCCAGTCAAATGCCGACCGCCGCTGGCACCGGGGGGGGGGGGTCCGATCGGACCCCCCGCCCGCGGGAGGCAGATCACGTACAGGTACGTGATTCTGCCTGCCCGTGCCATTCTGCCGCCGTATATGTGCGTTAGGCGGTCGGCAAGTGGTTAAATGTAAAGTAGTGAGTGTACAGCTTGTATAACAGTGTAAATTTGCTGTCCCCTCAAAATAACTCAACACCCAGCTATTAATGTCTAAACAGCTGGCAACAAAAGTAAGTACACCCCTAAGTGAAAATGTCCAAATTGGGTCCAAGTAACCATTTTCCCTTCCCGGTGTCATGTGACTCGTTAGTGTTACAAGGTCTCAGATGTGAATGGAGAACAGGTGTGTTAAATTTGGTGTTATCGCTCTCATTCTCTCATACTGGTCACTGGTCACCTCATGGCAAAGAACTCTTTGAGGATCTGAAAAAAAGAACTGTTGCTCTACATAAAGATGGCCTAAGCTATAAGAAGATTGCCAAGACCCTGAAACTGAGCTGCAGCATGGTGGCCAAGACCATACAGTGGTTTAACAGGACAGGTTCCACTCAGAACAGCAAGACAAAAACAGAACATTCCATAGCTCAACTCACCAACCAGTCTGCCAACTGACCAAATTAACCTGTCCAACAGTCTGCGTTAAAAACAGGGGTTTAGTTAGCACTCATTTTCAAACGCATGCATAAGCTGCAAGGCCTCTTCACGGCAACCTGTGTATGCTTGCAGTCCTAACGCTACTGAATTTATAAGCGTCTCCACAATGGAAGCACATGCATTAAATGGATAGATGAGGGGCAGGTGGGCCTGGCAAAGAACTCTCTGAGTATCTGAAAAAAAGAATTGTTGCTCTACATAAAAATGGCCTAGGCTATAAGAAGATTGCCAAGACCCTGAAACTGAGCTGCAGCACGGTGGCCAAGACCATACAGCGGTTTAACAGGACAGTTTCCACTCAGAACAGGCCTCGCCATGGTAGACCAAAGGTGTTGAGTGCATATGCTCAGCGTCATATCGAGAGGTTGTCTTTGGGAAATAGACGTATAAGTGCTGCCAGCATTGCTGCAGAGGTTGAGGGGGTAGGGGGTCAGCCTGTCAGTGCTCAGACCATACGCCGCACACTGCATCAAATTAAAGGTTATCATTGGAGTTTGCTATAGACATCCCATTGTTAATGAGGAGGTGGAGACTCAGCTCCTTGCACAGATAGAAAGGGCTGCAAGGGCTGGGACAATGATAATAATGGGGGATTTTAACTACCTGGAAATCGACTTGAGTAATGGCACTGCTGGAACAGTTAAAGGGCAGACACTTATAAACCTATTACACAACAATTTTATGGCTCAGTTTATTGAGGCCTCAACTAGGAATGATGCTCTCCTGGACCTGGTAATCTCAAACCATGCAGAGCTTATTACCAATATTCATATAAAAGAACATCTGGGTAGCAGTGGCCATAACATGATTCCATTAAATGTTAGCTGTAAGCAACAAACACATACAGGAAATATAAAACAAACACAGTGCGCTGGGCGGTGTGTGTTACAAGGAAGCAGGCGGTCTGTGCTTACTGAAACACTTTACCATGCTGCTAATTGCTGTGCTGCTAATTGCTGTGAGCTAACTGATCCTTACAGACCAGGAGAGGAGTCTATTATGGAGCTGTTTATGCCATTTAACGCTGGATGTTTGTGAGTCCAACCTTCATTTTTTTACACTTATCTATGTGGCTCACGGCCAAAGTTAAAAAAAGCAATAAATAATAAGAAAAGAGCTTTTAAACAATATAAAAATGAAGGAACACTATCATTCTTTAAATGTTACAAGGAATATAACAGAATATGTAAAAGGAAATCAAGGATGCAAAAATTCAAAATAAATCGCAGATTGCAAAAGATAGTAGGACCAACCCCCAAAACATTATTCAAATATATTTGTAGCGCTGGTAGATTTTCAATCTACTGCTTATAGGTAAATTTAGTGGGTTGCCTGTTTATACATAGTCAGATTTGCCTCTGTTTCAGCTTGGCTGAGTTGCATGTAGTTTCACACTGTGCCTGTGGGTGTCGTTTTCGCCATGGGTCGGTGTTGGAAAGGCAAGGCGCTGAAGCGTATGAGTGCTCCTCTGTCCCGGAGATAACTCGGTGGTCCTCCGAGTTCCATTCTGGGAAAGGGTATTTATGGGACAGGCGCCATGTTCTAGGGTTCGTTTTCATTCAACCTGCTGGCCCTCCTGGCCGACAGGTATGTGCTAGAAGTACTACCTTGTGGTCCTCCGTCCAGGAGGCCCACGTTGCTGCAGCGTGTGGGTGGGCCCAGAAGCCTGTCTGGGGCCTACCACAGCGGCAGAGGAATGGTCCTGGGCTGTCTGTCCTACGGGAAGAAGCTAGGCAACTGAGAAGATCCCAGGGGAGGATCCATCATGGAAGGATCATGCAGAGTGCTGGTCTGGAGAGGGGCCTGGTGACTCAGTTGGAGGACGCATCCTAAAGTAATCCTACCGCATAGCACTGCTGGGTCGGCTTAAAGGTTCTAGTGCTGTGTTTGCTGTTCATTGTAAACCATTACATCCTGTGGCAGAGGATCGTACGGGTTTTGTTCCAATCAAGTCTGTGGCAGAGACTTTTGTTCGTTCTGCGTACTGGCTGTTAGGTTAGTGAGAGAAACCTATCCAGACGGACAAAGATTCAACTCTAAAGAGAGAGTACATTCATCTACAAGCTTTCAATTCCTAATACTACACTAAGAAAAGGTATTTGAACTTCCCTGCAACTCTCCTTCTACCTATTTCCTGCTACTTCCTTCAATTTATGTTTATTAAAGCATTGGAAAAAATACTCAAGTGTCCGGTGCCTACATTGTCTGGTATTAAACTCAACGGGACCCTAGACCCGGTTCTGGTGAAATAGAGGTAACGAAGGTGCCGGTAACAGCCCGATTTAAACCAGCAGCTCCACCGAGAGTTATTGCTACATGTGGGGCATCATCCGGGATTGTTAGCCGTCAACCTCCCGCAACCCTGAGAAGTATTTCACAGGGAGTTTACGTTGGAATAAGTTTCTGGACTTTGTAATTTTTGGGGAGAAGAAGGGGTTAAAGTGCAGGACTTTATGTGATCAGAAGAACAAGTGAGAGGAGCCTAACCTACTTGTTGCTGCGTGGGATGCGTGTGTGTTTGGCGCCAGAGGAGAAGAGAGGTCTCGTGATCGTGCTGAGAAGATCAGAGTGCAGTCATGTCTTCTTTTCTGTTGATACCGCCAACTATGGGACCTAAGATGTTCCCTACGAGTACTGCTGCGGGTGCTATGCTGACCGGAACCCTGCTGAGAGATACCGGCATTCGTCTGAAACCACAGGAGAGGTTTGTTCTCTACACAGTTGGAGATATTGAAGGGCTGGGCATGCTTTGCCACAAGTGTGAAGGACTGGCCATAAATCTCCGTCCATTTGTTCCTTGTTTGCAGTGTGGAGAATATTTGTTCATAGTGGAGCAACCTACTATGTCGCCCCGTGCTTATCGGGTGGACTGGGCTACAGGTATTCCCACAGTGGAAGCTGCTACCATTGCTGTTGGAGAACAACAGGCCATGATTTCGCCTGTTGCCACCGAGAGTGTTCCTGAGGGAGATACCGCTGTCACTACTTCATCAGCGGACATCACTTTCATTTCCACGTCTACTACACCTATCCCCGTTGCACCTGTCCAGAGGAAGGTGGGATATGTAAAGGCTTCCCGGGTCGTGGTGGAGGCCTACCCCAGAGACTACCCGAACCGGAGCCGGAGAAGTGCATGGATCCGGAGAAGTCCACGTCAGGAACGGGTGAGAGATCAAAGGGGGGCATATATGGGACTATTTGTAAATATTTGCCAGCAAAAGAGTTGAGAGACTCGGAGATAGATTCCATGTCAGATCTCTCCGGTGATGATGATTTGTTTGAGACAATGTCACAGGAACTAGTGTGGGCCCAGGGCGAAGATGTTGCTTCTGCCTTGACTTTCTCAAAGTGGACAGCCATGGCTTTTGGGAAGACATCACCTTGTGTGGAGCCGCACAGTACTACCAAAGAGACATTGTCTAAAGTTGTTAATTTGCTTCCGACACCCGTCGGGTCTATGGTGAGTAAATCACTGAACTCTTGTGTGCCTCCTGGTTTGGGAAAAAATAGATCTTTGCCTAAACTTGCACGTTTACAGAGAGTGTTTACCAAACGTGTTGCCAAAGAATATGGTCTGGAGTTTCCCTATTTTAAGAAAAGAAGGGGGGCGCACCGACTTAGTGCATTATCACTAGTAAACTTTATTACAGCATAAAAACAGCAAGAAATATACTCACAAACGAGCTATCAAAAATGGCTTAAACAGGGGCGCAAATGCGCTGTTCTGAAGGTCGACACACCGGGACCTATTGTCGGTGTGTCGACCTTCAGAACAGCGCATTTGCGCCCCTGTTTAAGCCATAGCTCGTTTGTTAGTATATTTCTTGCTGTTTTTATGCTGTAATAAAGTTTACTAGTGGTAATGCACTAGGTCGGTGCGCCCCCCTTCTTTTCTTTTCGTTTTAGCCTATGAATACCCATTGTTCAAAGGAGGGCTGCAAGACATCAGGCATTACCCCATTAAGGTGGTCGCACCACATAATTAGTCACTGGACACCTGAGCGCAGGAGAGTTTTTTCTGTTTCTGGTTTCCCTATGTTACTCAGGAAATTATGCAGGAAATTGAGGCCAACCGGGAATTGTGGTACAGTGAAGCTGTTTGGGACTATTTGTGCCAAAACCTTTCCGGAAAACTGGATATTCTGTTGCCATGGACGAACGCTTCAGTGGATGTTTCCTACACTGGAACTATGGTCGGCATATCTATGCTGCCAAAGTGGTCATTAGCAGACCTGGAAAAGATGATATTGTGTACTTTATCACTACAGTGGATAAACTGGGAAAGAAACTGACAGTGCCAGATCCTCAGTTTTATTGGTGATTGTGAACAAAGAACTTTGGGGTGTATAGTTAGAGAGTGTCAGTGTTTAGAGATCTTCGTGGTCAAGAGATAATGTTCATCTCAGCGTTTCTAAATCCAAAGACTCTTTGCTAGCTGGATTTTCTTTATTGAAAGGATGTGATTTACTTAAAAATAAGGGATGGACTTCTCAAGTTACTTCAGTTCGTTTTATTAAAAAAAAAAAATATACGGGAAGAGAGTGTCATTCTTCTTTTGGAATGAGACTTTGCTCCTAAACTGTTTATTGAGGGTACTTTACATATTTAGTGTGTGTCTAACTTTGTTTTTTTTTCAGGAACAATTGGATCTCCTATCAAGCTGTTAGGCTTTTCAGCTAGATAGACAGTGGGGTTGTGACAGTCATAATGTGATTTTGTTTGCGGATGTGAACATATTGTTGTATAAATGTTGAAACTGTAATATCTCTATACTGTCTTTTCTTCTTTCTTCCCCTTCATCCAAGTTTTAAGTTCAAATACCTACTCTCAGGCTTGGGAGTTATTTTGACAGACGTTGGGGACAACGTCTATTGTAGTGGGGGGAGTATGTAGCGCTGGTAGATTTTCAATCTACTGCTTATAGGTAAATTTAGTTGGTTGTCTGTTTATACATAGTCAGATTTGCCTCTGTTCCAGCATGGCTGAGTTGCATGTAGTTTCACACTGTGCCTGTGGGTGTCGTTGTCGCCATGGGTCGGTGTTGGAAAGGCAACGCGCTGAAGCGTATGAGTGCTCCTCTGTCCCGGAGATAACTCAGTGGAGGTGGTCCTCCGAGTTTCATTCTGGGAGAGGGTATTTATGGGACAGACGCCATGTTCTAGGGTTCGGTTCCACCTGCTGGCCCTCCTGGCCGACAGGTATGTGCTAGAAGTATTACCTCGTGGTCCTCCGTCCGGGAGGCCCACGTCGCTGCAGCGTGTGGGTGGGCCCAGTAGCCTGTCTGGGGCCTACCACAGCGGCAGAGGAATGGTCCTGGGCTGTCTGTCTTACGGGAAGAAGCTGGACAACTGAGAAGATCCCAGGGGAGGACCCATCATGGAAGGATCATGCAGAGTGCTGGTCTGGAGAGGGGCCTGGTGACTCAGTTGGAGGATGCATCCTAAAGTAATCCTACCGCATAGTACTGCCGGGTCGGCTTAAAGATTCTAGTGCTGTGTTTGCTGTTCATCGTAAACCATTACATCCTGTGGCAGAGGATCGTACGGGTTTTGTTCCAATCAAGTCTGTGGCAGAGACTTTTGTTCGTGCTCCGTACTGGCTGTTAGGTTAGTGAGAGAAACCTATCCAGGCTGGCAAGGATTCAACTCTAAAGAGAGAGTACAATCATCTACAAGCTTTCAATTCCTAATACTACACTAAGAAAAGGTATTTGAACTTCCCTGCAACTCTCCTTCTACCTCTTTCCTGCTACTTCCTTCAATTTATGTTTATTAAAGCATTGGAAAAGATACTCAAGTGTCCGGTGCCTACATTGTCTGGTATTAAACTCAACGGGACCCTAGACCCGGTTCTGGTGAAATAGAGGTAACGAAGGTGACGGTAACAGCCCGCTTTAAACCAGCAGCTCCACCGAGAGTTATTGCTACATATTAATAGTAAAAAGGTCAAATCTGAGCATGTAGACCCTTTACAAAATAATCTGGAGTGGGTGACTAGGGACAAAGAGAAGGCTATTTTATTAAATACCCTTTTCAGCTCTGTGTATACAAAGGAGCATGGGGGAGCTCATTTCCATAAAGGGGATGATATTGACACAGCCCTGAATGATCCACAATGGCTCAAAAGTGATATGGTTCAGAAATATCTAGACAGAATAACCTGGACCGGATGGCATCCACCCACGGATTCTAAAAGAATTGCACTCTGTCATTTCAAAGCCATTGTTTCTAATTTTTAGGGACTCGTTAATGACTGGAATAGTGCCACTGGATTGGCGTAGGGCCAATGTGGTGCCCATATTTAAAAAGGGATCAAAGTCTTTACCAAGTAACTAAAGACCTGTTTAATAAAAGACCTTATAGATTAGTCCTTGCTGCAAAGAAATATTTTAAGCAACAGACAGCATGGATTCATGAAAGACAGAAGACAGAACAAACCTGATTTCTTTTTATGAGGAGGTAAGTAAAACCTTGGACAGAGGGGTAGCTGTGGACGTAGTATACTTGGATTTTGCAAAAGCGTTTGACACAGTTCCCCACACACGGCTAATGTGTAAGGTAAAGTTTACATGCTTGGAAAGATCAGTTTGTAAATGGATAGAAAACTGGCTAAAAGACAGAATTCAGAGTAGTGTTACTGATTCTTACTCTGAATGGTCTAAGCTTATTAGTGGTGTACCCCAGGGTTCAGTGTTGGGACTCTTAAGGCCCATACACATGATCAGACTTTTTGACAACAATCATGCAAATTAGCTGTTTTAAGGCAACATCCAACCGTGTGTACGCTCCATCGGACAAACATTTTCGTTTTTCATCAGACAAATGTTGGCTGTGCGAACAGACAAACTTGGCGGCAACAAAAGTCCTACGTCGGCAAGTCCGATCGTGTGCAGGGCTGGTGCAAGGATTTTTGACACCCTAGGCGAAACCTAATTTTGCAGCCCCATTGGCTCTGCCCCTGACTCCACCCCCTTTGCCCTGCCCATGTATACGATGAAGGTGGCGGGGGGGAGATGTTTGCGGTGCCTCTCCACTATTTCTTCTGCTGTGGTCCGCAGGCCCGCACCTGCATCTCTGCGCCTGGCCTGAAGACAAATAGTGGCTGCATCGGATCGCTTCCTCACACCAGCCGTGGCCTGCAGGTATACAGGCAGGCTAGGAGGGTATGCAGGCAGGCTAGGAGGGTATGCAGGCAGGCTAGGACGGTATATAGGCAGGCTAGGACGGTATACAGGCAGGCTATGACAGTATATAGACAGGCTAGGATGGTATATAGACAGGCTAGGGTGGTATATAGGCAGGCTAGGATGGTATACAGACAGGCTAGGATGGTATACAGGCAGGCTAGGACGGTATACAGGCAGGCTAGGACAGTATACAGGCAGGCTAGGACGGTATATAGGCAGGCTAGGACGGTATACAGGCAGGCTAGGACGGTGTACAGGCAGGCTAGGATGGTATACAGGCAGGCTAGGACGGTATACAGGCAGGCTAGGACGGTATATAGACAGGCTAGGACGGTATACAGGCAGGCTAGGATGGTATATAGGCAGGCTAGGACGTTATACAAGCAGGCTAGGACAGTATACAGGCAGGCTAGGCCCTAGCCTAAGGGGGGGGAGAGAGAGAAAAGGTGATGAGGAAGGGAGGGGGGGAGGAAGAAGGTGCATAGCACAAAGGGGTGGGTACAGAGAAGGGGGTTATTCTGGGGGTCTCGCTCACCAATTATGCTCTCCCATTCAGGCTGGTCTTCCCCAGGGCTGTGGCAGCTATTGTTTGAAAACAGAACTCCTCTCACAGCACAGTACAGTGCATTGCATGCATGTGGCTGGAGTGTGGGCGGGCACAAATGGGAGGCGGAGTATTGGATTGGACAAGCAGTGCAGTGAGGGAGGGGTTAGGAGGACAGTGGAGAACACAGCCCGACTCCTGCACAAGATAGCTGACTTTCCACGCTCTCAATGTATCACTGTGAGAGGATGCCAGAGGCTCTGGAGCACCGGAGCTAGAGGGGAATAGTTACCCTTGATCTCCACTCCACACTGTACAAGTCTTGCTGCCTGGGGGAGAAGACGCTGCTCCCGCAGCTGCCCACACAGACTCCGCCCCCTGTTCCGCCGGCGCTTGTTTATCCTCATCCCCGCCCTGTCGTCAGTAAGTTAAAACGTCACTACGTTCGTGTTTGTTGCCTAAAAAGTCCTGCCGTGTGTATGCAATACAAGTTCACGCCCCATGCCCTTTGGACAGAAATCCACGGAAAAGTTTGTTTAAAGTCCGATTGTGTGTACGAGGCTTTACTTTTCAATATATTTATAAATGATTTAGGGTCGGGATTAAAAGTACCATTTCAGTGTTTGCAGATGACACCAAGCTATGCAGTAGAATAACGTCCTTACAGGATGTCTTAAACTTACAAGCCGGACTCAATGCACTGTTTAATTGGGCAACTATGTGGCAAATGAGGTTTAATGTTGATAAAAGTAAAGTTATGCATTGGGGGCTAAGAATATGCATGCATCATACATACTAGGGGGAGTACTACTAGGGAAATCCATAGTGGAGAAGGATCATAAGCTTAATAATAGAATGCAATGCCAAGCTGCGGTTTCCAAAGCAAGCAAATTAAGAGGGTATTATTCTTGTATAAAGAGAGGAATGGACTTAAGAGAGAGAGATATCATTTTGCGCTTGTACAGATCATGAGTAAGACCTCATCTGAAATACGCAGTTCAGTTTTGGGCACCAGTTCTCAAAAAGGATATCGGGGAACTGGAGAAGGTGTAGAGAAGAGCAACCAAACTGATAAGAGACATGGAGGAACTCAGCTACGAGGAAGATTAGAGGAACTGAATTTATTCTCTCTTGAGAAGAGGAGATTAAGGTGGGGATCTGATCAATATATAGTATAGTGAACTTGGTGTTGAGTTATTCACTTTAAGTTCATCACAGAGGATAAGGATAACTCTTTATGTCTAGAGAAAAAGAGATTTCATCTTCAAATATGGAAAGGTTTCTTCACAGTAAGAGCAGCAAAAATGTGGTATAGACTCCCTCCAGAGGTGGTTCTGGCCAGCTCAGTAGATTGCTTTAATCACTTGCCGACCGCCTAATGCAGTTATACTGCGGCAGAATGGCACGGGCAGGCAAAATCACATACCTGGTACATGATTTGCCTTCCGCGGGCGAGGGGCGCAAGCAGTCAGCATCGTTAGGGAAGCGATCAATGCTGAGGGGGAGGCCACTAATTTGTGGCCACCCCCTCGCGATCGCTCCCAACGAATGAAAATCTACCTCTGCTGCTGTAATGTAAACAGCAGCAGAGAAAGTGATGTCATCTCTCTTCTGGAAGCCTTTTCGTTATGGCGCAGAGGAGAGAAGACATCCAAGTAAGTCTGCACAACACTACACTGACAGTAGAACATGCAGGCACACTTTTCACCCCCCCCGATCACCCCCCTGCACCCCCTGTCACAGTGACACCAATAGCAGTTTTTTTTTTTTTTTTTTTACTGATTACTGCATTGGTGTCATTTTGTGACAGTTATAAGTGGTAGGGCAGTTAGTATTAGCCCCCTTTAGGTCTAGGGCACCCCCCTAACCCCCCCAATAAAGTTTTAACCCCTTGATCACCCCCCGTCGCCAGTGTCACTAAGCGATCGTTTTTCTGATCGCTGTATTAGTGTCACAGGTGACGCTAGTTAGGGAGGTAAGTATTTAGGTTCGCCGTCAGCGTTTTATAGCGGCAGGGACCCCCATATACTACCTAATAAAAGGTTTTAACCCCCTGATTGCCCCCCTATTTAACCCTTTCACCAGTGACCTCCGTATAACTGTTACGGGTGACGCTGGTTAGTTATTTTTTGTAGTGTCAGGGCACCCGCCGTCTATTACCTAATAAAGGTTTAACCCCCTGATCACCCGGCAGGTGATACAAGTTAGGTTTTAGGGTCAGATAGGGTCTGCGTCGCCCCAGGCAGCGTCAGGTTAGTGCCAGTACCGCTAACACCCACGCACGCAGCATACACCTCCATTAGTGGTATAGTATCTGAATGGATCAATATCTGATCTGATCAGATCTATACTAGCGTCCCCAACAGTTTAGGGTTCCCAGAAACGCAGTGTTAGCGGGATCAGCCCAGATACCTGCTAGCACCTGCGTTTTGCCCCTCCGCCCGCCCCAGCCCAGCCCACCCAAGGGCAGTATTGATAGATCACTGTCACTTACAAAACACTAAACACATAACTGCAGCATTCGCAGAGTCAGGCCTGATCCCTGCGATCGCTAACAGTTTTTTTGGTAGCGTTTGAATCAGTCACTAACAGTCAGGAGCTTTTTTACCTGTGAGTCTCACTAGTGTACCACTAAATTTAGAGCCCAAAATGGCAAATCGAAGGTACAGTAGTGAAGAGGCCTACACGTTTCTGAGCATGACAGATAGTGAAGAGGAAGTCACTCATCTGTCAGATTCAGGCTCAGAATATGATCCTGTAAACGACAGCAGCTCCATGACAGATAGCTCTGACGACGGAGTTGTGGTCCCTGCCAAGGTCAGGCGTACCCGACCCCAATCTTCTTTTGCTGTTGTTGAGGTGCAGGAACCACAGGTCTCTCGTATGGAGCAGAACAGTACTAGCACCGCTATTCCTTCTGGTGAACTGGCAAGCACCAGCGGCCTAGTACACCCCGGTCGTAGTCAAACCAGCACTGCAGTAACACTTGGTGACGTGGCGAGTCCCATAAGTGCAGTTAAAGCTGGTGAGGTGGCAAGCACAAGTAGTGTCCCGCTGCCACCAAGAAGAAGACAAACACAGGCCCGTCGTGCCCATAGTGCACTTCCTGCTGCATTCGCCAATCCTAATTGGGAACCACCACTTCTGCAGCACCCGTACTTCCCCCATTCACATCCCCAACCAAATGCAGTCGGCTGCATGAGAGGCATTTTCTTTAATGAACCCCCCAAAAAAGATCTCGTGTCTGCAGCAAGCGCGGATATAGGCATGACATCCGCTATTATTGTCCCTCCTGTCCTGACAATCCTGGTCTTTGCATTGGTGAATGTTTTGAACGCTACCATAGTTGAGTATTAGCGTAGGGTACAGCATTGCACAGACTAGGCACACTTTCACAGGGTCTCCCAAGATGCCATCGCATTTTGAGAGACCCGAATCTGGAACCGGTTACAGTTATAAAAGTTACAGTTACAAAAAAAAGTGTAAAAAAAAAAAAGTAAAAAAACAAAAAACAAAAAAATATATAAAATAAAAAAAACAAAAATAGTTGTCGTTTTATTGTTCTCACTCTCTCTATTGTTCTGCTCTTTTTTACTGTATTCTATTCTGCAATGTTTTATTGTTATCATGTTTTATCCTGTTTTTTCCTGCTTTTCAGGTATGTAATTTTTTATACTTTACTGTTTACTGTGTTTTATTGTTAACCATTTTTTTGTTTTCAGGTACGCCATTCAGCTGCAGCGCAGATTTATTTATCTTGACAGCAACAGCGTTTGCTCCCACGATACATAAAGCCGTGACTCCAGCGCTGTCGGAGGTGATATATGCCGAAGCATGGGGGCAGCAGGGGCGAAGGAGCGATTTTCTCCTAACTTTTGGGGCGGATGCCCCCATGCTTCGGCATACATAAATGGTGCATGTATGCCCATCATTAGAAGTGGGTGGATGAAGGGAGGTATTCTAATGGTGGGCATACCCGATCAGTCTCTTTTTTTCGTTCAGCCCACAGGCTGCATAAAAAAAAGATTACAATATATGCCCAACAAGGACCAGCAACGTACTGGTATGTTGCTGGACTTTGAGTGGTTATACCAGAATGATGCCTGCAGGTTTAGGTATCATCTTGGTATCATTCTTTTCAGCCAGCAGTTGGCTTTCATGTAAAAGCAATCCTAGTGGCTAATTAGCCTCTAGACTGCTCTTACAAGCAGTGGGAGGGAATGTCACCCCCCCCCACCACCACCATCCTGCATGTTTTTCTCTGGCTCTCCTGTCCCAACAGGGAACCTGAGAATGCAGCCGGTGATTCAGCCAGCTGACCATAGAGCTGATCAGAGACCAGAATGGCTCCAATCATCTCTATGGCCTAAGAAACTGGAAGCTACAAGCATTTCATGACTTAGATTTCGCCGGATGTAAACAGCGCCATTGGGAAATTGGGAAAGCATTTTATCACACTGATCTTGGTGTGGTCAGATGCTTTGAGGGCAGAGGAGAGATCTAGGGTCTAATAGACCCCAATTTTTTCAAAAAAGAGTACCTGTCACTACCTATTGCTATCATAGGGGATATTTACATTCCCTGACATAACAATAAAAATGATTAAAAAAAAAAAAACTGAAAGAAAGAGTTTAAAAATAAGATAAAAAAGCAAAAAAATACTAAAGAAAAAAAAAGCACCCCTGTCCCCCCCTGCTCTCACGCAAAGGCGAACGCAAGCGTTGTTCTGGTGTCAAATGTAAACAGCAATTGCACCATGCATGTGAGGTATCACCGCAAAGGCCAGATCGAGGGCAGTTATTTTAGCAGTAGACTTCCTCTGTAAATATAAAGTGATAACCTGTAAAGGCTTTCAAAGGCTTTTAAAAATGTATGTAGTTTGTCGCCACTGCACGTTTGTGCGCAATTTTAAAGCACGCCGTGTTTGGTATCCATGTACTCGGCCTAAGATCATCTTTTTTATTTCATCAAACATTTGAGCAATATAGTGTGTTTTAGTGCATTAAAATTTTAAAAAGTGTGTTTTTTCCAAAAAATGCGTTTGAAAAATCGCTGCGCAAATACTGTGTGAAAAAAAAAATGAAACACTCACCATTTTAATCTGTAGGGCCTTTACTTTAAAAAAAATATACAATGTTTGAGGGTTCTAAGTAATTTTCTTTAAAAAAAAAATATTTTTTTCATGTAAACAAATAGTGTCAGAAAGGGCTTTGTCTTCAAGTGGTTAGAAGAGTGGGTGATGTGTAAATGTTGTGCATAAAATGCCAGGACAGTTCAAAACCCCCCAAATCACCCCATTTTGGAAAGTAGACACACCAAACTATTTGCTGAGAGGCATGTCAAGTCCATGGAATATTTTATATTGTGACACAATTTTTTTTTTTTACACAAAAAATATACACACTAAATTATATATTGCTCAAACATGCCATGGGCATATGTGGAATTACACCCCAAAATACATGCTGTTCCTTCTCCTGAGTACGGGGATACCACATGTGTGAAACTTTTTGGGAGCCTAGCCGCGTACGGGACCCCGAAAACCAAGCACCGCCTTCAGGCTTTCTAAGGGTGTGAATTTTTGATTTCACTCTTCACTGTCTATCACAGTTTCAGTGGCCATGGAATGTCCAGATGGCACAAACCCCCCACAAATGACCCCATTTTGGAAAGTAGATACCCCAAGCTATTTGCTGAGAGGTATGGTGAGTATGGGGGACGAGCACCGTGCACGAACGCGGCGCGCGCTCCCGACGCATGCGCACGCCCCTGTTCGCGCAGAACACGCCGCCACGTGCGGGAGACACCCGCATACGCTGCATCTGTCAGCTTCTCTGTAACCTCTGCTACAACAGCTTGCAGTGAGACACAAGGCATACACTAAGACATTTTATGTTTAGCAACAACAGTAATATTGTTAGGCCTCCCAGAGGGAGTACTCACCGGTCCTCGGCTGCAGGGCCTGATACAGGCCCAATCTTCCCTTATCACGGCGGGTAGCGCCACTGAGGACCTTCAAGGACCGGGTCCCCCTTTGTACGGGGTCCACACCCCTGGACCTGTAAAGCACCCTTCTGGTTCCCTTGGGCAAGTGAAGACCAGGGATACCATATAACAAGGGTCCAGCACCTTAAAGGAGACATTACAAGCAAAACCTCGTTCTTGAACCAAGGCTTGGGTACCATCCACTTTAGCTTTTTTATGCCATCCGAATGGATCTGATATAACATCCTCACTGGGACATTTATTGAAGAAAATTTGAAGAGCTTCCACAGCCGTGACCATCACCTTCAAGGCACTGGCAAAAACCTAAAGGTACTTCCTGTATGGGAGGGGTTATATGGGAGGAACCTTCTTACTATTGGTTGCCAGTGTCCAATCACCTAAAGGTAGCATATAACTCAGATAGTCATTATTATGGTGATCTGTGTCCCGTGATGTACAATAAAGAAAAACATTTTTTTTAATATATTTTTGGGGGATATTTATTATAGCAAAAAGTAAAAAATATTGAGTTTTTTCAAAATTGTCGCTCTCTTTTTTTGTTTATAGCGCAAAAAATAAGAACCACAGAGGTGATCAAATACCACCAAAAGAAAGCTCTATTTGTGGGGTAAAAAGGACATCAATTTTGTTTGGGAGCCATGCAGCACGACTGCGCAATTGTCAGTTAAAGTGACGCAGTGCCGAATCACAAAAAACGCTCTGGTCTTTGGCCAGCTAAATGGTCCGGGGCTGAAGCGGTTTAAAAAAAGGGTAAAATGCAAAACTCCGGTGGGTGTAACAAGATGTCCGCTTGCCCCCTTCTCAGTGTATCCTTACTGCAGAGGAGTGCTGGGTGTAGCAAGATAGTGGAAACGAAACGTCACTTCCGTTACAAATTCTGACGGGTTGCCTAATCTGACGTAACACCGGCTCTTCCAAGAGAGGATGCAAGTAAAAGCCTGTGAACTCTGAGGCAGGTCCAGAGACCCCAGACTTGATTGATAAGGACTCAGCTGGAGGCAACCAAATGTCAGCTTAAATCATCTTAGAGAGACTGCACCTTCTGAGCCTGCAAGATTAAGGATCCCTGTGCCTCCTTAGGCTCAGATTCTTCAGGGGTAGAGTATACTGTCTGACCCTCTTCTAGCTCTACTTTGACCACCGCTTTATCAATGTCCACGCGTTCCACCTCTGCCCCTGGAGGAGGCTCTGGTGAAGGGGATTTCCTTTGTTTCTTACCGTTCTGTGCCATGGAGGTAAATATGCCTGCATTTTACCTTCCAGGCCAGCCAAAGAAGCCGCCAAGTCACTCTTAGTGAAATAAGCCGAGGTTGACCACCCCCCTGTGGTTGCTACAATACAGACGCGGTGGCTCAGAAGCACCTATGGCCTCTGAAGGATGCAAATACAGTGGGACTGCGGCTAGTGTCCTCAGGACCTGATAGTGGTGCAACTGTGCCTTTCCCAGCTGTTCAGTTGGTTTTGCACAGAGTGGCCCCGATCCTCCTCTTCTTGGGTCCCTCAGCGGCGCTCCTGGCTCCTCCTCTTCTCACGTGCCCCGTCGTGGCCCGTCGGAGAAGAGCTCTACCTCTGGGCACATGTGCAGGCACGTTCCCGTGTCCTGCTGCTGTATCCAATGACACAGACAGCAGGACTCGGCTCCACCCCTGGCTCCCGCTTCATTGGATGTGATTGACAGCAGTGGGAGCCAATGGCTGCGCTGCAATCAATCTATTCATTCAGGATCCGAGACACCAGCTGGAGCGGGTGTGCTCGTCCCCGGCGCAGGAACGATCAGGCTCAGGTAAGTAAAAGGGGGGCTCTGGGGGGCTGGTGCACTACAAGAGGTTTTTCACCTCAATGCATAGAATGTATTAAGGTGAAAAATTGCGAGGGTTTACAACCCCTTTAAGCCAAGCAGTTGTTCTATAAAAAATGGACTTATATGCAATAAGGAGTTCAACAAAGAAAATTAAGGTGAAGGGGACACTAAGGCTAGGTTCACACTAGTCAGAATTGGATGCAATTTCTAATTCCCATGAAAGGAGATTGTGACCAGCTCTCTATGGAGCCGATTCACATATCTCCGGGGCGTCTGCAGAGCGGATTGCACAGAGGTCCTGTGTGTCTTTGGCTCTGTTTCAGGGCCGAATTCAAGCAAAAATTCAGCCCTCATTCATCCCTGAAACAGAGAACAGGGTCGCACCAGATCCCTGCTGCGAGCCGCATGAGGCTTAGATGTGAACCCAGCCTAAAGTAAAAGTTCATCTTTTGTAATATGTTACACGCTACACTCATATTTCGGGTATAACATGTAACATATTACAGATGCACTGGCCTCCGCACCCCAAAGGGCCTTTTCTCAACCCCCCCCCTCCTTGCTCACTGTCACAATCTAAAAAAAATGCGGCCATGCGGGGCTCTGCTCACCCAGCCACGTCATTCGTTCACATTGTTCTGTGAATGTGAAAACTACAAGTACGACATCCTTTGTGGCTGAAAGCTTGTAGTTCTCAATGAACTATCAGGGCGCTGTTGAGGCATGGGCAGTCAGCTACTTAGACAGCCTGCAGGACCGTGGAATTACACCCATGATCGCAGCTGCAATGCTTTACAGGCTCCTAACAAAAAATAATAATAAATACATTTTTTTTACCTGAAAAAAATGTGCATTAATTATTTTTATTGGATAGGTGAACTTATCCTTTAATTTAAACATCGAAATGTCGGTTATCTACTCTATCACAGTAAAGGTGTATGGTTATTACTTTCACTTCTGTTACCACTCATCATTTGCAAGCGTTAGTTAATGTACTTAGAAGAGGAAATAAGAGCAGTATTGTAGGAAATCCTCTCCCCTTCCCAAAGTGGCCAATACTTACAGTTTTATGTAGAAAGGAAACAATTAATTGAGCTAGAAAGGAAAGCAGCTGTATTTCCTGCTGCTTTACATACAATTGGAATTGCCCTCTTGTACAAAAACTAATGTTATGTTAACAGATGGGCACCATGGGCTAGCTCCAGAAATAAGTAAATGGTAAAAGCAATTGAATATGCTTGAAATGGGCTATCACAAGTAAATTTACTTACTTAAGAAGCAATTGTATATAATAAACCATAACAATAAAGGCCACTACGAGTTCATATTTTATGCAGTGTACAGTAATTACGCAATTAGTAATTTCCAGGTATGTATTATTCTAAAGCCTGTATAATTCATAGCTGAGCTCATCAGATTAATAGTGCTTTGCAGAACCAAAAATCACAGTGTGCCCAAATTAAGAATTGTCTCATTAATTGGTACTGTATATTTCCTTTTTTGTTTCTCTAGGTAAAATCTGGTGGGTTAAGCGGTAATAAAGTAAAATGTGTTATTTTGCATTTGTATTCGTTTTTTTTTTATGCTTTCTTTTTCTTTAATTTATCTGGTGATCTGGCTAATAAGTCTGTTATTTTTAAGCTTCATTTAACAGACCAAGCTGTCCAGCACAAAAGTAGCAGTTAGAGGGTTGAGACAAAGCATTTAATATTGACAAGGGTGCTATAATGATCAGCTTTTATTTATTTACGTAAAGCCTTTATATCTAAATGAAAACGAAAACTGGTGCTGTAACTGCTTAACGACTTGCCTACCAGGCACTTTAAATGACAATTGCGTGGTCATGCAACGCTGTACCCAAACTAAACATTTATCTTTTTTTGAGACAGATAGAGCTTTCTTTTGATGGTATTTAATCACCACTGGGTTTTTCTATTTTTTTTGGTTAAAAAATGAAAAAAGACCAAAAATTTTGAAAAAAAACATGTTTTCATTAGTTTCTGTTATAAAATTTTCTAAATAAGTAATTTTTCTCCTTCGCTGATGAGCGCTGATGAGGCTGCACTGATAGGCATCGCTGGTGAGCACTGACAGGCATCACTGATGAGCACTGACAGGCAGGACTGATGGGCACTAATTGGCAGCACTGATGGATACAGATTGGCAGCATTTGTGCAGACTGTTGGGGCTGCACTGATCATCAGGACACTGATGATCAGTGCCCTGATTAACGGTGTAGATGTCCCCTGTGTGGATTTGCTGGTTATCGGCTCTCCTCTCCTTACCTCACGTGCTGTCAGCATGAGAAGAGGCTTGCCAATAACTGGCAAATCCTGTTTACACTGTGATCAGCTGTGATTACACATAGCTGGTCACAATGGTAAAGAGCTGCTGTGATTGGCAGAGTTCTTTGAATGAATCAGCTACAAGTACCGACATCCTTTTCCGGATGTCGGCTTGTAGTTCTCAATTAACTACCATGGCGCCGCGCCGTTGAGTGCCCTGGTAGCTCATTAATTCTTCCTGTCAGTGTAAAACTGCAGGCACACAGCTTACACAGACAGTCTACAGGAGTCCTGCATGGCACCAGCGATCTGGTGCAATGCTTTCCAGGCTGCTAAAAAAAGAAATTGCATATTTACCTTACATACCATACATACCTGTAAAAAATTAGCATTTATTTATTTTTTGGTTTAAGGTGAACGTATCCTTTAACCACTAGAGGACCAGCCGCCACAGTTATACTGCGGCAGGTTGGCTCTCCTGGGCAAATCGCTGTAGCTATATGTCGGCCGCTTTAAGACCACTAGGGGGCGCGACGACGGAGCCGATGCACGTGCTTGGTGGCCCCAATGTCTGCCGGGCAACCGAGATCGCTCCTGAGAGAGATAGAATGGAGATTTGTCAATGTAAACAGCCAGATCTCCGTTCTGTAAAGGGTAAGGAGACTGATCTGTTGTTCATACTAAGTATGAACAACGATTGGTCTCCTCCCCCAGGCAGTCCCATCCCCCCCAGTTAGAATCACTCCCTAGGACACACATTTAACCCCTTGATCGCCCCCTAGTCTTGACTCTTCCCTGCCAATTACATTTATACAGTAATCAGTGGCTATTTTTAGCTCTGATTGCTGTATAAATGTCAACGGTCCCAAAATAGTGTCAAAAGTGTCCGATCTGTCCACCGCAATGTTGCAGTCCCAATAAAAAAAATCGCAGTTCGCCGCCATTACTAGTAAGAAAAAATAATAATAATAATAATAAATATGCCCAAAATATATCCCCTATTTTGTAGACACTATAACTTTTGTGCAAACCAAATCAATATATGCTTATTGCAATTTTTTACCAAAAATATGTAGAAGAATACATATCGGCCTAAACTGAGGAAGAAATTTGTTTTTTTTATATTTTTTGGGGGATATTTATTATAGCAAAAAGTTAAAAATATTGTTTTTTTTCAAAATTGACACTCTTTTTTTGTTTATAGTGCAAAAAATAAAAACCACAGAGGTGATCAAATACCACCGAAAGAAAGCTCTATCTGTAGGGAAAAAAAGTACATCAATTTTGTTTGAATACAACGTCGCACGACCGCACAATTGTCAGTTAAAGCGACGCAGTGAGGTATCACAAAAAATGGCATGGTCATTAAGGGGGCAAATCCTTCCGGGGCTGAAATGGTTAAAAAGTGTTAGCTGGAGTCTAGCTTTAAATAATTAGTCAAGTCCATCTAAATCTGCTAGTACATCTAACACTACACTCCCCCCAGACTCACAATGCTGCTGTCCAATGGCATCTTTGTTCCTCTTCCATTCCAGATTATTCATGTAGCATTTACTTCCTAGAATCTATCTGCCCTTCGATCAGGCATGCAGGCAGAAAAGTGTGCTTAGCTAAGAAAGCCCCTCCTCCAGATGAAAAAAAAAATGCCTATGAAGACTCCTGGGATGTATGACATAATTTAGGCCTATGCCAGAAACCAGCAAGCAACTGGAAAAAGGTAAAAAAAAAAAAAAAAATAAAAAAAGTTTAAACCAGTAAATATACCTTTCTACCTATTTACTAATGTTAGTATTATAAGGATTTAAAATATGGGATTTAAAATAGTTAATGTTGATAGATAGAGATTAGTTCCGCTTTAAGTTACCTGCTAGAAACTGAAATAAATCTCCTGGGGAGTTCAGTGGCAAGATCTCCTCACCTTAATAAAAAGAACAAACATCTCTATACTATTCTGCTCTGTGCAATGAAATTGCACAGAACAGCCCCGATCCTCCTCTTCTCAGGTGCTTCTTCTCTCTGTCCAGTGCCCCCACGGGAAGCCGCTTCCCATGGGGGCACTTGTGTGTGCGCGCTCCCAAGCCCTGCAGCTGTTTCCATTGACACAGACAGTATGACTTGGACCCGCCCCCCGCTTACTTTTTGTGACAGACCTAGCCGGGACAGAGGCTTGTGGAGGGGACTGAATGCTAGCCTCTTGCCTACCGATCATGGGCCCTAGCATTTGGGGGAACGGTGCTCTTTGTGAGCTGTATGCCTGGGGACCCTGGAGGTGGTGTTACTTTGGATTCAGGTCCATATCCCCCAAGACACACAGACTCTGGGAACCCTGTATATGCCACATTTGAAATAGTGACTGATTCATACTGTTGGGACACAATACTGTTAGATGCTAATGTCATCAACTCCAGCCACCTGTCTGTTGTCTTCTACAATGTAAATGAGTCTAGTCTGGCTTGCCACAGCTTCTTTTTTTTTTTTTCTTTTTTTTTTTTTTTTTTTCCACATCAGTGAGCACCACCGACTGGCCTAATCAGCGTAATAATCATTTATTGTCGCCGACTTAGATTCACATCATTGTGGTTTTCTTTGTGTATTTATTTATCTTTCCTTCTAGCTTTTATCAAATATAAAACAGGAAATTATATACAGCTTTATTAAGTACCCTATTAGGGGATTTCTTAGTCCGCTTATTCTCAACTACTTAAATAACCAGGTTATATAAATCTTATTTCTCCCTGGATAACATCTACCCTCACGACCCAACGCAGAGCAAAACCGACGACAAGAAATAAAAAAGAAAAAAAAAAAGCACGCTACCCATCGATGAGATCTAGGAGAATCGCATGTATGAAGCTGGGCTAATGGGGTCCCCACACCCGTAGCCCCCTATTCAGACCACTAGTGAACTGTTACGTATTTGTGGAAAACCCCCACCTCTTCCCCCACTCCCACCCCCCTCTACCCCCATACCCCTTCTATACAAAATCCAACCCAAACACAAAGTTTGCTGTTTACTATTATTACCTAATGTTTCCTACTTAATCAAAACACCAATAACCCTACATTACTTTGTGTAGTACACCGGTTCTATATTTCTCTAATGCATATATATCTTGGCTATCAACCTAATCCCTTACACTCCAAACTTTCCCCTTATGCAGGCCGCCTTATCCATCCATGGCTTCCATATTTTGTCGAATTCCTGGAGATTCCCCCTTTTTATATACTCCAATCTCTCCCTGTCAATGGAGGCACCGAGTGTATCTATCCAATCATACACTGTCGGGGGCTCCCTTGATTGCCACCTTAGCATTATCATTTTTCGGGCCTGAAATAACCCTCTCAGGATTGCCAGAGTAGCACCCCTCCTCTCCCCCTCTATCCTTCTGTATCCCAGGATGCATTCCACCGCCTCCCTTTTTACTAACGTATGATAGGTCTCACCCAGACTGCTAGCCACTCCCTCCCAGTATCGATGCAGCTTGGAACATCTCCATAGCAGATGAATGAGATCCCCAGACTCCTGGCACCTAGGGCAATTATCATTAGGCCTTCTACCGAACCTAAAGAGCCGTTTTGGAGTATAATAGGCCCTATTAAGCAGCATCAGATGAGAGATCTTCTGCGAAGGGGTTACTGACACCTGGGGTGCCATCTCTAAAATTCTCTTCCATTGTTCTTCAGAAATTGCCCCTAGTTCCTCTTCCCATTTAACTCTTACCTTCTGAAGTATTTCCCATCTGTTCTCTGAGTTACTTAGTTGGTCATAGATTTTAGTTATTAGACCCCTAGTGGGTTCTACTTGAAGTAACTGACGAGTAAAGGGCATTTCTACCCACCTCGGAGGCTGATCACCAAATTGAGCCCTGAGAGCATGTTCTATCTGCCGGTATAGGAACGAGGAGTTCTGAGGGATCTTAAATTCCCTGATCAACTCAGGAAATTTTTTAAGGGTGTTACCTGAGTATAGCTGTCTGAGCTTTTTAATACCACCAGCCTCCCACCCCCTACTCTTTCCAATTTTTAGAATTTCCTGTAGATTCCGGTTGTTCCAAATAGGGGTGTGGTCTGTAAATCCCTCGTACCCCATTAATTTCTTAACAGACTTCCATACCTTAATTAGCAACCTAATTGTCGGAAATTCATGGTAAAACATATCTGCCTCTAATGCCTCGATAAGCGTATTATGCCGAGCACTTAACAAAATTAGCCTGCCATTCGGAGTGGCCCCTTCTGGGATTCCACAACCCGTTAAGTGCTGTAGTTGTGATGCAAGGAAATAACGCTCCGGGTGGGGAAGAGCAAACCCCCCCTCCTTAATAGGAAGCTGGAGGACTTGTAACCGTAACCTAGCTTGCCCACCTTTCCATATCAAATCCCTAAATAGAGCCTCTATTTTCCTAAACCAGCTCTTGTTGATCCATACTGGGGAATTATGCAAGATGTAAAGCAATTGGGGCATCCAGATCATTTTTATCAGGCTACATCTACCTGCTACTGATAGGGGGAGGCGTCTCCAAATACTTGTTTTTTGTTTAAATTTAGCCAGGAGAGGTACTAAGTTCTTACCAATGTATTGGTTGGGGTCTTTAGTTAGAACAATTCCCAAGTATTTTAGTGCTTCCACGATTGCCACCTGGGGGAGCCCGGGTACAGTTGGTGCTCCTAGGGGGTCAAGCGGTAAGAGTTCGGATTTCTCCCAGTTTATTTCCAGACCGGAAAATTTACCGAATTCCTCCACTATTCTCATTGCACCTACCATTGATCCCTTACAATCATCTAAAAATAACAGGATGTCATCTGCGTATAGGGCAATTCTTTCCTCAATTGGCCCCCTCTGGAACCCTTTAATCTCATGGCTCGCTCTAATAGCCATAGCCAGTGGCTCCATAACCAGAGCAAAAAGCAAAGGGGATAATGGGCACCCCTGTCTCGTCCCCCTCTCAAGCACGAACCAGTCTGAAAGATCGTTATTTATTTTGACTCTTGCCTTAGGATTATTATAAAGCATCTTAATCCATCCAATAAATGATGGACCAAAGCCAAACTTTCCCAGCACATACCACATGTAGTCCCACTCCACACTATCGAAAGCTTTGGAAATATCTAGGGTCAACAGAGCTCTTGAGCTCTCGTTTTCCATAGGAGACTGTAGGTTCAGGAAAGCCCTTCTGATGTTTAGGCTTGTAGATCTATTAGCCATAAAGCCCGCCTGGTCTTCATGAATTAGTTTATGTATGACTCTGCTCAATCTGGCAGCCAAAACCTTAGCCAGAATCTTAGCATCTGTACAGATTAGAGAAATTGGCCTATAGGCGGCCATATCAAAGGGATCTTTCCCCTCTTTCTGCAGGACTATGACTGTTGCTTCTAGCATTGATGCAGGGAGACGCCCCCCCTCCTTCGCTTCCCCCAGAACCTTCATTAGTTCAGGGATTAGCACCTCCCCTAGATGCCTGTAGGCTTCGATTGGTATTCCATCAGGGCCAGGCGATTTAAGACACGCCATACTTCTAATCGCTTGGTGTAATTCTGTAGTTGTTATTGGGGATTCCAACAGATCACACTCCTCTTGTGATAATAGCGGGACTGACAGCTTCCCCAAAAAGTCCTCCATCACCCTTTCTTTATTTTTTTTCTGAGAGGTATACAGCTTTTTATAATAGTCTCTGAAGGTTTGCACTATTTTTGGGGAGCTTGAAAGGATTTCTCCATTCTGCGCTCTAATAGCAAGGACCGTTGATGGAGCCTTATTAGATTTCACCAACTGTGCTAACACTCTTCCCACTCTCTCACCCTCGACCAAGGATACCTGGCGCTGGAGAAGTCGTCTGGTCTCAGCCTTCTGTAGAGTAATCTGTTTATACCCCCGTTGTTTCTCTTGCCAGATCTTTTCCTTTTCAGGGGTTGGGTCTCTAATGAAGTTACTTTCAGCCTCTATTACGTCCTTCCATAGGTTCTCTACATCTCGCCTATCTTCTTTATTATATTTGGCCATCTGCTGTATTAACACCCCTCTGAGGAACGCTTTGCAAGCATCCCAGTATACAACTGATGTCACTGTTCCCTGGTTGAAACTTACAAACTCCCTCAGTGCGGATAGAATTTCCTTCTCCTTCCTGATTACCTCAAACCAGTGCGGGCTTATTCTCCATTCCTTCCGGGGGCTATATTCCCCTACCTTCAGTGGAACTACCATAGGAGAATGGTCTGAAACCCCTCTTGGCCCATACACTATTTTGCCTACTAGCTGGAGAGTCCTATCATTCCCCAGGGCCATGTCTATCCTCGAAAGGGTCGAGTGTGACACTGAGCTGCATGAGTATTGAAGCACCCCCGGGTTCTGTACCCGCCATAAGTCTACCAGCCCCACCTCGTCTATAAACTGGCTTAATCTGCTTTTGGCGGTATACTCCAAAGAGGTTCTCCTCGGGAAACGGTCCAGCTGTCTGTCTAAAACCTCATTAAAGTCTCCCACTACTATGATAGGAACTCCTTTTTTGTCTATCAGGAATTCATTGAGTTTAAGCATAACATCTAGCTTAAAAGGGGGTGGGATATATACGTTAGCCAGTACATACATAGCATTATTGATAGAGCAAAGTAAAAAAATATATCGACCCATTTCATCAATCTTGGTTTGTCTGCAGGAGAATTTAACTCCCGTTCTCACCAGGATACTCACCCCCCTACTATAAGAAGAGTGAACCGCATGATATTGATGTTGGAATTTATGCATCTGTAAAGATTGTATTGTATCCCTGGTGAGATGGGTTTCCTGCAGACAGACCAAGTCTACCCCATAGTTCTCCAGCACGGAGAACACTGCCAACCTTTTGAGAGGAGTCCCCAGTCCTCTAACATTCCAGGATCCAACTTTCAACATTTCAGCCTGCATCCCACATTATTTAAAAAAATACAGTGAAAAAACAGCAAAAAACCCCTACAATACCTCCTATCGGGACTTGATTTGATTCTATTGAATGTGTTTGCACTATACTTATCGCGCGTGAAGACCAGAAAGCCAAAATAATACTAACTTAATATAGACGTGAACTTTAAACATGTGTCTTTTACCCAAATAATTTTTAAGAGCCAGTTTCCTGTCATTGTGTCTATCTGTGTATCTAAATGTGGGTCCCTGGTTCCAGCCCAGGTGTTTTCCGCAAATGTGTACATTTTTTGTGTTAAATTTTTCAATCAAACTACCCCTCCCTTCCCCCCTACCTCCCCATCTCACTCCCATCCCCCCTCCACCCCTCCCATCCCCCCTATCCCCCCACCCTCCTCCCCTCTCTCCTCCAACCCCCCTCCCACCTCCTCACCACCTACCTAGGTGAACCCCCTGGGGGTTAACAGTGACCATTTTCCATCTAGCTCCAACTACTACCATCCGCTTCTTCCCATGCACCTTCCCCATTCACTTCTTCACTCCACCGCCTGTGCGACTCTCCTCCCCCCCATTACCCCCCCTCCCCCAAATACCAGAAAAATTTCCTAAACCATCTATGGCTCTCAAACCTCTTACACTGGATTTATAAATTTTTCTCTATTCTCCTCCAGCCACTTCTCCACCCCTAGAGGGGAGTCAAAAAATAAAGTTCCCCCCAAAGCTGATACACGTAATTTTGCCGGGTATAAAAGGGCGTACGGGATATTGAATTTTTGTAAGGTACGTTTTGTTTGGATGAATTCTGCCCTTCTTTTCTGCAGGTCTGGTGAAAAATCAGCATAGAAAGAAACTCTGACCTCCTTGAAAAAAACTGACCCTGCCTCTCTAATTTTTCTGAGCAGCACTACTTTGTCTCTATAATTAAGAAACCTTATGAGCAGGGGTCTGGGAAATCCCCCTGCCGGGGGAGCTCTGAAAGGCACCCTATGGGCCCTTATAACTGAAAAAGAGGCAGAAAATGATTCTCTTCCAAACAAATCCACCAGCCACCTTTCAATAAATTCAGGCGGGTCAGAGCCCTCGCTTTTTTCCGGAAGTCCCACTAATCTGACATTATCCCTCCGACTCCTGTTCTCCATTTCATCTAATTTGAAGGCTTGTCTAGATAACTGCTCCTTCAATAATTTCATTTCTTTAATCAGGGGGGATACATCGTCCTCCAGCAGGCCTACTCTTTCCTCCAGGGCTGTTGTTCTCTCGGCGGTTTTCTGAAGGTCTTGCCTGACCAATAATAGATCCGCTTTTACTCCCCTCATCTGGTCACAGAGTTCCTTAAGCGAGGAGTTGCACACCCCTACTGCCATAAAAACATCCTTAATTGTTGGTTCTTTCTCTGAGGGTAGAGTTACATCAGAACAAGAGTCCACATTTATATTTTGATCATTTGACCCCAATCCTTTTGGATTATGGGTTTTAGCCTGCGCCCCACCTGTTGGCATAGCTGGTTGCTGACCCAAGCTTTTCCTATCGGGGTTCCCCCCCTGGTGTGTTTTTGCTTGTGTCCCCTTCTTTGGAGGGGTCACTGCTGAGGCATGAGCGTACTGCTCTAACTTAGCAGCTGCTGACGCTGCTGATGACAGTTGCGGGTTTTTGTCTTTGGCAGATCGCAGGTTCTGCATTGTGCGTTTCTTAACCGTTGTGCCAGGGCACCCACCTCGCGTTTATTTAGAGCAGGAAATAAAACAGAAACACCCGAGCTATCTGTATTGTATGTTATATGTTGTTTCCTCAATATGCTCCGCTAAATACACCAGATACACCAGATAGAGGCACACACAATATGCACTCTGCACAGTGAGACAGTGTCTCCAATGAAGGGACCGCCGAGCAGTTTACTCCCCAGTTAACATAAATACTAGGGGATTGCAAAGGTTTGAAAAGGTATCTTTTGCCTGCTAGATAAGGTACCCTGTTGATACCATTAGTGCTAAGCCACTAAGCAGCACGCCATATCAGTCCACTGACCCACAAACTGCCGACTCTTTATTAAGCTTTATAGATTTGATGCAGATTTGATGTGAATAAGTCCCCTAAAGGGGGTCTATAGGGTCTATAGGGATACAGAGCTTCCCAATCAACTCAGGCTCAAGATATTAAAATGGGGGGTACTTTCACCCTGATGGACAGGGCCGACTTGCATACCAGTACTGCTGAACACCCCTCCAATCGCCCTCCAAGAATGTCCCCAACATCTCAGTCCGCCGTGCCCCTCACTGGGCCATATATCTTAGTGCAAAGTCTTTTTCCCTTCCTTGAGAGCAGAGCAAAGCAATAATATCCTCTTAGATAAGCTTTTATGGAGTATAGTGTGGAACATATAAATCAGTGCCGCTAGCATTCACTTCCGGGTTTCCCCTATTAGCCTAAAAGTTACCTGCCATGCAGCATACAGCTTGTATTCATGTGTTCAATCCACTTACTGTACCCCTCCACCTGCAATTCGCGATGATCAGCTGGTGTAGCTTGCGTGGCCCCGCAGCACGAGTATTCCGGATGATCCAGAGCTCCCCACTTGTGTCTGGAGGATAAACGTCCCCCCCCCCCCGCACCGCCCGTCGGCAGAGCGGAGACTTAGGGAGAGTTGAGGAGAAAGAAGGAGACAGCCAGGTGCCCGAGGACTCCGCTGAACTTCATCCAAGCCTGGGCACACTGACACGGCTAGCTCAAAGCCATGCAGCTACACGGAGAAGCGAGGCAGGGGGTGGAGAGAGCAACACAGCGTCCCTGCTCACTCCATCACACAACGCCGCACCCGTACCCGCCCATCCATCCGGTCACGCCCCATCCCAGTCCATAGTTCAACTGGAGAACAGTTGACTGAATCGATTCTAGCTTGCCACAGCTTCTAACAGTCCATGTTCAGCAACTAAACAAGTATCGTCTTGTTTTGTGCTTGTTAGCGGTTGGAATATCTGATATCTATATTCAGACTGGGAGGAAGTGGTATATGACGAAAGCACTCAAGCGGAGTGTGGGACGTTCCATTACACTTTTTACTGGCTTTGATTGACAGCAGTGAAAGCCAATGGCTTCTGGTGCCCAGCAAAGTCAGTGAGACACGGCATTGAGGAAAGGGAAGAGCTGCAGATGTGCACAGCGCTGGATCGAATGAAAGGCTAAGTAAGGTAAGCAAAAGAGGGGTGAGGGGAGGAAACTAATTCCTAAACATTTTTTACCTTAATGAATTCCTTGCATTTACCACTTTAAGCTACCAGGATGTATTTGTAGTGTGGGGGGGAAACACCCATAAGTACAAGGTGAACATAGAAACTCCATGCGGATATTATCCTTGCTGGAATTTGAAGTTTCCCAGTGCTGCTAGGTAGATGTGTTATCCACTAAGCCATTCTTCCTACAAATGTTAAAAATAAAAAACAAAAACAAAACAATAACAAAAAACAGAGAGGAAATCTTGTATGCAGATCTGGTAACTGACACCTAAATATTTCAACACCAGAATCTGAGATTTAGAAAACAAAATAAACATACGGTATTTGAACACCTTTTCACGCCAGAGGAACCCATCAAAATTTGCAGAGCTTGGGGCATCCCTGCTAAAGCCAATCGAATTCATGAGTCAAAGGCAAGATTTACAAAATCTAGCTTTGCACATTCTAGTAATTTTAGTATTTTAGATTTTTGGTACTGATACTTTTTGTGCAGAGTATTTAACTGATAGTTTAAAGATGTTGTAAACTCTCCCCCACAACTTTGTCCCATGTAAATCAGCATAAAAAACCCTAATGAACACTGCTTGTAGATATCTCCTTACTTGCTTAGTATCGTTGTAATCCTTTTTGTTCTTTGGAATGACGTCACTGAGCATGCCCATATCTCCCCTGATTTACGGCACACTCTGTGTGCTTGTCTGTCTATTATCAGGACTTCCTATGGCTCAACACTGAAATCCCACAAGACTGTATAATCACTCAGAGCTTCCTACCACACTCCATGTGACCGTGTGACATCACATGGAGTGTAAACCTGGGCATCAGACAGCATAACTGCAGTCTTATCAGCTGAAGCTGATAAGACTGACATAGGCAAACACTAGATAATCGGCACAAGTAAATACTATGAAATAAAACAAGTCAGCTATGAGCAGGGAAGCAGGTTGCCATAGAAACGTTGGATTGAGAAGGAGGCTTAGTTAACAGCACAGGAAGTGCTCAATGTAAGTAATATGCAATTTGGGCTGGATTACAGTGGCTATAGTTTGATAATTACTTATTATAATGGACTAAATGAAAAGAAGCATCAGAGTGGGAGAGTTTACTTTCTCTTTAATTGTTGCTGTTACTAGGTTAAAGTGTTTTTAAGGCAGATTTTTTTAACCTTAATGTATTATATGCATTAAGGTAAAAAAAAACCTTCCGTATGCAACTCCCTCCCAGCTCCCCCTTATACTTACCTGAGCCTGATCTCGATCCAGTGATGTGCACAAAAGCAGAGGCTCTCTTGGCTCTCTTTCTACTCATTGGCTCCTGATGCTGTCAATCACAGCCAGTGAGGGGGAGGGCTAAGGGCCCACTCTTTGTTTCAATGGACACATAATGCCTGCTTAGGAGCGAGCATGCACAAGCCACTTGCTATGGGGGCACGTAGCAGCGGTGAGGAGCCAGGTAGCGCTGGCAGGGGACACGCGAAGAGGAGGATCGGGGCTGCTCTGTGCACAATTATTGCACAGAGCAGGTAATAATAACATGTTTGTTATTTTAATTTAAAAAAATGTAACCTCTAATATCACTTTTAGGCTCGGTTTAGATATATACGAACTGGATGCATTTTGAACAGCAACCGATTTGCATGACACGTTAAATAACATTGATTTTCATTGACGCTGTTTAAATATATGCGGTGCATCCACAATGCAAATTTAAAAAGAGTCCTGTGCGTTTTCTGAGTACTGTGGTGCGGTTCAGGCTTGAATTCCAGGCTCATTGAAACGCTTCTCAATCGCACGTCTTTAGCTACAGTATGTTCAGTTCAGGATTTCAGCACAGATTGCTCTCCTACTACAGGAGCTGACACCCTTTATCTACTATGTATTGGCCAGCACTGAAATCGCAGCTGTGACAAAAATCCTGAGCCTTACAAATTCACATCAGAACCGCATCAAAAAACTGAACCGCTGAACAAATGCTTTTTTTATTTGCAGTGAAAATGGACATACAATTCGCAGCAGACCATGTGTGAATCCAAAATAAATCAAAGGAGTCCATTCCCCCACAACTGTCAGTCCAAATCTTCAGTAAGAGGCGGCATGACAGAAAGGAAGAAACTTGTGCTCTTTCTTCAGAAGACCCACAATCCGGGGTATATCTATGGCAAGGCACTTGCCTGGGGTGGCAGTTTTCAGGGGCGCGCCGTGCCCCCCCTCGCCATCCCTGCAACATTCCTGTCATTCCTGTCAGGAAAGGCTTGCTGAGGACAGTGGTTCCGTGTGTGCGCCTGTGCGCTCCCGTGCACATCTGCGCGCGTGGCCATTGGCGCCAGAAGCGCTATTTAAACCCAATCATGACAGGGGAATCTTGCTGCCAGATCTACAGCGTTCCCTGTGAGTTTCCTGTGTTCCTGATCTGTTCCTGTGACTACCTGCTTGCCTTGTAACTATCCTTGCCTTCTGCCTGCACCTGACGCCGGCCTGTCCACGACCTCGCTCCTGCCTGATCCTTTGGCTTATCCGTACCAGTTTGTTGCCGACCCGGCTTGCCTAGTGACCTTCCTTCAAGCCTTCTGCATCTGTTCCAGTCCTGCTCTCCAGTGTATGACCCAGCCTGTCTGACCCTCCTGTGTCTCTATCCTTGGGACCATCCACCTGAATCTTGTGAGTGCCTGCCCTCCTGCTTCAGCTTCCAGTCTGCTGCATTCCACCTGCTGTTCCTGCTGTCCCAGCTTCATCTGGAGCATCAGATCTGCATACCAGCTGTTGATCCTGCCAGACACTCGTGCTGTCCTGCACTCCTGTCAGCTCTATCAGGGGCCGCAAGTCAGGATCGTGAGGGAGGCCTCCCTCTGCATATCAGGCTCAATAACCAGGTTTGTGACAATTCCTAACATTGTTCCCTGCTGAATCCACCGCACCATGCCAAACCAGACAGCAGCAACCTGAGGCCCTGCCCTCCTTCTCCGCACTGTCCCTGCCTCACCCTGGGATTGGGCACAGCCATGGCTCCTCCTCTACAGTCGCATCCTACTTCCTAACCTGTGGTTACAGCCGTAAGGAAGGGGATACAGGAGGAGAGGCTTCCCCTGCGGGTTTGCAGCGGGCTTTTGGAGTGCAGGAGAGCCAGGTTTGGGGGGAACTTAGCCCAGACACCGAGAACCCCCTAGCTGTCATCTGGATCAGCTCCAGACCCCCGCTGCAGAGATGATGCTGGGTGCTATGGAAGATGGCTGGTCAGCACCTTGTATAAACCAACTACATCACCCAGCCAACAACTGTCCTCTGGAGACATGTGAGTGTGAGCACTGGGGGTGTATGGGGTGAGTATGAGGGCAGGGGTGTGAGGTGAATGTGGACACTGGGGGTGTCTCTCTCACCCCCCTCCTCTCTCCCCTCACCTCTTTCACCCCTCCACTCTCCCCTTCTTCCATTTTCATGTCCCCCATCTCTCTCCTTACCTAATCTCCTAGTGGGGGGAGGGGTTGTGGGAGGTTAGCGGGGGGGGGGGTTGGGGAGAGCACTGTGGCAGACTAGCAGGGGGTTACTACTCCACAGCCCACCAGAGACCCTGCAAAGCCACTAGAGATCCTGCACAGCCACTAGAGACCACACACAGCGCCCAGAGACCCCGCACAGCCACTAGAGACCCCACACAGCCACCAGAGACCCCACACAGCCACCAGAGACCCCACAAAGCCACCAGAGACCCCACAAAGCCACCAGAGACCCCACACAGCCACTAGAGACCCCATACAGCCACTAGAGACCCCACACAGCCACCAGAGACTCTGCGCAGCCACTAGAGACCCACGCACGGTCACTAGAGACCACACACAGCCTCTAGAGACCCCGCACAGCCACCAGAGACCCCACATAGCCTCTAGAGACCTTGCACAGCCGCCAGAGACCCCGCACAGCCGCCAGAGACCTTGCATATCTGCCAGAATCCCTACATAGCAACCTAAGACCCCCACATAGCCACCAGAGACCCCGAATAGCCACCTCAAATAGGAAGGTGTAGGACAAATTTAGATGGGGGGTACCCAATTTTAGACTTGCCTAAGGCAGCACAAAACCAAAATACACCACTGACCACAAGTACTGACAATCATGAAAGTCATGCCTGCATTCTGTATTAAATGTTTCATTTGGAAAAAAAAAAAAAATTCCAGCAGGTGGCAGAGAAACAGGAAACACAGAAAAGAGCCTAAGCTTGACCAGCTAGTTCCCAAGAAGAATACAGAGTACTAATAAACTCTATGGAGTTGATTTACTAAAACTAGAGAGTGCAAAATCTGGTGCAGCTCTGCACAGAAAACCAACCAGCTTCCAGTTATGTTTTGTCAAAGCTTAATTGAACAAGCTGAAGTTAAAAGCTGATTGGCTATCATGCACAGCTACACCAGATTTTACTTTTAGTAAATCAACTCCCATGACACACTTCTGTGCAAGCACCAAGATCTAAAAGGGTCCTATATTTTGTTTTAGCCTGGCTTATTATAAATTACAATGCACCTCTAGACAGAAGAGTTAAGCCCCGTACACACGATCGGATTTTCCGACGGGAATTGTGTGATGACAGACGATCCCTATAAACTCATCTCTTCAGAGAAGCCTATCTGCTCCCCACCTAAAAACTGCACATTTATCTTCTCAATCAGCACATCACCCACAGTTATTACCTCTTGTATCTCTTGACCTTCCCTCTTAGATTGTAAGCTCTAAGGAGCAGGGCCCTCTGATTCCTACTGTATTAAAGTGAATTGTATTTGTACCGTCTACCCTCATGTTGTAAAGCGCTACGTAAACTGTTAGCTCTATATAAATTCTGTATAATAATAATAATAATGACAGGCTGTTGGCGGAAAATCCAACCGTTTGTACTCTCCATCGGACAATTGTTGTCGGATTTTCCTCCTCCTCCTCCTACTGTTCCTGGATTGGACTTGGGTCAAAGCAATAACTCCAAGGCCAATAATAAATAACACGTTTTCTCCTCCGATTCCGCAACATGTCTGGTTGACGAACGGCTGCTCAGAAACAAACTAAAAAGCACAAACTGAAAAGTGCTAAATGAAAAGCGTGAAATGAAAAGCGCGAAAAAGGAAAAGCACAAATCAACACTCACCAAACTTCTACTAACACGAAATTAGCAGAAGGAGCCCAAAGGGTGGTGCTAAAAAGCTGGAAAACCACGTAGTACGTCAGTACGTTTGTGTTTGTTGGCCGACAATTCCTTGTATGCAAGACAAAATCCAGGCACACGCCTTCAGACAAAAGTCTGAGGTTTTGTCTGCGGAAAATCCGATCGTGTGTACGAGGCTTTAGACCCTCTATCAAGTTTGTATTGCTGTGTCTCCACTGGGGAGATTCACCCCCTCTATTTGGACTGCAGACCATTGTTTGGGCTATACATACACTTTAAAAATTTATAAACACACTACTAGACAGCATTTGGCTGAGGAAAGCTGAGCCAACAAGAAAACATCTTTCAAAGTCAAACCTGGACTACAGTTTAATTTTTTTTTTTTAAATGAGTGTGCTGAGGTCTGTGTGTTCCTGTTAGGCTACATTCACATGGCTGTAAAAATATTACCGATCTTATTAGGCATGTTTTTTTCTGGAACATAAGTTCCTCAGCAATAATCAGTAAATACTTGCGTAATATTGTGATGTTTTCTCCCCCAATACCTGGATCTTACATATGTGTAAATGTCTGACCTCAGGTGGAGATTTTTGGATTTTGTGTTATAGATCCGAATGCAGTACATTTGTGTACCTGGGTGAATGACTTTTAGGCTATGTTTACCCTATTGCGACCCCAAAGTCGCATGATTTAGAGTGCAGCTTTGATCCACCTTTACAGTCTCAGGATCAAAGTTTGCATCAAAGTAGTGCAGGAACCTTGGGTCACTGCAACTTTAGGTCACTTAGATTGGAACAGGTACCATTGAAATCAATGGGCTGTGACTTGTCATGCAACTTCATGTGTCCAAAGTTGCATGACAAGTCTCACTAGAGGAAACGGAACCTTAGTGAAGTTTAAAATTTGGGAGGTATGTGTATAGTCTGTACCCTGATCCTCGCTGTGTATAGTCCAGGTCTTGACAAATCCCAGACGCCAGGTCGCCATAGCAACAAGAAATTGTGCCTGGGCTACCATCCAAATGCTTCCACACACCCCACGCACGCCCTCCTGCTATGTATCCCGGGCTCCACTTGCCCATCTGGGGCTCTAGGACTGGCATAGCAGGTGCCGCCGGGTAGAGGGGAGGGAGGAGAGAGGACACACATCCGCCCCCCTCCCTTTCTTGTTGCTGACCTGTAAGACGTCACTTCCGGGTCCCCATTGAAAGTTTCCCCCAGCCATCAAGGCCGGGAAAGAAGGTAATATAGTGCAATGTGCCATGCATTACATTCACTGGAGCACAGGGGAGACATGCAGGGTCCTTTAGAGAGAACCTGTCACCCAAAAAATCATAACTTTTTATCCTCTATGTAATAAAAAAAAAGTTTTATTAATTGCAAAAAATACATTTACACCCAAGCACATCATAAAATCCCCCCCCCCCCTGCAAAAAAAATATTTGAGGCCCCCCACATATAGGCACAAGCATAAACACACGTGTCAGGGGGCCTATACCTGAAAACGTTGATTGCGCTACACGTTACATATGCGCATGCCAGAATAACAGCAATAATTCTAGCACCAACTCTCCTTCATAACGCTAAACTGATGACCTATAGGGGGCTTGTAACGGCACCCCGAGCATGAAAGGGGTTAAAGCTGTTTAAGACATTCCATTTCCGAACACAGAGGCAGCTACCGAACACTCCGATCAGCCGAACAAGAACCCCATATGAATAATTCTTCCCCCCCAAATAGGAGACGAGGCTCTGTCTTGAGGGTCAACAGCAAATAGTACACAACACAATGAGACAGCACACATTATATATACATATATACAGCATTGAGTCTGACTAGCACAGATCATAGTGGGGTTCTCATTCACCTTGTGCCCCTATTAGTGACTCCCATCACAATGGCATATCCAGGGTCCCCAGAGTCTGTGTGTCTTGGGGACATGGACCTGAATCTAAAGTAATGCCACCTCAAGGGTCCCCAGGCATACAGCTCACAAAGAGCACCGTTCCCCCAAATGCCAGGGCCCACAATCGGTTGGCAAGAGGCTGGCATTCAGCCCCCTTCAAAAGTCTCTGTCCCGGCTAGGTCTGTCACATTTCTCACCTTTTGGCAGGAGACTAACACAGTAGGAGACCCCAGACGGCTTGACTCCGAAGTTAGTCAGTAGTTCCAGTCCTCTAATGCTGGTATCCACACAGTACCCCAAACAAATTGTTCCAAACAGAGTATTACTCACCCAGCCAACCTCTGCCTCTCTCAGAGAACATATCCGCCGCTGGGGAGAGGCCTGGACTGGCCCTTCTCCCTGGAGTCCTTTCAGCCGCTGGAGAGAAGACAGGGTGACTGAGCTCACTCCATCATGCTGTTGGGGATCTGGGCCGACTGCCCAGCATCCCTGGGGTATACAGGTGGGAACTGAAGCCCCATCCACCCTTACAGGAAATTTGTTGAAAGCAGAGGCCAGCAGCACTCTGCCCTGTTGCCAGCCCTTCTGCTGGAAATCCCACACCATCTGCTCCAACTAACTGTTGGGGAGGGAGGCCGACTGCCCCGGTTTCCTGAAACTCTGTAGTTGTTGCTGGTGCTGGGCAGAGGTTGGTAGCACTCTGCCCAGTTGCCACTCTGCCCAGTTGCCAGAGCTTCAGCTGGGTTGGTGTCATAATTCTGGGGCGCCGTCTGCTGTTGGAACTCCCTTTCACTGGTATTGTCTCCCAGATGCACGAACCCTTGTTGGGAAAATGGCTGCTTCTCCTCCCTGCATCTCTGAAATCCACTGGGAAGTGATTGCCACATTCTCACCATGAGCCTCCGGAACTGCCACAGGTGTGGGGCAGAGGTCTTGGACCCTCTGTCCGGTGACCAGCTCCTCAGCTGGGGAAGTTCCTTGCAACTCCACAGATACTGCTGTTGGTGCTGGGCAGAGCACACTGAAGTTTGGCCCTGATACCAGCCCTTCTGCTGGAGGCTCATCAGGTTGTTCTTCTTCAGCAGAAAAGTCTATCAAATCCCCTGTCTCTGCAACTGGTGTCTGGGGATAGAAGTTCACAATCTCATGTCCGTGCAACCCAGAAGATGCTATCAGTGCTGGGCAGAGGTTAGCAGAACTCTGCCCTGTTGTCAGCACTTCAGCTTTGGGGATGACAATCTCCAGATTTTCCACTGCCGATTCTTCAGCCAGGATTTCAGAGTTGTCAACTGGTATTTCCTGATAGTCCCAGGCAAAGGGCAGAGTCTAGCAGCTGTCTGTAGGCGATCTCCAGCTCCCATTCCTGAACGGCCAGAAACTCCAAATCTTCCTGTGCCCAGTGCCCTTCCGAGACATTTAGTCTTCGCTCTCTGTGCTCCATTATTTCCTCCAAATGCCACTCCCGATCACTCCCAAAGTCAGGGTCCCTGGACAGCCTCCAATACAACAATCCCAGGCCATCATAGTCAAAGCCTTCCGTGGGGCTGTCCTCAACTGACCATGGGCACGCTTGGGCTACATACCACCGGAGGGCTCTGTATCTCTCGTCCAACCGCATATCTGCCCGGATCAGCCTGCTTAACTCAGCTGTCCACTCCTGCTTCGGCTGTTCCCCCAATAACAGCATTCGTACTTCATACTGCGACCAGTACCTTACATGGATGGAGGGGAGAACTTTTCCCTGGTGTCGCTGCTCACGGGCTAGCGCTTCCTTCCAGAGTTCGCATCTGATAGAATCAGACCATCCCAGCAGGACCTGCTCTGATACTGGTCCTCTATGCTGTATCTGCATCTCTCGCAACCTCCTTCTGAATTCCTCTTCCATGGTAGCTGGTATCTGTACCTCTCCTTTCAGTTGGTGCTGCTGTGAATGCTGCTGCTGCAGCACCTCTTTGCTGTAGCCAAGTTGCATCCACAGCCGCTATAACTAGGTCTATGATCTCCGCTGTAGGGTTAAGACCATAATGTGCCAGTCTTATTTTAACAGCCCGATCAAACCATGCCTCTTCGGGTGTCCTGTCTGTTATGCTGGGCCTTTCGGTTATGTTGAGTCTTTCGGCTCTATTTCGACTAGTTCTGCGATAATGTCCCTCTTCTTACGGTTGTTGGCCGGTCGTCCCTGGTTCTCCAGTAAGTCCTTGAGGGAAGAGAGCTTTAGCCATTCATACTGTGCTTCTATTGTCCTGTGTCCTCTTGTAGCTGTAATTCTGGGCTGTGGGAATGATCCCGCTGCTTGCCACCAGTTGTAACGACACCCCAAGTATGAAAGGGGTTAAAGCCGTTTAAGACATTCCATTTCCAAACACAAAGGCAGCTACCGAACACTCCGATCAGCCGAAAAAGAACCCCAATACGAATAATTCTCACCCTGCATCCGATTGTCCTAGCCGTGTATGACCCAGCCTGCCTGACTTTGCTTCTTCATTACTGCCATCCGCACAGCTGCCTGCCTGTCGGCCCTCCTGCTGAAGTCTGCCTCTGTCTTCTCCAGCGCTTCCAGGACTGTCGTCCAGCTACCAGCTAAAGACTCTTGGCACTCGTGCGACTCTGTACCTTGGCGCCTTCTTTTCACACTATCAGAGGTCAGAAGTCAGAGGTGTAAGGGAGGCCTTGCTCATCCATTCAGGCTCTTCTACCAGGTACGAAGCAGTCATGTCCGAGCCTGAACGAGCAACCTCCCCGGTGGATCAGCTGTGCCACCACCTCTCTGCACTCACTCAAACAGTCAAGATTCTGCAGGAAGGTTACAGCCAGCTTGAGGAATGGATCCCTGGACTCTGTTCTCCCATGCCAGCTTCTGCCTCATCTGCTTCAATGGAACTTCCCACTGCACCTGCTGTAATAATGCAGCCATCTGAACACCGGGTACCCACTCCGGAAAGGTTCTCAGGACTTTCCATAACGCCTGTGTACTTCACTTTTCGTTACAACCCCAGACTTTTTCTCTTGAGGCTACTAAAGTAGGGTATGTAATCTCCCTTCTGCAAGGTGAGGCTCAGTCTTGGGCTCATCGCCTGCTGGAACAGGGCAATCCCTGTCTGTCAAGTCTATCTTCATCTTTTGTAACTATGGCTCAGCTTTATGAAGATCCCCTGCGAACGGCCACAGCCGAGTCTGCCCTACATGCGCTCCAGCAGGGCCACAGGGCCGCTGAGGACTATGTAACAGACTTTAGACGCTGGAGCGCAGATGTTGATTGGAATAATGCTGCTCTCCGTTACCAATTTCGGCTAGGGTTGTCTGAACCCCTAAAGGATGAGCTTGCCCGTGTGGGAGTACCTGATTCTTTAGAGACTTTGATCAATTTAACCATCCAGATTGACAGACGTCTGAGAGAACGCAGGGCCGAAAGGTCAGCAGGACAACTCCAGTCTTCAGAGATGTTGCCACAAGCACCCAGTCCATGGAATTCAGCACAGTTCGGCATGCCTCGCCCCTCTCTCTCTTCAGAAGAACGCCAACACCGCCAAATAAATCACCTGTGTCTGTACTGTGGGAAGGGTGGCCACTACGTAAGGTCCTGTCCAGCCAAAGTTTGCAGATGCCCGACCTTCTCTGCTGCCAGTTTGTATTTGTTGCCCTGCAAGTCCGCTCATCTGGCTATCCAGCTTTCACTGCAACTTCCGGAAAGAGTCATCCATGTACCCACTATTGTGGATTCAGGGGCCTGCAGTTGCTTTATTGACTTGACTTTTGCTCTTCAACATAAGGTTCCTTTGCAACCTAAATCTCTTGGACCTACAGTTCATCTGGCGGATGGGTCGTGTATTAAATCTGGTCCTGTTACCCAAGAGACTGTGCCGTTACCTGCCACCATTTCTGGTACTCACAAAGAACTGCTGCGTCTGGATGCCATAGCCTCACCTTTGTTCCCTATCATTTTGGGCATGCCTTGGCTCCAGGCACATAATTCCAGCATTCATTGGGATTCAGGGAAGATTGAGTTCCTCTCCTGCTACTGTCTGCAACACTGCTTTGCCAAACCATCACAAGTCCATACACACTGTGTATGGACTCGGATGCTGAAATTTGTTCTGCTATGCCTGCATCTTACCGAGACTTTGCTGACGTATTTAGTAAGAAGGGTGCAGAAACTCTCCCGCCACACAGGCCTTATGATTGTCCCATCGAGCTCCTCCCAGGGGCTGAAATTCCATTCGGGCGAATCTTCCCTTTAACTGAACCTGAACTTACCGTCCTAAAAGACTACACCGATGACAGTCTAAGAAAGGGGTTTATCCGTCTCTCCACGTCCCCAGCCGGGAATTTTCTTTGTTGAGAAGAAAGACCATTCCCTTCGCCCGTGTGTGGATTACCGGGATCTCAACAAAATAACGATTAAAAATCGCTACCCTTTACCTCTGGTGCCAGAGTTGTTTCAGAGACTCCATTCTGCTGTCATCTTCACGAAGCTGGACTTACGTGGGGCATATAACTTGGTATGCATTCGTGAAGGTGATGACTGGAAGACGGCTTTTCGTACCCGATTTGGACATTTTGAATGTTTAGTAATGCCTTTCGGACTTTGTAACGCCCCAGCAACGTTCCAGCATTTTATCAATGATGTCTTCCGGGACTATTTAGACTTATTTGTAAGGCCTCATGCACACGGACGTTTTTACAGCCGCTTTTTTGAGCGTTTTTTGCAGCTTAAAAACGCCTGTCTATGTTAGTCTATGGCTTCATGCCCATCTAGGCGTTTTTGAGCTGCAAATGGCATAGGCGTTTGTAAGCTGTAAAAAAAACCCAGGACCAGTGGGTTCTGAGAGACGTTTTTCAGCCGTAAAAACGCTCTAACGCTGATAAACGCTCAAAAACGTCGTTCACCAATGTTTTTTTTGTTTTTGATCCACTGAAAAAAAAAAAAATTTTTGAAAAAAAAAACGCTAAAAAACGCTAACGCGGAAAAACGCTAATAAACGCTAAAAAACGCTATTGCAAAAACGTTGAAAAAAGCTGAAAAAAGTTAAAAAAAAATCACTGCAAAGATACTGGCATTTTCATAACGTTATTTTAACATCCCGTGTGCATGAGGCCTTATAGTATATCTAGATGATATTTTGATTTTTCTTCTTCCTTAGAAACTCATCGGGGATATGTCAGAAATGTTCTGACACGACTCAGGCAGCACGGCCTATACGCAAAACTCGAAAAGTGTGAGTTCGAGTGCCAAAGTATCCAGTTCCTGGGCCTCATTCTATCCCCAGATGGCATCAAAATGGACCCCCAGAAGGTCTCTGCCATTCTGAACTGGCCAGCTCCCACAGACAAGAAAGGGGTTCAACGCTTTATCGGATTTGCAAATTTCTATAGGAAATTTATCAAGGGATTTTCCGCAATAATTTCCCCCATCACCCAATTGACAAGACAAGCCCAACAATTCCAGTGGTCTCCTGAGGCGCAATCTGCATTTGAGACTTTGAAGGGACTCTTTACAGCCACACCTATACTTCGGCATCCGGACCCTGCCCTACCTTTCGTCTTGGAGGTGGACGCCTCGGAGACGGCAGTAGGGGAAATTCTGTCTCAACGTCAAGGGGCCAAGGCCTTACTACATCCTGTGGCATTCTTGTCCCGCAAGTTGTCCTCGGCTGAGAAAAATTACGACGTGGGAGACCGTAAGCTTCTTGCTATTAAGGCTGCTCTTGAAGAGTGGAGATATCTGCTGGAAGGGGCAGCCCACCCAATCTTAATATATACTGACCATCGGAACTTGGAGTACCTACAAGCTGTAAGATGTCTGAAACCCCGGCAGGCCAGGTGGACGCTATTTTGCATGAGGTTTGTTTTTCACATCACCTACAGGCCAGGATCAAAGAATGTAAAACCGGATGCTCTGTCTCGCATGTTTGGGGTGTCGGAAGATCCTGTTCCCCCTAACACCATCCTGTCCTCTGGGAATTTCCTCTTGTTGCAAGAAGATTTCATGTCTCAAATTAAGCAAGCCTCTGTTGGTATCTCGTCTTCTTCTGGAATGAGGTTACAAGCAAAGGATGGCCTATTATGGTACAACAGCAAGATCTTTGTACCAGAAAATTTGCAAGTTACTGCCTTGGGTCTCTGCCATGACCATGCCCTTGCAGGTCACTTTGGGTTCCATAAAACGGCTGAACTTTTACAACAAACCTTTTGGTGGACTGTAAAAAGTACAATGAAACTTGCACTATCTGTGTCCGAAATAAAACCAGCAGGACTAAAGCCTGGGGTCTGCTGCGATCCTTACCACTCCCGGATAGACCTTGGCAAATGATTTAAATCGATTTTATCGCTGAACTGCCCCCTTCTGAAGGTTACTCTATCATTTTTGTGGTCATAGACCGTTTGTCAAAGATGGCACACTTTCTGCCCATGAAGGGTACCCCTTCAGCCTCAGAGACAGCACGGATTTTTATTATAGAAATTGTAAGACTGCAAGGACTACCTGTCAATATCGTGTCAGACCGCGGGGTCCAGTTCACATCCAGATTTTGGAGAGCCTTGTGTGAGTCCTTGAAGACTGAACTGTCCTTCTCCTCAGCGTATCACCCACATTCCAATGGTCAAACTGAGAGGACTAATCAAATGCTGGAACAGTATTTACGCTGTTTTACTTCCTTCTCACAGGATGATTGGGTGGCGCTATTACCATTAGCGGAGTTTGCATACAACAATTCGGAACACTCCGCTATCAAGCAATCCCCGTTCCCGGCCAACTACGGCTTCCACCCTTCATTCCTGACTACCATAGCTCCTGAATGTCCTGTTCCTGCAGTTCAAGACACAATGGACTTCTTCAATTCCAACAATCAGCTGTTGCAAAGGACCATGGCCAAAGCTCAGGAAGACTATAAGAAGTCTTTTGACAGAAAGAGACGGGGAGATCTGATCCTGGAACCCGGCGAGCAGGTATGGCTAGCCACAACTAATCTTAAGTTAGCTTGCCCCTCTAAAAAATTAGGTCCTAAATTTTTGGGGCCATTCCAGGTGAAAAAGAGGATCAACGATGTGGCCTATGAGTTGGCACTTCCAGTCTCTTTTAGAATCCACACAGTGTTCCATATTTCTCTTCTGAAACCTGCATGTCCGGATCCATTTCCTGAACGGAATAGTGGTCCTCCTGAACCTGTAATGGTGAACGGCAAAGAAGAGTATGAAGTAGAAGCGATCGTAGACTGTAGTAAGAGACGGAATCAGGCCCAATACCTGGTCAAATGGAGAGGGTACGGACCCGAAGAGAATTCGTGGGAGCCAGAGGGCAATATTCATGCCGAGAGACTTGTCCAAACCTTCTGTCAAAACCATCAAGAGAAACTTGCTCAGTTGGGCATCCGGAGGCTGCCCGTTGGAGGGGGGCTATGTCAGGATGCGCATACCAGCAGAGAGCCGCCTCCCTACAAGAGCTCTGAGGCGCAGAAATACATGCATTCCTGTTGCCCATAGGAATCGGGCTTTGGCGCATAGAAGTGCGCATGCGCGAACTGGCGCGCAAACAGAAGCCGTCGCGCACCTGTGTGCACATGCGCGAACTGGCGTGCAAACAGAAGCCGTCGCGCACCCATGTGCGCGTCGATGCTCGTGCGCACACGTGAGCGATGCTGGTGCCAGTGAGTCTATTTAAGCACAGCCAGTACCCAGCCCCAGTGCTGCTTCATCTTCAGCTCTGTGCATCCTGTTTCCTGAAAACCTGTATCTTGATCCATGTTACCTATCCGGCTTGATTTGACCATCCCTTGATCTCCACCTGCACCGACCCCGGCTTGTCCTGTGACCATCCTCCTGTCTTCTCCTTGGCTCATGTTTGCTGATCCGGCTTTGACCTTGGCTTGCCTCCTGACTATGAACCTGCCTGCACCCTGCATCCGATTGTCCTAGCCGTGTATGACCCAGCCTGCTTAACCTTGCTTCTTCATTACTGCCATCCGCACCAGCTGCCTGCCTGTCGGTCCTCCTGCTGAAGTCTGCCTCTGTCTTCTCCAGCCCTTCCAGGACTGTCGTCCAGCTACCAGCTAAAGACTCTTGGCACTCGTGGGACTCTGTACCTTGGCGCCTTCTGTTCCCACTATCAGAGGTCCCAAGTCAGAGGTGTAAGGTAGGCCTTGCTCGTCCATTCAGGCTCTTCTACCAGGTACGTGATATATATACAGCACTCCGATCAGCCGAACAAGAACCCCATACGAATAATTCTTCCCCCCCTCCCCCAAATATGAGACGAGGCTCTGTCTTGAGGGTCAACAGCAAATAGTACACAACACAATGAGACAGCACACATTATATATACATATATACAGCATTGAGTCTGACTAGCACAGATCATAGTGGGGTTCTCATTCACCTTGTGCCCCTATTAGTGACTCCCATCACAATGGCATATCCAGGGTCCCCAGAGTCTGTGTGTCTTGGGGGACATGGACCTGAATCTAAAGTAATGCCACCTCAAGGATCCCCAGGCATACAGCTCACAAAGAGCACCGTTCCCCCAAATGCCAGGGCCCATAATCGATCGGCAAGAGGCTGGCATTCAGTCCCCTCCAAAAGCCTCTGTCCCGGCTAGGTCTGTCACAGGGCTATTAAAGGAGAAGTCCAGCCTGAGCTTTTTAGGCTGGACTTCTCCCAAGGGTCACAAGAGTGCAAAAAGTTTTGCACTACTGTGACCCGTTTTCAGAGTAGAGCGGTCTGAAGTCTGCTCTCCGCTGACGTCACTGAAATCAGTCGAGGCACCGCGTCATCCCAACTTCAGAAGTCTGAATTCGCCAGGTGCCTTGACTGATGGCAGTCTCAGCAAGCCGCTGAGACAGCCACTCCCCGCCCCACCACAGCTCAGCGCTTCAATGAGCGTGGAGGAACAGAGCAGGAGAGATGCTGACTGACAACCAGCAGCTCTTCTCTCAGGGAGGAGTGAGAACTGAGCCATTGATGGTGTTCGGTGGCTCCGCTCTCAGTGCAGACACCAGGGGACAGCTGCAGCATCGGTCTGATGCTGCATCCACCTAGGTAAGTATGAATCTCAAAAAAAAAAAACAAACAAACCTGGCCCCTCACTCGCACTAAACCCCCCCGCGGGACGAATGCGGCAATCAGTGGCCTTACCTTAGGAGGTTGATGACGAGGTGGTGCTGGATCCAGGGTAGGGATCCTGGAAGCTTGAAGAGGCTCTTGCTGCCCCACCGCCACTCCACTTGCTGCTCCTTGCACCAGCTTGCCGAGGGAAGGGTTGGGGCTGTTGTTTCTCCTCCTGGCCGAACAGGGAGTGGGTCCTGAGACCTGATTGGCTGGGAGTCCGAATATTAATTCGCTAATGTCACACAACTGGGTGGGCTCAGGGCGAAATACTCTGCACCCCAAGCCCAGCCTTTTTTGAAGCCAATAAGAGCCTCAGGCTCTAATCACGTGCTTAAAAAAAACCAAAACATTGAAATCCATGCGTCCGGCATCCTGCGTGTAGATTAGGGGCCGGGTGCATAGAATGGGGGGGGGGTACCTTGGTATCTATTTACTCGGTGCAACCTCTGTTTTTATATTTTGCCAAAAAATTGGGTCATTTATTGCAGTTGTGTGCTATCTAAAATTAACATTAATGTGTTTTTACAGAAATGTTGTGTTTCCTAGACCTTTGCTGCAACATTGTGTAACATAAAAAAAATTGAAACTTCCACTATTATATTTTCTAGGGTGTCTGCTTTCAGAAAAAAATATAATGTTTTTGAGGTTTCATGTAATCCTCAGGCCTAAAGTGATTTTTTAAACGTGTGTGCAAAAATGGCTCTGGCAGCGAAAGGGTTAAAATGATAAGTTCACCTTGTTCTACCCATAGGCTTTGTTAGTTAAAAAAAACAGCTTCTAGAGTCAAAGCAAACTTGTCAAGCCCTGGTGTAGTCTTTACCCTGCTAACTACTGTTTATAGTTTGCATCCTGCTCCCTACTGCGTATAGTCTATATCCTGCTCCTTACTGTGTATAGTCTGTACCCTGCTCCTCACCGTGTATAGTCTGTACCCTGCTCCTCACCGTGTGTAGTCGGTACCCTGCTCCTCACCGTGTGTAGTCGGTACCCTGCTCCTCACCGTGTGTAGTCGGTACCCTGCTCCTCACCGTGTGTAGTCTGTACCCTGCTCCTCACTGTGTGTAGTCTGTACCCTGTTCCTCACTGTGTATAGTCTGTACCCTGCTCCTCACTGTGTATAGTCTGTACCCTGCTCCCTACTGTGTATAGTCTGTACCCTGCTCCTCACTGTGTATTGTCCTCACTGTGTATAGTCTATATCCTGCTCCTCATTGTGGGTAGTCTGTACTCTGCTCCTCACTGTGTATAGTCTGTAACCTGCTCCTCATTGTATACAGTCTGTACCCCACTCCTCATTGTATATAGTCTGTACCCCACTTCTCAATGTGTAGAGTCTGTACCCTGCTCCTCACTGTGTATAGTCTGTACCCTGCTCCCTACTGTGTACAGTCAGTATCCTGCTCTCTACTGTGTATAGTCTGAACCCTGTTCCTCACGTTATCTGTACCCTGCTCCTCACGTTATCTGTACCCTGCTTCTCACTGTGGGAAGTCTGTACCCTGCTTCTCACTGTGGGAAGTCTGTACCCTGCTCCTCACTGTGGGTAGTCTGTACTCTGCTCCTTACTGTATGGAGTCTGTACCCTGCTCCTCATTGTGTATAGTCTGTACCCTGTTCCTCATTGTGTGCAGTCTGTACCCTGCTCCGCACTGTGTATAGTCTGTACCCTGCTCTCCAATGTGTATAGTCTGTACCCTGCTCCCTACTGTGTATAGTCTGTACCCTGCTCCTCACAGTGTATAGTCTGTACCCTGCTCCTCACTGTGTGTAGTCTGTACCCTGCTCCTCACTGTGTGTAGTCTGTACCTTGCTCCTCACTGTGTATAGTCTGTACCCTGCTCCTCACTGTGTGTAGTCTGTACCTTGCTCCTCACTGTGTATAGTCTGTACCCTGCTCCTCACTGTGTATAGTCTGTACCCTGCTCCTCACTGTGTGTTGTCTGTACCATGCTCCACACTGTGCGTAGTTTGTACGCTGCTCCTCACTGTGTATAGTCTGTACCCTGCTCCTCATTGTGTGTAGTCTGTATCCTGCTCCTCACTGTGTGTAGTCTGTATCCTGCTCCTCACTGTGTGTAGTCTGTACCCTGCTCCTCACTGGTATAGTCTGTACCCTGCTCCTCACTGTGTATAGTTTGTACCCTGCTCCTCACTGTGTATAGTCTGTACCCTGCTCTTCATTGTGTGTAGTCTGTACTCTGCTCCTCACTGTGTATAGTCTGTACCCTGCTCCTCACTGTGTATAGTCTGTACCCCGCTCCCTACTATGTAAAGTCTGTATCCTGCTCCTCACTGTGTATAGTCCTCACTGTGTATAGTCTGTATCCTGCTCCACATTGTGGGTAGTCTGTACCCTGCTCCTTACTGTGTGTAGTCTGTACCCTGCTCCTCATTGTGTGTAGTCTGAACCACGCTCCCTACTGTGTATAGTCTGTACCCCGCTCCTCACTGTGTATAATCTGTACCCCGCTCCTCACTGCGTACAGTCTGTACCCTGATCCTCACCATGTATAGTCTGTACCCTGTTCCTCACCGTGTGTAGTCTGTACCCTGCTCCTCACTGTGTGTAGTCTGTATCCTGCTCCCTACTGTGTGTAGTCTGTACCCTGCTCCTCACTGTGTATAGTCTGTACCCTGCTCCCTACTGTGTGTAGTCTGTACCCTGCTCCTCACTGTGTATAGTCTGTACCCTGCTCCTCACTGTGTGTAGTCTGTACCCTGCTCCCTACTGTGTGTAGTCTGTACCCTGCTCCCTACTGTGTGTAGTCTGTACCCTGCTCCTCACTGTGTATAGTCTGTACCCTGCTCCTCACTGTGTATAGTCTGTACCCTGCTCCTCACTGTGTATAGTCTGTACCCTGCTCCTCACTGTGTATAGTCTGTACTCTGCTCCTCACTATGTGTAGTCTGTACCCTGCTCCTCACCGTGGGTAGTCTTTACCCTGCTCCTCACTGTGTATAGTCTGTACCCTGCTCCTCACTGTGTATAGTCTGTACCTGCTCCTCACTGTGTGTAGTCTGTACTCTGCTCCTCACTGTGTGTAGTCTGTACCTTGCTCCTCACTGTGTATAGTCTGTACCCTGCTCCTCACTGTGTATAGTCTGTACCCTGCTCCTCACTGTGTGTTGTCTGTACCCTACTCCTCACTGTGTGTAGTCTGTACCATGCTCCACACTGTGCGTAGTTTGTATGCTGCTCCTCACTGTGTATAGTCTGTACCCTGCTCCTCATTGTGTGTAGTCTGCATCCTGCTCCTCACTGTGTGTAGTCTGTATCCTGCTCCTCACTGTATGTAGTCTGTACCCTGCTCCTCACTGTGTATAGTCTGTACCCTGCTCCTCACTGTGTATAGTCTGTACCCTGCTCTTCATTGTGTGTAGTCTGTACTCTGCTCCTCACTGTGTATAGTCTGTACCCTGCTCCTCACTGTGTATAGTCTGTACCCCGCTCCCTACTATGTAAAGTCTGTATCCTGCTCCTCACTGTGTATAGTCCTCACTGTGTATAGTCTGTATCCTGCTCCACATTGTGGGTAGTCTGTACCCTGCTCCTTACTGTGTGTAGTCTGTACCCTGCTCCTCAATGTGTGTAGTTTGAACCACGCTCCCTACTGTGTATAGTTTGTACCCTGCTCCTCACTGTGTATAATCTGTACCCCGCTCCTCACTGCGTACAGTCTGTACCCTGATCCTCACTGTATATAGTCTGTACCCTGATCCTCATTGTGTATAGTCTGTACCCTGCTCCTCACCGTGTATAGACTGTACCCTGTTCCTCACCGTGTGTAGTCTGTACCCTGCTGCTCACTGTGTATAGTCTGTACCCTGCTCCTCACTGTGTGTAGTCTGTATCCTGCTCCCTACTGTGTGTAATCTGTACCCTGCTCCTCACTGTGTATAGTCTGTACCCTGCTCCCTACTGTGTGTAGTCTGTACCCTGCTCCTCGCTGTGTGTAGTCTGTACCCTGCTCCTCGCTGTGTGTAGTCTGTACCCTGCTCCCTACTGTGTGAAGTCTGTACCCTGCTCATCACTGTGTATAGTCTGTACCCTGCTCCTCACTGTGTATAGTCTGTACCCTGCTCCTCACAGTGTATAGTCTGTACCCTGCTCCTCACTATGTGTAGTCTGTACCCTGCTCCTCACCGTGGGTAGTCTTTACCCTGCTCCTCACTGTGTGTAGTCTGTACTCTGCTCCTCACTGTGTGTAGTCTGTACCTTGCTCCTCACTGCGTATAGTCTATACCCTGCTCCTCACTGTGTATAGTCTGTACCCTGCTCCTCATTGTGTGTAATCTGTACCCTGCTCCTCATTGTGTGTAGTCTGTACCCTGCTCCTCACTGTGTGTAGTCTGTACCCTGCTCCTCACTGTGGGTAGTTTGTATCCTGCTCCTCACTGTGTATAGTCTGTACCCTGCTCCTCACTGTGGGTAGTTTGTATCCTGCTCCTCACTGTGTATAGTCTGTACGCTGCTCCTCATTGTGTGTAATGTGTACCCTGCTCCTCACTGTGTATAGTCTGTACCCTGCTCCTCATTGTGTGTAGTCTGTACCCTGCTCCTCACTGTGTATAGTCTGTACCCTGCTCCTCATTGTGTGTAGTCTGTACCCTGCTCCTCACTGTGTGTAGTCTGTACCCTGCTCCCTACTGTGTATAGTCTGTACGCTGCTCCTCATTGTGTGTAATCTGTACCCTGCTCCTCCCTGTGTATAGTCTGTACCCTGCTCCTCACTGTGTGTTGTCTGTACCCTGCTCCTCACTGTGTATAGTCTGTACCCTGCTCCCTACTGTGTATAGTCTTTACCCTGCTCCTCATTGTGTATAGTCTGTACCCTGCTCCTCACTGTGTGTAGTCTGTACCCTGCTCCTCACAGTGTATAGTCTGTACCCTGCTCCTCACTGTGTGTAGTCTGTACCCTGCTCCTTACTGTGTATAGTCTTTACCCTGCTCCTCATTGTGTATAGTCTGTACCCTGCTCCTCACTGTGTATAGTCTGTACCCTGCTCCTCACTGTGTGTAGTCTGTACCCTGCTCCTCACTGTGTGTAGTCTGTACCCTGCTCCTCACTGTGTGTAGTCTGTACCCTGCTCCTCACTGTGTGTAATCTGTACCCTGCTCCTCACTGTGTATAGTCTGTACCCTGCTCCTCGCTGTGTATAGTTTGTACCCTGCTCCTCATTGTGTGCAGTCTGTACCCTGCTCCTCATTGTGTGTAGTCTGTACCCTGCTCTTCACTGTGGGTAGTCTGTACCCTGCTGCCTACTATGTATAGTCTGTACCCTGCTCCTCATTGTGTGTAGTCTGTACCCTGCTCCTCATTGTTTGTAGTCTGTACCCTGCTCCTCACTGTGTGTAGTCTGTACCCTGCTCCTCACTGTGTATAGTCTGTACCCTGCTCCTCATTGTTTGTAGTCTGTACCCTGCTCCTCACTGTGTGTAGTCTGTACCCTGCTCCTCACTGTGTATAGTCTGTACCCTGCTCCTCACTGTGGGTAGTCTGTACTCTGCTCCTCACTGTGGGTAGTCTGTACTCTGCTCCTCACTGTGTGTAGTCTGTACCCTGCTCCTCACTGTGTATAGTCTGTACCCTGCTCCTCACTGTGTATAGTCTTTACCCTGCTCCTCATTGTGTATAGTCTGTACCCTGCTCCTCACTGTGTGTAGTCTGTACCCTGCTCCTCACTGTGTGTAGTCTGTACCCTGCTCCTCACTGTGTGTAGTCTGTACCCTGCTCCTCACTGTGTATAGTCTTTACCCTGCTCCTCATTGTGTATAGTCTGTACCCTGCTCCTCACTGTGTGTAATCTGTACCCTGCTCCTCACTGTGTGTAATCTGTACCCTGCTCCTCACTGTGTATAGTCTGTACCCTGCTCCTCATTGTGTGCAGTCTGTACCCTGCTCCTCATTGTGTGTAGTCTGTACCCTGCTCTTCACTGTGGGTAGTCTGTACCCTGCTCCCTACTGTGTATAGTCTGTACCCTGCTCCCTACTGTGTATAGTCTGTACCCTGCTCCCTACTGTGTATAGTCTGTACCCTGCTCCTCATTGTGTGTAGTCTGTACCCTGCTCCTCACTGTGTATAGTCTGTACCCTGCTCCTCACTGTGTATAGTCTGTACCCTGCTCCTCACTGTGTGTAATCTGTACCCTGCTCCTCACTGTGTGTAATCTGTACCCTGCTCCTCACTGTGTATAGTCTGTACCCTGCTCCTCATTGTGTGCAGTCTGTACCCTGCTCCTCATTGTGTGTAGTCTGTACCCTGCTCTTCACTGTGGGTAGTCTGTACCCTGCTCCCTACTGTGTATAGTCTGTACCCTGCTCCCTACTGTGTATAGTCTGTACCCTGCTCCCTACTGTGTATAGTCTGTACCCTGCTCCTCATTGTGTGTAGTCTGTACCCTGCTCCTCATTGTGTGTAGTCTGTACCCTGCTCCTCACTGTGGGTAGTTTGTATCCCGCTCCTTACTATGATATCTCATCATAGAGGAAGGAACACTAGCACCTTTTGAGGTGAGACAATACAAGGCAGCCATGAGTGGGTTAATCCTTTTCCTCTCATTGGCGGTAGACTAGGAGACGTCACCGCATGCGTGCCTCAGTCCCGAGTGTAGTGCGTGGCGGGGGCGTGCACGGGTCTGCGGGAGCGCGCAAGGGAGGTGTGAGGTATTCGGGCAGGCAGCGGCGGAGGAGCTTGTGGCGGAGAAGTGTGTTGGGAGAACGGAGAGGATTTGTCGGTGTTGCTGTGTGAGTGTCGGACATGGAGGCCGGGAGGAGCGGGTAGGTGAGGAGAAGGAAGGAGGGAGGGGTTCTCCGTCTTGTCCTCTATGTAGGTATGTGGCGGCGGGCCTGCGCTGGCTTGTTGTGTTTGTATTGTGTCCTTCTCCAGATCGGTGTATCCTCTTCTCTGATTGGACAGCTTTCATCCCTTCTACCTTCTCATCCATCTCACAGACCATTCCCTCCTCTGGTCACAAGTTCTCTTTTGTTTCTGGAGGAAAGTTGTGTCTTCATGCAGAGCCGAAAGGACATTCCATCCTGGAATAATCCCAATGTCTATGGATGGGAAGGGTACAGTCTAATGTCATGTTACCTGTGTCCTTCTGGGGGACATTGCTCTCACTTCCTGTCCTGGTGACCACACAGGAGGATCTCGCCCAATGGGATGCATAAACCTTTGGGGTCCTGCTTAGGGACGCTCACATCAGTGCATTGCAACACAGGATTTGCAGATTTTGAAAACGCAGATTTTTTTTTTGTGTGTTTTTTTTTTTTTAATGCAATTTAAAAATTTAAAAATGAACGCAATGCTTAATGCATTTTGGATGGTTTTCATGCCTTGTCATCTGGGAAAAAATTGATTGGGACAAAAACGCACAGTACATTTTTATTGACCCTAATGTAAGTTGTAGAGGTGCACCCAAAATTACTGTGTTTTTTTAAAATGGAGATCTCTCTCTCTCTCTCTGGGTGGATTTGATTTAAATCACTAGTAAAATAGCTTGATTGAACCCGTTCACGACCAGCTCGCGTACATTTACTGCGGCATAATGGCACCTCTGCACGAAACCCTGTGTGTATATATACGGGGTTCCTTTAAGAGCCGCCAGAGGGTGTGTGCCCGCTGCACGCCGGGGGACCCTATGCGTGTGGTCGTGATCGCCGCCACGAGCGCCAGCACGGGGATTTGTGTGTGTAAACGCCCTGCTCCTCATTGCACAGGAATACACACAAATCCCTGTGCTGTCAGAGGAGCGGAGACATGTTGTTAATTCCTAGTAAGTAGGAATAGCGACATGTCACCTCTCCTACTCAGTCCTATCCCCATACAGTTAGAACACGCTATTACTAGTAAAAAAAAAAAAATAATAAAAATGTCAAATCGTTCTCATAGTTTGTAGGCGCTATAACTTTTGCGCAAACAAATATAAGCTTATTGCGATTTATTTTATTTTTATATATATATATATATATATATATATATATATATATATATATATATATATATATATAGTGTTATGGTCAGGAAGGGGGTAAAACCTTCCAGGGCTGAAGTTTTTAAATCATAATTTTTAAAGAGCAACTGTCATCTCTGTCCGGCAGCGGCTCTTCCTCTCACTTTAATGAGATGGCTGGTAAACCGGCAGTGACACAACAAGGTGAGGGATGTGGTAGCAGCAGGTGAGTGGATGCCCGCTAACTGGCACTGCCATGATGGATCTGAAATGATAGGTGCTCTTTAACCACTTGCAGACCGGCCATAGCTGAAAGATGGTTACAGCGCGGTCGGCTTATTCTGGGTGGGCGTCCGTGGGACGTCCTCCCAGAATGTTGCTCTCGCGTGCCCCCGCAAACATCCGTGACCTGACCCGGCGCATCACGGATAGCGGTAAATGGCCGCCTGGAGGGCCATTTACCACGTGATCGCTCCGTCAAATGACGGAGCGATCACTTGTAAACAAACCGGCGTCTCCCTCCCATTTCTGTACTGATCTGTACAGTGAGAGGGGGAAGAGATCATTTTTAGCAGCGCTGTGGGCTGGATCTGTATTGCCCACAGCTCTGCTCTGTGCTCATACTGTGCAATACTCTGCAATCGTGTGCAATACTTTGCAATAAATTTTAACAGAAACAGATTTTTTTTTTTTACCAAATTTTCGGTCTTTTTTGATTTAGTGCACAAAAAATAAAAAACCCAGCGGTGATTAAATACCACCAAAAGAAAGCTCTATTTGTATGAAAAAAAAGGACAAAAATTTCATATGGGTACAGTGTTGCATGACTGAGTAATTGTCATTCAAAATGTGAGAGCACCGAAAGCTGAAAATTGGTCTGTTAGGAAGGGGGTTTAAGTGCCCAGTTATCAAGTGGTTAAATGTAAGTACTCATTCTTGCGACTAATTAGAATCTTTAATATTTGCAAACAAAATGAAGGTTTAGTATTTAGAATAATAAGATGTCAGGTTAGTTAAACAGCGATATCAGAACGGATGCAATCATACAGTTTGTAGTGTACATAGATTTGCAAAACAATGGGTTAAAGGAATATTCATGATCTTTGTCTTATCTCATGATTACTGTGAAATTATGTGCAGAGCTTGGATCCATTGAATGAGTTTATCAAAAATTTAAATATTGCACAATATACAGCCTCATGCTACATAACTAAGCTCCATTTCATGCTGAATAAACTAAAATTATTAATGTATCTTAAACTATATTTAGATTTTTTACTCCAAATGCATTTGATTTAAAAATCAAAATCTGATAATTTAAAATTTTTTTTTTTTAATCATTGATTTCTATCTATCCTGAAATGTAATAAAATCCTGACCAAGGTTCTAATGCTGTCCTGTTAAAAACAAAAAACTTATTGTTTGGATTGTGATCGATCTCAACAGATCTATTTTAAGAGCAAGTGATATAGAGGTACCTTTTGACATCATCAGGATACCCCCACTTCTTAAGTGATCATTCACACCAGATAATACATGCCAGCACATATAGATTGTAAAAGAAACATATTCAAATAGGAGCAGCTCACTCCAGTGTGTTGTGCTGAAAAAGAAAAGGTACAAAAAACATGCCCCACTTTTTTCCTCGTGCAACGCATGTATGAACACCGCAACGCACAAGTCAAAACAGCAGGGTGGATAAAAATTGATGATTTTTTTTTTAAATCATTAAATTTATTTTGTTAAAATGCTTTTGGAGTAAAAATCTATTTTAAGATGCAATAATTATTTCGTTTATTTAGCATGAATGGCGCTTACTTATGTAGCATGAGGCTGTATATTCTGCAATATTTAAATTTTTGGTAAACTCACAATGAATCTAAGCTCTGCAAGCTGAGATAACATGCACTGTTTTACAAATCTTTGTACACTACAAACTGTATGATTGTTTGAAGACAAATGCATCTGTACCAGGCTCGAAGTGTGAGGAGGAAGGGCAAGCATGAAAGTGAAACCTTCTAAGCAGCTGATAAACCTTGTGATCTTTCTGCACATAGCTTGAGGTGCAAAATGGCAGCAGGCTGTAAAAGAGACCCAGTTTGGCAATATTTATAGAATATATTGTTATTGTTTTCATTTAAATAAATGAATTTGAGTAGTTCTCCAATTATGTGCGATTAACCTATTAAAGAGGAAGTAAACCCTCTTAAAAAAAGAGAAAACAAAAAACCCTGCAAGGAAAAGGCATAATGAGCTAGTATGCATATGTATGCTAGTATGTATTACCTCAGATCGAAGCCCCCGCAGCAGTCCTTGTCTCCCCCTCCAGCCGCCGACATGTCGTCCCGGAGTTACTTCCGGGTATCGCAGCTCTGGCCAATCACAGCGCCGCATGGGAACCGCTGGTAACGGCATGGAGACTGCAGCAACGGCACATAGGTGCCATTGCTTCAGTTTTCCCCAGTGCCCATGTGCCGATTACATCGGCACATACAGGGGATATCTCCTAAACTCTGCAGGTTTAGGAGATATCCTGGGTAGCTACAGGTAAGCCTTAATGTAGGCTTACCTGTATCATAAGGTAGTAAAATAGGGTTTCCAACCACTTTAACTGCTTGCCAACCAGCCACCACAGTTTTACTGTGGCAGAATGGCACAGCTGGGCTTCGCCTTTTGGCCACTAGGCACGATGCCTGGTGGGCGCGATGAGTGCCAGGCAACCGCGATTGCTTGTGACAGAGCAAGAACCGGGATCTGTGTGTGTGTACACAGATCCCGGGTTCTCTCAGGGGAGTAGAGACAGATTGTGTGTTCATACGAAGTATGAAGACTGATCTCTCTCCTCCCCTAGTCAGTCCCATCCCCCTACAGTTAGAACACACCTAGGGAACACAGTTAACACTTTGATCGCCCCCCAGTGGTAACACACTTCTTTGCCAGTGACATTTATATAGTAATCAGTGCATTTTTATAGCACTGATCACTGCATAATTGTCAAGTGTCCAATTTGTCCGCCGCAATATTGCAGTCTTGATAAAAATTGCAGATCGCCGCCATTACTAGTAAAAAAAAAAAAAAATGCCATAAATCTATCCCCAATTTTGTAGACGCTATAACTTTTGCGCAAAGCAATCAATATACGCTTATTGATATTTTTTATATATGTGTATGTAGAAGAATACATATCGGCCTGAACTGAGGAAGAATTTTGTTTTTTTGATTAAAAAAAAATGTGGGATATTATGTTTCAAAATTGTCACTCTTCGTTTTGTTTAGATCGCAAAAAATAAAAACCGCAGAGGCGATCAAATACTACCAAAAGAAAGCTCTATTTGTGGGACAAAAAGGACTTCAATTTTGTGTGGGTACAGTGTCCTACGACTGCGCAATTGTCAGTTAGTGACGCAGCGCCGTATCGCAAAAAATGGCCTGGTCATTGAGCAGCCAAATCTTCCGGGGCTGAAGTGGTTAACCTAAAATCAGTTCTGATATTGCTGTTTTACTGTGTCAAACCACCCTGCAGAACAGTGACGTTTGTCCCTTTTTAACTTCTGTAAGCTTTATATGCAAGTATTAAAATGCAGTGCGTGGTAAACCACACAGCATAACACACATTTGTTTATGTGAAGTATAGGATTTTAGCAAACTGAAATCTAGTCTTCCTCAATTGTAAGAAATGGAGCATAAAGTAGGAGTTTGTGTGGGGGTACTGGTAATTCATGCTTTTGGGCCAGGTAAGATGATCTGCTATGCACATATTTTTATGAAAATACCGGTATATTCATGAGTACAGCTGACAGGCATGGCTCCAGAACTGGGACTCTCAAAAGGCAACATGTTTACCCTGAGGTGTATTCCTCTGCAGGAAAGAATCAGAAAAATGTACATTTCTAATAAATTACATGGGAAGCTATTCTACATAAGTGCATTGGGTGTTTTAAAAATAGGATTAAACATACAAAGCAGTGGGTGATAATGGCAAGAATTCTTGTGGTAAACTTTTGACTTTATATAAAAACATGTTGGGGGTGAAATTATACTTACCTGCTGCTGTTGTGTCTTCATCTGTGCAGCCTCCTCACCTCATACCTTGTTTACACAGAGATACCTAGATAAACATCTGTGGATTCTTCTCCCCTCCATGGAGAAAATAACATTTTACAGCCTGGAATGTTTTCATTTTGTTTTTTTATTGGACCTTTATTATACTCCACTGCTCATGCAGTTAAACTTGATCAAATATGTTGAATATTATGGGTATTATATATTGACTTCTTATATATTGCACTACTTTTGGCTACTTTAGGGGTGACTTCAATAGACATCTGTGCATGAACCTGCACAGATGTCTTTCAAGTCGCGCCCGCACTCGCATTGAAATGCGGGCTGAACTCGTACGATTTTAAACCTGCCTCCATTGTGAACGTACCCTCACTGCTCTGAAGTGAATCTGTTGGCTTTTGCTGAAATCACTATATAATTGATTACAGCTGAACCAAATAATCTCTGATTAAACGACCTGTGGTTATGACTTTCTTTTACATCACTTTTTAGGCCTCATGCTCACTGGACATTTTCTAAACTCCCCTAGAAGTCTTCCTCTTGGCAGCAGCATTTTTGGCAAAAAATAAATAAATGCGCCTGACACTTGTAAAAGTGTGCGATGCGTTTACCGCATCAAGCGTTTGGGTGTTTATTCATTCCATTGGCCAGAAGAAATAATTTTTTTTCTGGCCATTAAAGTGGTTGTAAACCCTTACAGACCACTTTTCACTACAGGTAACCCTATAATAAGGCTTACCTGTAGGTACTGTGGTTATCTCCTAAACCTATGACGTCATCAGCGCATGCGCACTGAAGCAACGGCTCATTCGTGCCGTTGCTTTAGCTGTGCCATTACCTGCGGCTCTGGCCAGACACCGCAATGGAGCCTGTGATACCCGGAAATAACTCCGGGAGACGTGTCGCTGGACAGAGCAGTGTGCTGGGACCGGTGCGTGGGCTTCGATCTAAGGTGATTATTTCATAATGAGCTAGTATGCTATGCATACTAGCTCACTATGCCTTTGTCTTGCAAGTTTGTTTTTTTTGTGGGTTTACAACCACTTTAATATGAATTAGTTCATCCTTTAGCCGTGCTGTACTTGCCCCATTTAAAGTCCCAAACCCCTCCCTTTTTTTTTTTCCTGCCCAGACTTTGCTGCTCCTGGAAGCACTGGCAATGGGTTTGTTTCCTGCCTCTAAACTATCCTGCAACTAAACACTGCTAAAAGCCTGTATATGCATGGACATATAGGCCAACGTACAGTGGAGTTTAGAGGCAGAAGAAAAACGCCAGATGCCCCTGGGAGCAGCTATAAAAAGTCTGTTTTTTCAAGTGCTGTAGCAGTATAGTCCTTTCTGCAAAAAATGTGGCTGCCAACTGTTTCTGTGAGGTTTAAGGTCTGTGGCTGGTTTTAAAGAGTGTCCATACCTCTTCAGGCTGGATGCTCATCCTTCTGTGTGCATTTTTATGCATTCATTGCTCTGCACTGGTGTATCAACATGCCATTCCCATCAAAAGACCCCAGAATGTACATTGAAGGATAAAAAAAAAAAAAACTAGACATGGCTTTTTTTGCACAATATACTGCACAAATGTAAAAAAGCAATGTTAAAAATAACAAACCCATAAAAATGCAGCTGCATGCCTTAAAACACGTGGAAGTGAGCAGCCCCTAAGGACCTATTCTCGCTAGCCTGCTTTTTACCATGTGTCGTGCAATGACATATGGTGCCATCCATTACGCTGCAGGAAAATGCAGTATGTTTGCAATATTTCTGTACTGCTTAACACACCAGCATTGGGGTGTGAACGGGGCACATAGAAAACGATTGTTTTTTGTATGTCCTTGCTGTAACTGATGATTATCCAATGCACATCGCTGCACATACTGTGAAAGAGCTCTAGAAAGAATGAATTAGAGCTGTAGCAGAATGTGCCTGCATTTCTCTGGAACTCTGTTTTCTAACAACTGATAAACTAGGTGATAAAGCATTCTGTTTCTGCATTTCACAGTGAGATCAAATTTTGATGATACATTTAGCATAGGCTTCATTGACAAAATGTAAGGCTTTGGCTTACAGACAACACTGCCTCCTTCAGGCTGCATGTTCATCTGCAGTCCCATCTAGTAGTGCAAACTGTCAGAAACATATTAATAAAATAGAAAAATGTAAATGTTTTTGTTTAAATTTGTGCAGATTTCTCAGCCGTTTTTTCTTTTTTAAACAGTATACTAAAATCAAAATGTTTCTATATAAGTTTATGCAAATTAGTCATAAGTATTGCTAAGTTAACCAACATAAGCTATCACTGGTAAATTAGACTTTGGCATCTGTAGTATGCACCGATGACCTCACAAAAGGGGTTAAGACACCTATACACAGGAGGTGATAGTTGCTGCTGTTTTTACCCTGATTGGAGTACAAATTAATTTGTTTTGCCAACCCTTCTTTGTGGGGTGGGACTTAGGGAAGGGGGGCCTAGCGCACCAAGACTCTTACCCAATTGGCATTGTTTTCTTCTGATATCTGGTCTTGGCAGCATCTGCCATTACTGATCATCTCTTCCCCTCTCCATTTACATCACCAGAAACTTTCTGATGAGTTAAATATTCACTTGGCCTGAGGACTGTCAGATTGTGCATGCATGTCTCAGTGCTCTCATGTGGCCATGCAAAACCGTAATGGAAACAATTCTCATTGGTAATAGATAAAAGCAGTGTATTGTCAGTATAGGAGGTAACCTCTTTTTAAACGCTTCTTCATTTTTTTTTACGTTTTGGATAGAGTGGAGATGGCTTGGGTCAGGTTTTTTCATTACTGTCTGTGCCAGGGTGGATTTGATTTTAAATGAAGTCGATTTAAATCATTAAAATCCCTAGTAAAAAGGCTTGATTTAAATCAATTTGATTTTAAATCATAGTTTTCAACAACTTCAGCCCCGGAAGGATTTGCCCCCTTCCTGACGAGGCCATTTTTTGCGATACGGCACTGCATCGTTTTAACTGACAATTGCGCAACAGTCGTGCAACCTTGTACCCAAACAAAATTGATGTCCCCTTTTCCCTACAAATAGTGCTTTCTTTTGGTGGTACTTGATTACCTCTGTGATTTTTTTTTTTTTTTTGCGCTATACACAAAAATAGAGCGCCAATTTTGAAAAATACACAATATTTTGTACTTTTTGCTATAATAAATATCAAAAAAAAAAAATGATTCATCGGTTTAGGCTGATATGTATTCTTGTTTAAAAAATCGCAATAAGTGTATATTGATTTGTGCAAAAGTTATAGCGTCTACAAAATAGGGAATAGATTAATGTCATTTTTATTATTATTATTTATTTTTTTATTTTTACCAGTAATGGTGGTGATCTGCAATTTTTATTGGGACTGTGACATTGCGGCAGACAGATCAGATACTTTTGACACTTTTTTGGGACCATTGACATTTATACAGCGATCAGAGCTAAAAATAGCCACTGTTTACTGTATAAATGTCCATAGAAGGGAAGGGGTTAAATGTGTGTTCTAACTGTATGGGGATATGAGTGACTAGAGGAGGAGACATATCGTTGTTCCTACTTAGTAGGAACTCGCAATCTGTCCCCTCTCCCCTGAAAGAACCGGGATTTGTGTGTTTACACACACACATTCTCGTTCTGTCACGAGCGATCGCAGGTGCCCGGTGGACATCGCGCCTGCCGGGCACGTGCATCGGCTCCGGGGACACGCTGCACGAGCGCCTGCAATAGCGTCTTAAAGAGCTCATGTATATCTTCGGTGATTTGCGCAGCCGTGCCAACCTGCTGCAGTACTACTGGTAGGCTAGCAGTTAACGAGCAACTGTTATCTCTGTACCACAGCTGATCCTCCTCTAATCCGCTGTTGACTCACGACAGTCCCATTCACTTTAATGGGACGCTGGTGATGCGGCAGTGACGTGGATGCCCTGCTAACCCATGATGGGTCTGAAATAACAGGTGCTCTTTAAATGTAAGGACTCATTATTGCTGATAGTTAGAATCTTTAATATTTGCAAACAAAATGAAGGTTTCCTATTTAGAATAATAATCTGTCAGGTTAGTAAAATGGCATCATACAGATTGTAGTGTACATAGATTTGCAAAACAATGGGATAAAGGAATATTCCTGAACTTTGTCTTATCTCATGGTTACTGTGAAATTGTGTGAATGCATCAATGCAGTGCATGTTATCTCAGCTTGCAGAGCTTGGATTCATTGAGTTTACCAATGTAAATATTGCAGAATATAAAGCCTCATGCTACATAACTAAGCTCAATTTCATGCTGAATAAACTAAATTGTTAATGTATCATAAATAGAAAACTATCTTTAGATTTACACCAAAAGCATTTTATTAAAATAAATTTGATATAAAGCAAAAAAAAATCTGAACATACATACATACCCATACTGTATCCACCATGGTTGAAGGTAAATCTAAAGAAAATTGTATAATGTATGGCCAGCCTAAGTTCGAACTGCAGAGTGGATATTGCCGATATGGCTGATGCCCTTCCCATCTCATTGTTCTCTGTAATGTGCCCCCTTTTTTTTTTTTTTTTTTTTTTTTTTTTAAATTGTTTGTCACAAAAATAGTAATACAATGAAATGTATAAATTTTGTATGATCTGATCCTTTTGATTTACTGGAGTCAGCATAAGGTTACTAAGAATTATAGAAATTTGGTGTTTTATACTTTTTTTTTTTTTTTTTTTTTAAATTATTAAAACATGACTAACAAATTTTATGAAAAATTTGTTGGTATAAGCTCGGTCAGCTTTTTAGTAGTTTTGAGTGCTCTTTTATTCATTATTGATTTTTCTAAAAATCTACTCCTTAAAATTAGGGATTATTTTTGATGAGAATGAGTAAGGGTTTGTGAAGTGTGAAAGTCAAGTTCCATTAAAGGATTCCATTGATCCTGTTTTTACTGCCATGCTGGTTGTCCTGTAGACACAGTGACTATAAATTCATGGAATTTCTTTGACTGTTCTGTTGTGCAGGTATCGATTTGCTGTTAGATAGCAGCAGTGATAGAGGTGTAATAAATTCATCAAACGACTTCATATTGTTGCAGTGGTTTAAGCAGTCAGTAGGGAAGTTATGCTTTATCTGCCTTGTGTTCTTGTCATTTCTCAGGCTGCAACTGCAAAGTCTTCATATGTTCATAGAACCTTCTGTATGCAAACACAAGTGCAGCATCTTAAAGTAAACCTGTGCTAAAGCCTTATAGGGGCTTTGAATGCTGACCTTGACTTCTGATAATACTAGTAAGTAGCTCTGTAGGTTAAACCCAAAACCAAAAATGTAATATATTGCAGCTTACCAATCATTAGGTGTTAGGGCTGCATTAGCTTTCTTCATTTTTTTTTTTTTTTTTCCCCCTCTGTTTTCACTTGATCTTGCCAGTAACATGCATCCTGTATTCGAGTGCCCCTACTCTGCATATAGGAGCTCAGGTGGCACCAATGGACAGCAGTCTGGGGGGAGGGAAGTGTTAGATCTACTAGCAGATTTAGATACACTAACAAATTGAAGCCAAACTTCAGGTCACACTGCAGTTACTGCGACAGTTTAATTTTCCTTTTGGGATAAAGGCTTTACTTAAAAGCTAATCATTGTAAGCACCCCTGTCAGTGGTGAATAGTTTCTCATCCCTGTAACTGCAGGACAGCTTATTCTGCTGAAAAATAGACTTACTGGCTGGATTACCAGGTGAAAATAAGAGAGCATAAAGAAAACTAATGCTGCCATCACATCTTAGAATTGGCTACAATATGTTTGCTTTGGGTTTAAAGCGGTAGCCAGCTCTTCACACATTCCGGCCATTTCAATGGTTGGGGTTCCGATAACATCCCTCCTGTGCATGCACACGGGAGCCATGATCGCGGCATATTGCTCAAGTGGACAGTGCACTCGAGTGTGCTGTCCAATCAGAGCACAGTGTGCATACAGTCTGTGGGACCAGTGACGCCGCTGGCTGCTACAAATGTGCATATTTCCTAAACAAGTTTAGGAGATATTTACTGTACCTACCTCAGGTAAGCCTTATTTTATATGCTTACCTGCAGGTACAAGTTAACAAGCAGATTTTACTACTGCTTTAGGTACTTTCTAAGGCCCTGACTTGGAATAGAGATACAAATTTTAAGTTTTTTTCCATTTTGAATATCGCTTTCACATTAAAGTATAAGTAAAGGCACTTTTTTTTTTTTTTTTTTTTTTAATTTTGGATAGAGCGTAGAGGAATTAGAGTGTTTGCCAGTTTTTATTGCTGTCTATGACCCCATTAGGGAGAGTCACCCTCTGCATTTGTCCTGTTTACCATTTTTATTGAAAGTAAAAGAAAATCTAAAATTTTGGGTTGTCCCCAGAAAAGTAACGGAGGGGAAATCTTCCAATGGGGACACTAGTTCTGGTGACCAGGGGGTCCCCAATGAATGCCTTTAATTTGCAGGGATTTCCCCTCACTTCCTGTTTGACAGCAATTGAAGGGAAATCTCTGCAATGAGACACAGCGGAAAAAATCTGATAGGGGTTATAACCTTCCCTTACTCTATCCAAAATGAAAAAAAATGTTTTGCCTATAGTTCTACTTTAATGTCCCCAAGGCAGAAAAACATCATTTTTATTATGTCAGCAATAGCAGCCTCAATTTTTCTAGTATGGTATGAAGTTGGTAAAGACTCATTCAGGTCTGATCATTGCAGTAAAGTCTAGATGGCAGCAATATATTAATGTGTTCTGAGTTTTGTTTAACCACTTAACGGAACTGCAGTCTGCTCACATAATTTGTAATTAAAATATCTTTGCCATTCTGAAGCTTCCCTCCAACCACTTTGCATATTATTTTATATACACTGTGATTCTGTACTTGACAAATATGCTGCAGAAATCTCTCACTGTGTCTGGCTGCATCCATTTTAACTGTGGGCAGCTGAAGCTGCCTGTTAACTTCCTGGATTTAAACACACACACACCTCTGCAGCTCTAATTGGCCCTCTTATGACTCATCCCCCCTACCTTCCTGGCAAACTTTCACAGAGAGCTGTGCATGGTGTCATAAGCCTAGTCTTTTTACCAGACAAGAAACAGGAAGTGGGCTGTATAAGGTATTTACTGGCAGAAAAAAAAATTACTATCCAAAGCTAAAACAAGCGCAGAGGATTAAATATATGGAAAATTGAAAAAATTACTTAAGGTCCACTTCAAGGACCAGGCCTATTTTTTTTAGACTTGGTGTTTACAAGTTAAAATCTTTTTTTTGCTAGAAAATTATCTAGAACCCCCAAACATAATGTATATCATTTTATTTCATACACCCTAGAGAATAAAATGGCAGTCGTTGCAATACTTTGTCACACCGTATTTGCGCAGCGCTCTTACAAGCCCAATTTTTTGGGGGGAAATAATACACTTTATTGAATAAAAAAATAACACGTATAGTAAAGTTAGCCCAATTTTTTTTTTTTTTATTGTGAAAGATAATGTTACGCTGAGTAAATTGATACCCAACATGTCACGCTTCAAAATTTGAGCCCGCTTGTGGAATGGCGACAAACTTTGACCCTTAAAAATCTCCATAGGCGACGTTTAAAAATTTCTACAGGTTACCAGGTTTGAGTTAGAGGAGGTCTAGTGCTAGAATTATTGCTCTCGCTCTAACGATTGCGGCGATACCTCACATGTGGTTTGAACACTGGTTTCATATGTGGGTGCGACTTGCATATGCGTTCACTTCTGAGCACAGGCTCGGCAGGACAGGGCGCTTTAAAAATTGTAACTGTTTTTTTTTTTTTTTTTTTTTATTTGGTCTTTTTTATTCCTATTACAAGGAATGTAAACATCGCTTGTAATGGAAAAAAAAGAATGACAGGACCTCTGAAACGTGAGATCTGGGGTCAAAAAGACCTCAGATCTCACGTTTTACACTAAAATGCAAAAAAAAATAAAAAAAAAGGTAGGGGCCATCTTTCCCTCACTCAGCATCCAGCCTGTGAGGGGACAGGACCTGATCGTCTCCGTCGCTACCGATGCCTCCGGTAAGCTGCGGAGACCACCAAAGCGCAGCAGGAGCGCACCTCTCCCACCCCTGATAAAAGTGATCTTGCTGCGAATTTGCTGCTGAGACCACTTTTATCTAAAAACGGAGCACCTGCTTTTGAAGAGGATACTGAGGTTATGGCAGCTAGCTGCTCCTGTAACAATGGTATTCCACTTCAAACAGCCAATGTACAACTGTGGCTGGCGGTCCTTAAGTAGTTAAAGTGGAATTCCAGTTAAGATCTAACTAAGCTTAAAAAGGGCTCCTGCCCTCGTCCTAACTCCTATACCAACTACCCTGTAGAAGGAAGCTGTATATACTTACGGTACCTTTTTTTTTTTCTTCTGGTCATCAGCACCCAGTGGTTGGCTTCAGGGGAGAGGAGGGACAGCCGACAAGGGATACCCCATAGTAAGCCCGTCAGTGATGCTACCACTCAGGCATTCCATCTGTTGTTGGCGCTCTTTTCTCCTCCTGAAGCCAGCCACTGGCCAGATCACATGATGGGACCGGAGAATAGGTAAGAATAAGTATCTTCCTTCTATAAGATAGGAGGAGGTGGGAGACATTTTCAGCTTAGTTGGGCTGCAATTCCACTTTAATAAAAAGGTGCAAACTAAGTTTATAGGTTTGGTTATCTTGACAGCAGAAAAGCTGAATTTTGTATCCTCTCTTAACCACTTAAGGACCGCCTAACGCCGATTTACGTCGGCAAGGCGGCACGGGCAGGCAAAATCACGTACATGTACGTGATTTGCCTCTCGCGGGTGGGGGGTCCGATCGGACCCCCCCCCCGGTGCCCGAAGCGGTCCCGTTCTGTTCCCCGGCGATCCGAGATGAGGGGGAGGCCATCCGTTCGTGGCCCCCCCCTCGCGATCGCCGCCGGCCAATGGGAACACTCCTTTGCTGCTGTATGCTAAACAGCAGCAAAGGAAATGATGTCATCTCCCCTCGGCTCGGTATTCCGTTCCAGCGCCGAGGGGAGAAGACATCAATGTAAGTGCACAACACACTACACACACAGTAGAACATGCCAGGCATACAAAACACCCCGATCCCCCCCCCCCGATCCCCCCCCAATCACCCCCCCCCCTGTCACAAACTGACACCAGCAGGTTTTTTTTTTTTTTTTTCTGATTACTGCATAGTGTCAGTTTGTGACAGTTACAGTGTTGGGACAGTGAGTATTACCCCCCTTTAGGTCTAGGATACCCCCCTAACCCCCCCTAATAAAGTTTTAACCCCTTGATCACCCCCCATCGCCAGTGTCGCTAAGCGATCATTTTTCTGATCGCTGTATTAGTGTCACTGGTGACGCTAGTTAGTGAGGTAAATATTTAGGTTCGCCGTCAGCGTTTTATAGTGACAGGGACCCCCATATACTACCTAATAAATGTTTTAACCCCTTGATTGCCCCCTAGTTAACCCTTTCACCACTGATCACCGTATAACCGTTACGGGTGACGCTGGTTAGTTTGTTTATTTTTTATAGTGTCAGGGCACCCGCCGTTTATTACCGAATAAAGGTTTAGCCCCCTGATCGCCCGGCGGTGATATGCGTCGCCCCAGGCAGCGTCAGATTAGCGCCAGTACCGCTAACACCCACGCACGCAGCATGCGCCTCCCTTAGTGGTATAGTATCTGATCGGATCAATATCTGATCCGATCAGATCTATACTGGCGTCCCCAGCAGTTTAGGGTTCCCAAAAACACAGTGTTAGCGGGATCAGCCCAGATACCCGCTAGCACCTGCGTTTTGCCCCTCCGCCCAGCCCACCCAAGTGCAGTATCGATCGATCACTGTCACTTACAAAACACTAAACGCATAACTGCAGCGTTCGCAGAGTCAGGCCTGATCCCTACGATCGCTAACAGTTTTTTTGGTAGCATGTTGGTGAACTGGCAAGCAAGCACCAGGCAGCGTCAGGTTAGCGCCAGTAGCGCTAACACCCACGCACGCACCGTACACCTCCCTTAGTGGTATAGTATCTGATCGGATCAATATCTGATCCGATCAGATCTATACTAGCGTCCCCAGCAGTTTAGGGTTCCCAAAAACGCAGTGTTAGCGGGATCAGCCCAGATACCTGCTAGCACCTGCGTTGTGCCCCTCCGCCCGGCCCAGCCCAGCCCACCCAAGTGCAGTATCGATCGATCACTGTCACTTACAAGGCACTAAACGCATAACTGCAGCGTTCGCAGAGTCAGGCCTGATCCCTGCGATCGCTAACAGTTTTTTTGGTAGCATTTTGGTGAACTAGCAAGCACCGGCCCCAGGCAGCGTCAGGTTAGCGCCAGTACCACTAACACCCACGCACGCAGCATACGCCTCCTTTAGTGGTATAGTATCTGAACGGATCAATATCTGATCCGATCAGATCTATACTAGCGTCCCCAGCAGTTTAGGGTTCCCAAAAACGCAGTGTTAGCGGGATCAGCCCAGATACCTGCTAGCACCTGCGTTTTGCCCCTCCGCCCGGCCCAGTCCAGCCCACCCAAGTGCAGTATCGATCGATCACTGACACTTACAAAACACTAAACGCATAACTGCAGCGTTCGCAGAGTCAGACCTGATCCCTGCGATCGCTAACAGTTTTTTTGGAAGCTTTTTATTGAACTGGCAAGCACCAGCGGCCTAGTATACCCCGGTCGTAGTCAAACCAGCGCTGCAGTAACACTTGGTGACGTGGCGAGTCCCATAAGTGCAGTTCAAGCTGGTGAGGTGGCAAGCACAAGTAGTGTCCCGCTGCCACCAAAAAGACAAACACAGGCCCGTCGTGCCCATAGTGCCCTTCCTGCTGCATTCGCCAATCCTAATTGGGAACCCACCACTTCTGCAGCGCCCGTACTTCCCTCATTCACATCCCCAACCAAATGCAGTCGGCTGCATGAGAGGCATTTTCTTTATGTCCTCCCGAGTACCCCTACCCAACGAACCCCCCCAAAAAGATGTTGTGTCTGCAGCAAGCGCGAATATAGGCGTGACACCCGCTATTATTGTCCCTCCTGTCCTGACAATCCTGGTCTTTGCATTGGTGAATGTTTTGAACGCTACCATTCACTAGTTGAGTATTAGCGTAGGGTACAGCATTGCACAGACTAGGCACACTTTCACAGGGTCTCCCAAGATGCCATCGCATTTTGAGAGACCCGAACCTGGAACCGGTTACCGTTATAAAAGTTAGTTACAAAAAAAGTGTAAAAAAAAAATATATATATATAAAATAAAAAAAAATAGTTGTCGTTTTATTGTTCTCTCTCTCTATTCTCTCTCTATTGTTCTGCTCTTTTTTTACTGTATTCTATTCTGCAGTGTTTTATTGTTATTATGTTTTATCATGTTTGTTTTTCAGGTATGTAATTATTTATACTTTACTGTTTACTGTGCTTTATTGTTAACCATTTTTTTGTCTTCAGGTACGCCATTCACAACTTTGAGTGGTTATACCAGAATGATGCCTGCAGGTTTAGGTATCATCTTGGTATCATTCTTTTCAGCCAGCGGTCGGCTTTCATGTAAAAGCAATCCTAGCGGCTAATTAGCCTCTAGACTGCCTTTACAAGCCGTGGGAGGGAATGCCCCCCCCCCCCACCGTCTTCCGTGTTTTTCTCTGGCTCTCCTGTCTCAACAGGGAACTTGAGAATGCAGCCGGTGATTCAGCCAGCTGACCATAGAGCTGATCAGAGACAAGAGTGGCTCCAAACATCTCTATGGCCTAAGAAACCGGAAGCTACGAGCATTTTATGACTTAGATTTCGCCGGATGTAAATAGCGCCATTGGGAAATTGGGGAAGCATTTTATCACACCGATCTTGGTGTGGTCAGATGCTTTGAAGGCAGAGGAGAGATCTAGGGTCTAATAGACCCCAATTTTTTCAAAAAAGAGTACCTGTCACTACCTATTGCTATCATAGGGGATATTTACATTCCCCGAGATAACAATAAAAATGATTTAAAAAAAAAAAAAATGAAAGGAACAGTTTAAAAATAAGATAAAAAAGCAAAAAAATAATAAAGAAAAAAAAAAAAAAAAAAAAAAAAAGCACCCCTGTCGCCCCCTGCTCTTGCGCTAAGGCGAACGCAAGCGGCGGTCTGTCGTCAAACGTAAACAGCAATTGCACCATGCATGTGAGGTATCGCCGCGAAGGTCAGATCGAGGGCAGTAATTTTTGCAGTAGACCTCCTCTGTAGATCTAAAGTGGTAACCTGTAAAGGCTTTTAAAGGCTTTTAAAAATGTATTTATTTTGTTGCCACTGCACGTTTGTGCGCAATTGTAAAGCATGTCATGTTTGGTATCCATGTACTCGGTCTAAGATCATCTTTTTTATTTCATCAAACATTTGGGCAATATAGTGTGTTTTAGTGCATTAAAATTTAAAAAAGTGTGTTTTTTCCCCAAAAAATGCGTTTGAAAAATCGCTGCGCAAATACTGTGTGAAAAAAAAAAATGAAACACCCACCATTTTAATCTGTAGGGCATTTGCTTTAAAAAAATATATAATGTTTGGGGGTTCAAAGTAATTTTCTTGCAAAAAAAAAAAACTTTTTCATGTAAAAAATAAGTGTCAGAAAGGGCTTTGTCTTCAAGTGGTTAGAAGAGTGGGTGATGTGTGACATAAGCTTCTAAATGTTGTGCATAAAATGCCAGGACAGTTCAAAACCCCCCCCAAATGACCCCATTTTGGAAAGTAGACACCCCAAGCTATTTGCTGAGAGGCATGTCGAGTCCATGGAATATTTTATATTGCGACACAAGTTGCGGGAAAGAGACAAATTTTTTTTTTTTTTTTTTTTTTTTGCACAAAGTTGTCACTAAATGATATATTGCTCAAACATGCCATGGGAATATGTGAAATTACACCCCAAAATACATTCTGCTGCTTCTCCTGAGTACGGGGATACCACATGTGTGAGACTTTTTGGGAGCCTAGCCGTGTACGGGACCCCGAAAACCAAGCACCGCCTTCAGGCTTTCTAAGGGCGTGAATTTTTGATTTCACTCTTCACTGCCTATCACAGTTTCGGAGGCCATGGAAAGCCCAGGTGGCACAAAACCCCCCCAAATGACCCCATTTTGGAAAGTAGACACCCCAAGCTATTTGTTGAGAGGTATAGTGAGTATTTTGCAGACCTCACTTTTTGTCACAAAGTTTTGAAATTTGAAAAAAGAAAAAAAAAAAAAGTTTTTTCTTGTCTTTCTTCATTTTCAAAAACAAATGAGAGCTGCAAAATACTCACCATGCCTCTCAGCAAATAGCTTGGGGTGTCTACTTTCCAAAATGGGGTCATTTGGGGGGGGTTTGTGCCACCTGGGCATTCCATGGCCTCCGAAACGGTGTTAGGCAGTGAAGAGTAAAATCAAAAATTCACGCCCTTAAAAACGCTGAAGGCGGTGATTGGTTTTCGGGGTCCCGTACGCGGCTAGGCTCCCAAAAAGTCACACACATGTGGTATCCCCGTACTCAGGAGAAGCAGCTGAATGTATTTTGGGGTGCAATTCCACATAGGCCCATGGCCTGTGTGAGCAATATATCATTTAGTGACAACTTTGTGCAAAAAAAAAAAAAAAAAAGTGTCACTTTCCCGCAACTTGTGTCAAAATATAAAATATTCCATGGACTCAATATGCCTCTCAGCAAATAGCTTGGGGTGTCTACTTTCCAAAATGGGGTCATTTGGGGGGGGGTTGTGCCACCTGGGCATTCCATGGCCTCCGAAACTGTGATAGGCAGTGAAGAGTGAAATCAAAAAGTTACACCCTTAGAAATCCTGAAGGCGGTGATTGGTTTTCGGGGTCCCATACGCGGCTAGGCTCCCAAAAAGTCCCACACATGTGGTATCCCCGTACTCAGGAGAAGTAGCTGAATATATTTTGGGGTGCAATTCCACATAGGCCCATGGCCTGTGTGAGCAATATATCATTTAGTGACAACTTTTTGTAAATATTTTTTTTTTTTTTTTTTTTTTGTCATTATTCAATCACTTGGGACAAAAAAAATAAATATTCAATGGGTTCAACATGCCTATCAGCAATTTCCTTGGGGTGTCTACTTTCCAAAATGGGGTCATTTGGGGGGGTTTTGTACTGCCCTGCCATTTTAGCACCTCAAGAAATGACATAGGCAGTCATAAACTAAAAGCTGTGTAAATTCCA